>NW_006789843.1:373669-395903 GCF_000442215.2 Lipotes vexillifer | reverse complement strand
AAAAAAAAAAAAAAAAAAAAAAATAATAATAATAATTGCTAATAGAATTCAGATAACATGCTCACTGTGGTCTGGCATGATGAGGAAAGTCTTCCTCACTCATACTGTACTTGTTCTCCATCCTCATCCAGACCTCTGGTCCCCTGGTGATTCCTTTTTCTCCTACCTGTAAGCCTCCTTAAGGTTTCCTTTCTTCCCTCTCTATTCTAAAGCATTGGTTCATCATTTGGTTCATCTCTCTCTACTCCCTAATTGTCCTGTCCTGCCAGTGTTCAAGCACCTAACCCCAGATCTGTCAGACCACCTTCTTTCTCCAGTTCTAAACTCAAGCTGCTCTGTCCTGCAGGAAAATTTTACCTAACCTGACAGATGGGTCCATCCTTTCCACTGCACGCAGAGTTGTTTTTCAAAAAGTAACTCTCTGCTTAGAATCCTCTTGTGGCTCCCCTCTGTTTTTATGATTAAGAGCAAACTTCTTTTGTCACTATGCATTTATTAATGATCCGCAAACGCATCTGGGAAATTTGTTTTTCTGGCTTCTGCACCTACTCCTTTGCCAGCACAACTCTGGTTTAAGGTCATCAGTAACCCATTTGGCCACAACATGTATCTCATCATGGCCCCTTCCCCACTCTACACACTCATACACACACTTTTTTGTCTTATGCCTACTAAGGCCCTGTCCTTTAGAGGCCTTGTCCTTTGCTTTAGACTTAGGAACCTGTTTTCATTTCCCCACAGATACCATATTCTCTCATTCTTCCAGATATTTGCTGTTCCCTCCTATAGTACAGTATGTCTCCTGTTCAAAAGCTCCTTAATAGCTGCCATTTACTATGTACCAGGCAGAGTGCTTTGCATGCCTTTTTTCATTTAATCCTCATATCAACCTGATGGGATAAATTTATTTCCCTTTACTTTAGAATTAAGGACACCAAGGCCTAGAATAGGTCATGTAATTTGCCCAAGGCACACTTTTCTAGGAGGCAACTTAGAATTCAACTCATTGCTCTACAAATTATGTTATGCTGTCTTCTCTTAGGAAAAGGAGCATGTTTTATTTATTTTTGTATACTTAGCATCTAGTACAAGGCATAGTAAATATTTGTTGAGAATAAAGTGAGACGAGCTAATCTTAAAGAATGAGACCATTCTAAACAGGAGAAAACATGGACAAATACAGAAATGAGACTATGTCTACAGCATACTTAGAGAACAATGACCAGGTCCCTATGGGTTAACACTTTGCCACGTAGATTTGCTGCTCCAGTCTTCTTTTGCCCTTTGCAGTAAACCTCCTCTAGGTATCAGCTATCTGATTCTTCTACTATTCTCTCTTGAATCTAGTTTACTCAGGTTTTAGTCCCACTACACCAGAATGGCTATTCATAAGGTCACTTCTGTGTTTCTAAATCCAGTCACTTGATCTGTCCACATCATTTGACCACAGGTGATCACTCCATTCTTACTGATATACTTTCTTCCAGGATACCATCCTATCTTGGTTTCCCTTCTACCTCACTAGTTGTAATTTCTTCCTCTCCCACTCAGCCTCTGGATGGTAGAGTGCCCCAGGCCTATCTCTCATAGTCTCTCAATCCACACTCACTCCTTTACTGATCTAATCCAGTCTCGGTCTTTAAATACCATCTACATGCTAATGACTCCTCAGTTTATATCTCTAGTCCAGATCTACCTCCCTGATCTCCCTGACTCTTACAGTTAACTTCCTGTTAACATCTCCATTTGGAAGTATAACAGAAATTCCAAACTTAACATATCCAAGATTAAACTCTTACTCTTCCCCTAAAATGTTGCTTCTCCTGCAGTGTTTCCCATTTCAATTTATGGCAACTCTAGCTTTCCACTTGCTAAGGCTAGAACTTTGGATTCTCAAACCCCACAACTAGCCTATCAGGAAATCTTCAAAATGTATACAGATCTGACCACTGCACTGTTACCACCGTGTTCATTCACCTGAGTTATTATAACACCCTAACTGGTTGGTCTTCCTCACCTTTGACGTCCTACTAGTTGTTCTCAACACAGTAGCCAGAGTGATCCTTTTAACATAAGGATAGAGTATATTACTATGCCAAGCCCTGTAGTGGTTCCCCATTTCATTCAGGATAAAAACTAAAGTAATAATAGCCTGTAAAACCAATCTGGCCCCCTGTTACCCAGCTGAGCTTCTGTCCCACTCCTCGCCCTGTGTATGGTGGTTCAGCCACACCAACTTCACTGCAGTTCTTCATACATGCTCCTGCCCTGGGGCCTTTGCTCCTGCCCTTCATCCTGGAACTACATGCCCTTTCTGCATGTAGTCACAGGGCTCACTCCCTAACTTCCTTTAAGTCTTTGCTTAAATGACACCATCTCAGTGAGGTTGTTCAGACTACCCTATTCAAAATTACATACAACTCACATGTCCTGTTTTACCCTCCTGAATTTTACCCTCAGACCATTTATCACCTTCTATTCAATTAACTTTTTTTGTTTGTTTACTTTTTTTCTTTTTTTTTTTTTTTTGCGGTACGCGGGCCTCTCACTGCTGTGGCCTCTCCCGTTGTGGAGCACAGGCTCCAGACGCGCAGGCTCAGCGGCCATGGCTCACGGGCCCAGCCGCTCTGTGGCATGTGGGATCTTCCTGGACCGGGGCACGAACCCGTGTCCCCTGCATCAGCAGGCGGACTCTCAACCACTGCGCCATCAGGGAAGCCCTGTTTGTTTACTTTCAATTGACTGTTCTCTACATGCTAGAAAATAAGCTCCAGAAGGGCAGGGATTTATTTCTATTTTCTTCATAATACCTGCCTAAAAAATGCCTGGCATAAGTAATCAATAAATAATTACTGAACTGAGTTAGACTAAAGTAAACTTAGGTATTTACATGTGAAAATCTTTTGGAGATCTTGAGGTTCATTTAAGTAGATTTTCCAGCCATGAAAAGCGATATGTGAGCCCCAAATGTAAAGAAGATACATTTGACCAGGAAAGTTTGCCAACAGCTGTAGGTCTGCTTGCACTGTTATCATGCTCCTTAGTGTCATCTGGTATTAAATTGTTTAGCCCCTCGATTGATACAGGCCTGGATTTTAGGTTGCCTTCCTTCTCCCACAACTATCAAGGCTTTAATCGGAGCATTAAGGAGCTCTAAATAGGCCCTGCTTTTGAATCTGCGTATCAGGAGGGGGCTGGGAGTATGAGTGGGAGGATGTCATGTCCCAGTGATTAATGATCTCTACGAAGCTGAAAAGGGGAGAGTAATATACACAGTATTTCTACCCCCTGGAGTAGGAATGCAAACACCATTGTGCAGATCTGTGCATAGTCACTGACTTCCTGGTAGCTAGAGAATTTCATACACTCTTCTACCACAAATAAAACTGTCAGAGAAGTGACAGCTCAAAAAGCTGGCTTTCCTTACTTAAAAAGAATAGCTCAAACACAGTGAGCCAGAAAATTAATTTTGTAGTTGTTTGGGAACCCAGTTGTTTAATAAGAAACAAGAAACTGGGAACTTTTCTTGAAAAGCCTAAAACCTCCAAATATTTGTTGAATCAAACTCTACATTTGGTTTCTTAAATTTACGAAATTCCTGGAAACTGCTTATTTTAAATGAATTTAAAGGGAAGCATTCCTTTGTAATGAAATGCATTGCCTTAAACTTTTCAGTGTGGTCTCTATGGTAGATTCAAAGAATCATACTACTGGTGGACTCCAGCCTGTCGTCTATGTGTTGAAAAAAAACTAACATTTCAAAGTGGCTTTTACAGTTTTAGAAAGTAATTCTAAGGTAGAGTTCTATTTCTTTTCTTTTAACCCCAGTGAATCTATGATATTTAATAACAGTTTCCAAATGCTGAAGTCAGAAGTGCAATATATTTATCTATAGATAAGGAACTACAGATGTTTGCAAAAATTTTAAAAGGAAAGTTTGAGGGAAAAGCATCGTATTTCAGCCAATTGCGATTATTTACAAATAATCAAAATTAGAAACTTTGTTGAATAGTAGTAGTAGTAATAGCAGCAGCAGCAGCAGCAGTAGTAGATTCTTAGTGGGGACAACCAAATAACTTGTATTTTACCAGGAACCTTTCATTTATAGGACTTGTTAAATTATTTTTGTTCTTCGTTCTGATTTTTTGGTGCCCTTTACATTACCAGTTATTGTTCTCCATTGTCTACTTTTTCAACTTTGAGTTCTTATGAATTTTTTTTCCCATAATATAAAAAGAAAGAAAAGAAATATTCATTCTTGGGGAAATGCAGCCACACTTCAGGGTAAAGGAGAGAAAATATTTTGTATTTTATTTCTGTTTTGTTGTTGTTGTTTTTTAATATATTTGAGGGTGTCACTATAATCTAAATTAAAAGGAACTACTATGGGCTAAATTAAGATAGCATCAGTTAGATTAAGCCCTGAATTTGGTTTCCAAGTGGTTAGACTTTTAAATTGTATTTGCAAGAGTTTATTTTTAGTCACAATGCAGTTATTTTTAGATCTGCTTCTCTGTCACTAGGAAATGTAATGCCTGTCTCTCCATTGTTGTTTATCAGGAAGTTCTGAGGCACAGGCTTTTAAGATGCAGTTAGCACAGAACACCACCTCTCCTTTTAAAAGAAAAAATATGAAATAATGCATGAAGGAAAATATATGAATTGAGAGCATGTCTAATTTTTAAATTGTTAGTGTCAATTAAACACTGACAATTTTAATTTTAATCTCTTATACACTGAGCAATGGAACAAGATTTTTAGGGAATACCAAAAAATACAAGGTTTGGGTTCCCCCTACTGGTGTGCATCCCAGGCTCATTATTTCATTAATACATAGAAAGAAAGGCCTAGGGGGATAGAGATTCGAAGTAGCTATGTTGGCCTCTTTTAAAGAAATCTGGGGACAAGAGAAGGAGAAAAAGCACCATTTACCATTTTCTGCAAATGTCTTATGAAATAAGGGTGGATCTAAAAATTGTATTTCTATATCTAGAAAGGACAAAATTTAATCCTACAATATTTGGTTTTTAATGTTGTTGCCTCTGTGATAAGCTGCTTATATACAGTGTTTCTCAAATGCTTTATGTTGTAATCTAAGGAATAATAAGACACCAGTGAATCCACAAAAGGATTTAAAATCCCAAGGAAAAACTGCAAATCTAGTATCATAATAAATTTAAAGAGCTAGTGTTAAAGCTCACTAATTCCTATTTTAGCATTTCAGAAAGTGACATGACATCATATGATTGTGTGTGTCCATTTAACATCTGTTCTTTCTAATTTGTCATGTGTGTATTTGAAACAGTTCTCTTTATTTTCTGTTAGTCAGTAAATGCCAAATAATATTAAAGGCTCATTTTGAAAAAGAAGAATTTTAATTGACTCCTAAAAGTCACTTCTGAACTTATTATGTTTGTGTTTTAAAGGACTAGTCAGTCAAATTAAAATATTGTCTTTTTAAATTGCTTTTCAGCAATGCAGTCAACCTTTTAAGCAATGTTCCAGTCTCTTGTTTGGATGTTCTCATTTGTCCATTAACCCATGGAGAAACAGCCCCAGAAGCAACGACGCTAGATGAACTGCCCAGTGATAAAACAGCTGAGAAAGAAACAGTTTTGAAAAATAATACCATGGTATACAATGGTATGAATATGGAGGCCATTCATGTTTTACTTAGTTTTATGGAGAAGAGAATAGACAAGGTAAGACTGATAAAATTGAGAAGATGCTTCTAAAGAATGTAATTGTACACACATACAGGCATCACAGGATGTGATTTTTGAATCTAAGCTTTTTTTTTATAGCTGACATCTTGAGCAATTATTTATACTCCAGAAAGCATTTTACTGTAGTAAATGATAAATTGCTGAAACCAAGTGAATTTATTTGTTTAAAGCTGAAAATTGTGTTGATGCGACACCAAAATTGTGACTAGTGCCTGAAAACAAAGGAAAAAGTAATTACTTTTCTATGTAGGTATTTTGTAAGTTCTAGAAGTAAAAATTATCTCCCCCCGAAAACTTGATGATAACTACTTTCCATAACACCTAAAAGACATCTTTAAAAGAAGTTTGTCAACTTTCCATTTGTTGTAAGCTGCTTATTTTCTCTTTTCTGTCACTTGCTTTGTCAAGTATCTGTATTAAAAGGCAGCAAGTTAGGATGGGTTGGTCATCAAAACCTTCGCCTTGTTTAAGCCCATTTGCTGAGCCAATGAGGGCCCTAAAAAATGTAGAAAAATCCAGGAAGGATAAAAATGGGCATTAGTAAACATTAAGATAACTAATGAAATGGAAATATTTTTAGGAAAATAATTTTTAAAATAGTTTGTACAGCTTTGGTAACATAGTGTGTCTTCCTCTCAAAAAAAGAGTATTAATATACTCAGTTATATGAAGAAAAGTAAACTGTTAGAAACTAAACTAATGCAGCATGTGTGGTTTTCTTTGTAGGGAAGCAGCTATAGAGAGGGTCTAACTCCAGTTCTCAGCTTATTAACAGAATGTTCCCGAGCCCATCGAAACATCAGAAAATTTCTCAAAGATCAGGTAACTGTTTAATGCATATTAACATCTCAAAGTTAATCTTATATGTGTTTTTTAACATAAAATTAATGAGTCAAATTCTATCACAGTCGTTTTCTTTCAGAATGTCAGAAACTCAAAAAAGTTAGTGTTAAATCTTTGAAATCTTCCTAATCCAGAAATAAGTGACCCTTGTCTATTTTTTTGAGTCATTCATTCATTTACTCAACAAATGTTTATTGAGATCTGTGTGCTGTATTCTAAGCATTGAAATACAAATGAAGTCTTTGCTTTGTGGAGTTTCTCTTATTGTAGGGGGACAAAAAATAAATGAATGTATGATACAATGGCAAGTAGTGATAAGTGTTCAGAAGAAAGATACAGGGGAAGGGAAAACTTAAGGGAATAAGGAAGAACCTCTCTGAGGAAATGACATTTGAGCAGAAACTTGGATAAGTAAGGAAAGGATCTTTGAGAATATCTGGAAGAGGATATTCTCTCAGAGTAGTTCTGAGAATATTCTGGAAGAGGAATGTACCAGACAGAACGAATTCAAAGTCCCTGGATGAGAGGATGCTTTGGTATGCTTAAGGAAAAGCAAGAAGGCTAGAGAACATTGTGCGAGGGGGAGAGTGGTAGATGAAGTAAAAGAGGTAAGCAAGAACCAAATAACGTAAGGTTGTATAGGAATTTTGATTTTCTTCTAAGTGAGAAGGGAAAGCATTGGACTGTTCTGAGAAGGGACGTGATGTGACCTCATTTATATTTAAAGATATTCTGGCTACTATATATAAGATAGACTAAAGGAGTGCGAGTAGATGTGAGGAGACCAGCCCAAAAGAGAGCTGATGATGAGGTTCGGAGTAAGATGGTAGTAGTTGGAGTTCATGTTAAGAAGTCATCTTTCTACCTCTGCATCTACTGTCTGTCTGCCTCTATCTGTACCCCCATGTCCTTTGTCTCCCCCCTCTATCACAAGGTATGAATTGTCCCTGCTTCCTTCTGTGGCCAGCCTCTGCACTCATATCCTGGATACCTTTCCCTCTCACCTCAAGAACTTTGCTCCTGCATTTACTCCCTCTCTTTCTTCTTACATTAATCTTCTTTTTTTTTTAATGTACTGGATCATTTTTGTCTGCACCCAAACACATCTTCCATCTTAAAAGCAGAAAAACCTTAATCCCACTTCTCAAGCTGCCTCTCCATTTCTCTTCTCTTCTTTATGCAGTGTTCCTCAGGAGAGTTTTCTGTGCTCACCCGCTCTCTTCCTTTTAACTCATTTTGATTCTCTTCCGAACCCACTGTAATTAGGTTTTCATGCTTTTCACTCTACTACAAAGGTGTTTGTCAAACATCATCAACCCGATATTGCCAAATCTAATAGTTCTCAAATCTTTTTCTTATTCCCCGGTAACATTTTGATGTCATTAAGTATTCTTTCCTACTTGAAGTACCTTCTTCACTTGGTGTCTAGGACACAACAGGGAACTTCTTCTTTGCAGTGTTTGAGCTCCCCAAGGCAGTATTATCTTTGTCTCCATTTCTACTCTCTTGTTGGTCTCATTCAACAGTCATGGTTTTGAAAGTCATCTATTCACTGCTGACTCGCAAATTTCTATCTCTACCCTTGACCTGTCCCCTAAGCTCCAGACTTACATAACATACTGCCTACTCATCTCCTCCCCTTGGATGTGTAGTAGGTATCTTAAGTTTAACGTATCCCAAACTAATCTCTTGAATTCCCATCCCTCCCCACCCTGTCTTCCCCTTCTTTCCTCATTTACTACATGGTACCACCATTCACCCCATTGTTCATTTATTGCCATATAGAATTTCTCTTAATAAATTAACTAGGTTCATTTTCCCCCATATGTTTATGGTCAAGATTTAATAAGCACTTTACTGTGTGTAGAGCACATTAATAGATATTGCTGATAAGGAGAAATTAGAAAGTAGGGACTCTTATCTTTGAAGAATTTATAGTCTATTGGAAGACTAGCTACCATCAAAGCATGAATAATCATTTGAGCAAAATAAATTAGTTAATTGATGAATTAAGGTCATTTCCAAGTTTGGTTATTTTAAGACATTCTATCATGACTAGGAGGACTTGGTGGAAAATAATAAATGAAAATACTTTGTGTTCTATATTTTAGCTTTTTCACAGAGGAGATCCATGTTCAACTAAACTGTTTAGATTTTGCCATCTCTAACCAGGACAGCCCCCCTAAAATCTGTTTGTTAAACAGATTATTTATATGAAGGTCTTGGACTATACATTATATAGATACAAAAGATTGTGAGACCCACTCCTTATCCTCAAAGAAATACTACAGTACAGATAAAGAAGGAGACATGACAAGTAAAAGATAACTAAAGAAAGATACAAGGCACAATACAGAAATCCACTATCTTTCTGAGGAAGATGCACTATAGACTATGAGGATCAAGAAGGGCAGAACTTAAAGTAACAGATGATTAACTTTGATAATAGTGTAAATGGAACCATGGCTAATTAATTATTGTGCCCCATAGTTAATACCTGATTAAATCCAACTTGTGCATACCCAAAGTAAATTGGTCTTGAGTATTCAGTATTTGGGCAGGTAGAAAGAGAACAGATGGTAGAAATTACTGATTCAGGTTGGATTCATCTGGAGAGGCTAATAGAAGAGATGAAGATTCTATGGATTTGAAAGAGGAACTGAACAAGATTTCTCAAAGAAAAGAAAAAATTTAGTGGAGGGTACTATTTGGGGGGAAATAGAAATGCCCCATACATATGCAGTTTGGGCATGATACGTAACAATAAAAACTATAAAATTTCACTTCAAAAACTTGTTAAGGAACCCAAAACATAGCTAAGAAAATTTTTGTGTGATATCCTTTATTACTAGATACTATACTCTGGAACTGTAGGTACATACCACATGAAATCATTTGTTACATGCCTCATTCCTCTAGAAATGGGAGATAAACTCAGTATGGTTGGCTGAATCAAATAATAAGAATTTATTGTGCAATTACTTTGTGCCTACCAGGCACAAAGAGCATTTTGCTCTATCCTACCAGAGATATTGAAACACGGATTCTATAAACACTTTGGGTAGATTACTCAGTTTTCTGAGATTCAGTTTCTGGGTTTGTTTCACAGCTATATCTCCAGGGCCTCCAGGACCTCCTGATACATGGTAGGCACTCAGTATAGAAAGAGATAAGGAAGGAAGGAAGTCAGCTGAATGGATTAAATAAAAAATAATATACACATAAAGAGTCTGGTATAGTAAATTATAATTTGACTTTGTGTCTATCTTCATTTCCTAGCATAGTGCCTAGCTTATAGACGGCACTTTTAAAAAGTTACTTGAGGGCTTCCCTGGTGGCGCAGTGGTTGAGAATCTGCCTGCCAATGCAGGGGACACGGGTTCAAGCCCTGGTCTGGGAGGATCCCGCATGCCGTGGAGCGGCTGGGCCCGTGAGCCATGGTCGCTGAGCCTGCACGTCCGGAGCCTGTGCTCCGCAACGGGAGAGGCCGCAGCAGTGAGAGGCCCGCGTACCGCAAAAAAAAAAAAAAAAAAAAAAGTTACTTGAATTAATTCATTCTTCAATCATCAAATATTTATTGAAACCTGTAATATGTCGGGCACTGAGAGTGGTACACAAAACAGAAAGAAATCCATGCCCCCATGGAACTGACTTGTGGAAGAAGGCAGGCAATAAAGAAAGAAATATATACTGTGTTAGGTGGTGATAAGTGCTGTGAGGAAGATTAAAGCAGAGGGAGTGGGATAAAAAAAAGAGAATGCTGAAGGTTAATTATATAGGGCGGTCAGGGAATGTCTTCCTATAAATAGCATTTGAACAGAGACCTGAAGAAAGTAAGGGAATGAGCCAAGCCAGTTTCCAGAAAAAGAGTTTCTGGGCAGAGAGAGCAGCAAATGCAAAGACCATGAGGTAGGAAAGTTCTTGGTGAGTATAAAGAGTTCCATGGAGGTTTATGAGACTATAGCAGTGTAAGCAAGGAATATAATAGAAATTAAGTCAGAAAAGTAGCAGGAAGCCACATTATGTGAAACTTAAGGAGTTTGGAAGGACCTCGTCTTTTACTATGAGTGAGATGAGAAGCCATGGGAACTGGAGGACTTTGTGAAGAGGAATGACATGATCTGACTTTCAAAGGATCATCCTAGCTGCTATGTAATAGATCATAGAAGGACCAGGATGGAAGCAGGGATGACTTAGGAGACTGTGGTAATAGTTCAGATGAGAAATACTGGTACCTTGAATTTGGTAATACTAGAGGAGATAGTGAGAAGTTTTTGGGCTATGGATATAATTCAAAGGTAGAGCCAGAATAATTTGCTGATGGATTGGATGTGGGATGTGAAAGAGAGGAATCAAGGCTGTTTCCAAGGTGTTTGCAGTAAACAGTTGGAAGAACAGACTTGCTATTTAATGAAATGGAAAACTGTAGAAGGAACAGCTTTGTTGGGAGCTTCAATATTCTGCTTAGGACATGCTAAATTTGAGAAGCCTATAAAAGTCTGGAGGTCATGGAAGAAATCAAGATAGACATATACTTTAGGGAGTTATCAGTAAATAGAGACCATACAAAGCCGTAAAACTGGATGAGATCACCAATAGAGAGTGAAAATAGTAAAGAAATGTTGCCCAAGAACTTAACCCTTGAATATTCCAGCACTTAAAAACAAAAGGATAAAGGAGAACTGGCACAGAGGCTAAGATGAAGCAACCAGTGTGGAGAACCAAAAGAGGAGGGGTCTGGGTGGATGCATGGATGGGTGAGTGAGTGAGCAAACAAACAGATAAACCAAGCAAGTTATGTAATCCCTCTGAGGATCAGTCTATAAAATAGGGATGATAGTGATATTACTACCTCCTTTGCAAGGTTCCTGTGAGGGGTGATTATAGAGAATGTATGCATATCATCTATTACAGCAACTAGCACATAGGAAGTACTCAATAATTAATAACCATTTTTTTATAAAATAAAACAACTAGAAAACATATGTACAGGGTTTTTGGTATTTTTTAGTAAACAATGAAAATGCTGCAGGAATTAAAAGAAGGGAAAAATCAATATGAGTCAGGGTATTAAGGAAGAAAGAGAAATTTGACCCAGACTTTAACATGGATTTTGATAGAGGCAGCAGGGGCATTCCAGGTGCTTAGATGAGTAAAAACTCAGGAATGGGTTTGAATATATCATGGTGGTTGGTACAGTGAAGAGATGTTTCACTTCAAATGAAATTTCATTACAGGCATGAAATTATTTGAGGTTTGTTTTTTGTTTAGCTTTATTCTATTTGGAAGCAAACCTATTTAGTTTTTAATGTTTTTTCTACTCTTACAAAACTAAGCTCGGTTGGTACCATTCTCGCTTACTCTAATACTTAAACGATTGATGATGGTTTTGCATTTGTGCCATTAGGTTTTACCACCATTGAGGGATGTGACAAATCGACCTGAAGTTGGCTCAACTGTGAGAAATAAGCTGGTGCGCCTCATGACACATGTTGACCTGGGAGTCAAGCAAATTGCTGCTGAATTCCTTTTTGTCCTTTGCAAAGAGAGAGGTAGGTTAAACTCTCTTTGCCCTCTACTTTTTCATCTTTCTGAGGGAATTTGAGAAATGTTTCTGTTATTGGTGGCCATCTCATTCCACTCTTTTCAGAGCTTATTCTCTATCTGTTCCATTAGAGGGCTTGAGCAGATAATAAAAATTAAAATTTAAAAACATTTTCTATATGCTTCTGAATTCATTGAGACATGGAGGCAGATACCCTACCAAACACACTCACGTTTAAACTTTGCCTTCTGTCTCCTTAACCCAGGCTTCTTAATCTTGATGAGTCAGGACCTGGAGCCATTCTGAAAAATCTGCTTAAGTAATTCAGGTGCTAATATTCTGATAACCAGGCAAAGGCCTGGGTTAGTTCCACTTTTTAATTCCTCTTGGAATTAAAGCTATGGAGTTTTGGTTTCTTCATTAAGTTCTTTAATCAATAAATGCATAAGATATACCTCTTACCCTTGAGATGAGGGTAAGACAGAAGTAGAGAGAAACTAAAAAGTAACTATACTATAATAAATACTATTTTACAAGTATGTATAAAGTGATTGTCTTCTGAGATACATCTAACAATTTAAAATATTTCCTTAAATTATATGGATTAGGGCTTCCCTGGTGGTGCAGTGGTTGAGGGTCCGCCTGCCGATGCAGGGGACACGGGTTCGTGCCCCGGTCTGGGAGGATTCCACATGCCGTGGAGCGGCTGGGCCCGTGAGCCATGGCTGCTGAGCCTGCACGTCCGGAGCCTGTGCTCCGCGGCGGGAGAGGCCACAGCAGTGAGAGGCCCGCGTAATGCAAAAAAAAAAAAAAAATTATATGGATTATTTTGCTCTACAAAAGTTCTCTAAACAAGGAACTTTAACCAAGTTGTTCAGATATTCTTACTATTTCTTTCTTCATCTCCTAGTTTATAAAAGTACTAGTGTAAAAGTCCCAAATCAGCAGATTTTATATTACACTTTTTTAAGTACCCTAGTTTTGTGAGAGAGATAACTTAGAAGTGAAAAACTTGACTCACTTCTCTCAAAATCTTCAGTCAGTTGAATTCTTTTCTCCCCTGCCAGTTTTATTGAGGTATGATTGACAAATAAAATTATATATATTTAAAGTATACAACAGGATGATTTGATACACATATACATTGTGAAATGATTACCACAGTCAGGTTAATTAACACATTCACCACCTCACATAGTTATGTGTGTTTGTGTGTGTGTGGTGTGAGAACACTTAATATTTATTCTCTTAGCAAATTTCAAGTGTATAATAAAGTATTATTGACTATAGTCATCATGCTGTATATTAGATCCCCAGAACTTATTAATCTTATAACTGAACTTATTCATCTTATAACTTGTACCCTTTGACCAGATCTCCCTGTTTCCCTACCCTCTATTCCCTGGTAATCACTGCTCTACTCTCTGTTTCTATGAGTTTGATTTTTTTTTTTTCAGATTCTATATATAAGTGAGATCTACAGTATTTGCCTTTCTCTATCTGGCTTATTCACTTAGCATAATGTTCTCTAGGTTCATCCATATTGTTGCAAATAGTAGGATTTCCTTTGTCATGGCTGAATAATATTCATTTTATATACAGTTGACCCTTGACCAACACAAGTTTGAACTGCTCTGGTTCACTTAGATGTGGATATTTTTCAGTAAATACACACTACAGTACTACATGATCCATAGTAGGTTGGACCCATAGTTAGTTTGATCTGTGGATGTGGAACCACAAAATCAGAGATCAGACTATCAAATTATACACAGATTTTCGACTGCATGAAGGGTAGGCGTCCCTAACCCTAGCGTTCCTTAAGGGTCAACTGTGTGTGTGTGTGTGTGTGTGTGTGTGTGCATACACGTGCATGCATACACACACTTCCTTTATCTATTCATCTGTTGAGAGGCACTTAGCTTGTTTCCATATCTCGGCTATTGTGAATAATGCTGCAATGAACATGAGAGTTGAGATATCTCCTAGGGATTCTGATTTCATTTCCTTTGGATATATACCCAGAAGTGGGATGCTGGATTATATTGTAGTTCTATATTTAATTCTTTTAGTAACCTCCATAGTGTTTTCCATAGTAGCTGCACCAATTTACCTTCCCACTAACAGTGCACAAGGGTTCCATCTTTGCCACATCCTCGCCAGCGCTTGTTATCTCTTGTTTTTTGATAAAAGCCATCCTAACAGGTGTGGTTTTGACTTGCATTTCCCTGATGATTAGTGATGCCGAGCACCTTTTCATGTACCTGTTGGCCATCTGTATGCCTTTGGAAAAGTGTCTATTCAGGTCCTTCGTCTAATTTTTAATCGAATTATTTGGGGTTTTTTGTTATTGAGTTGCATTCATTGAATTCTTTTTTTTTTTTTTTTTTGCGGTACGCGGGCCTCTCACTGTTGTGGCCTCTCCTGTTGCGGAGCACAGGCTCCTGAGGCGCAGGCTCAGCGGCCATAGCTCATGGGCCTAGCCGCTCCGCGGCATGTGGGATCTTCCCAGACTGGGGCATGAACCTGTGTCCCCTTCATCGGCAGATGGACTCTCAACCACTGCGCCACCAGGGAAGTCCACATTCATTGAATTCTTAAACTTCATTTCTGACTAACTAGTACAACCACTTCAGTTACTGTTAAGATGGTATATTAGCAACATAATTTGATCAATATCATTACAATGATAATAAACACAACTATTATGTATTCATGTGCCAAACATTCTATGCCATAATCTCATTTAATTCTCATAAGGACTCTCTAAGGTAAACATTATTATTATTTCAGTGTCATAAGTGAGGGAAGGGTCTTATCCAAGCTCATGCAGTTGAGCTGTCTTTCCATTCTGCCATATTTCCTCTCATAATACAATCCACCCTTGAACAACATGGGTTTGAACTGCCCAGGTCCACTTATATGCAGATTCTTTTTTTTTTTTTAATTTTATTTATTTATTTATTATTATTATTATTTTGGCTGCCGTTGGGTCTTTGTTGCTGTGCGCGGGCTTTCTCTAGTTGCATCAAGCAGGGGCTACTCTTTGTTGCGGTGCTCAGGCTTCTCATTGTGGTGGTTTTTCTTGTTGTGGAACACGGACTCTAGACGTGTGGGCTTCATTAGTTGCAGCACGCAGGCTCAGTAGTTGTGGCTCACGGGCTCTAGAGCACAGGCTCAGTAGTTGCGGCGCACAGGCTTAGTTGCTCCGTGGCATGTGGGATCTTCCCAGACCAGGGCTGGAACCCGTGTCCCCTGCATTGGCAGGCAGATTCTTAACCACTGTGCCACCAGGGAAGCCCTGCAGATTCTTTTTTGATAAATATGTACTACAATACTACACAATCCATAGTCAGTTGAATCCATGGGTGTGGAACTGCAAATATGGAGGGCCAACTGTAAAGTTACAGGAAGCTATTCAACTGCATGGAGGGCCATCACCCCTAACCCCTGTGTTGTTCAAGGGTCAACTGTAATTATCTTCAACTGTTCTCATAGACTAGTTTATTTAACATCTGCTCTTTTAAACAATTCAGTTATTTCATGACTATGAAAAAAGATATTACATCTTGACATTGACTGGAATAGTGCCTTGCATATAATAGTCTGCAAATACTGGCTGAATTAAATCGATTTTTCTGAGATCAGAAATTAGCTGTATTTAAAGTATGATCATATATATATACACACACATACATGTAAATCTAAACTACACATATGTATCTATTCATCAAAAAGTATTTATCAAAATATAAATACATCAAAATCTTATTCATTGTTACCTCTAAGTGGTAGAATGACTGGTGACGTTTTTCAGTTCTCTGTATTGTATAATTTTTCTACAATGAGAATGCATTTCTTGTGTACATGTAAAGTTTTTAAGAGGGGAAAAATGAAGTTTATTTCTTCCATAATTACATATCTAAATATATATTACATACCTAAATACATAAATTACATATCTAAATATATATCTAAATAATTTTACATATATAAATACATAAATTATATATATAAATATAATCAATCACCTTACTAATGAGTTGGTGTTGTAATAAATATGGTATAGGGCTTCCCTGGTGGCACTAGTGGTTGAGAGTCCGCCTGCCGATGCAGGGGACACGGGTTCGTGCCCCGGTCCGGGAAGATCCCACATGCTGCGGAGTGGCTGGGCCCGAGAGCCATGGCCGCTGAGCCTGTGTGTCCGGAGCCTGTGCTCCACAATGGGAGAGGCCACAGCAGTGAGAGGCCCGCGTACTGCAAAAAAAAAAAAAAAATATATGGTATATACATTGATAAATGAATCTGTTAATTGTTTTTAATTTGAAATGGTTAGCTTTGTTGCCCCTGGGACCCAGTGTTTGAGGTGTCATAGTCCTAACTTTGAGCCCCAAACCCATATTAGCAAAATTGTATCTTTTTCATTTGATCTTTAACAATTCTATATATATTCATCTGCTTTTCCTTCTAGTTTGATTTTAATAGTAAAAGTATTCTTCTGAAATAAAAGCTTGCTTATTCAACAAATACTTTTTGAGCTAGACCCTGGGGATACAAAGGTATACAAGATAAGCAAGGTCTCTGCCCTCCTATTATTTACTTTCTTTATCAAGGATTACAAACTCAGATGCCTACAAAGTGCCAGGCTGGTAATAAAGTAAGTCAAATGAACGGAACATAAGATGATAAATGAAAACTGACACTTAGTTAATTGTTGGGGATATCGTGGGTTGGGAGTGGAGGAACAAGGGGAATGTGGGAGACTGGAAAAGGGACCTTGCTGCTGATTGTTACCATGAAGGAGCATGTGGCCAATGTTACCAAATCACCCAGATTTTTCAGGAGAGTTTTTAAATGCTGTCAACTAATTCTAATTTAAAACCTTCTGCCCCCCACCCGCCAAAAAATTTTATAGTCCATATTCAACTCATAAGTCATCAGATTTTAGAGTTTGGGTTGGGTTTGGAGGCAGATTATATCAAAATGAAATAAATTTAAGATAATTTATCAGAGTGACTGAACTTTCCTCTTAAAGATGTTCAAAGCTGAGTTTGAAAGTTAAGGTACCATGACCAAGGCACAAAGTTCAGACCACTAAGTAGAGACAGCAAACAGCAATCAAATTGGGTTAGTAACACAGAGACAAGATTAAAAAGGAAAATTGAAATGGGGCAAGATACAAAGACCAAAATTTTATGGAAGACTTGGCACAGAAAAAGCCATCCAAGTGCCATCTGTGCCAGGCTAAACTACATCTCCAACTGATAGCAACCCACAGGTTAACTTGTGCTCATGCTACGGACTTGTTTTGTTGAGCGCTGACAAAACTAAATTCTTATTACCTGCCCTGCAAATTGCATACTTTATAAGGGGTCCTAAAGACAAGCCTTACATAGTTTAATAAAAGAAAATAATTTGTAAAACAACCCCCTGCCTTTGTGGGGTATTCCCCTCCTCCCCAGCCCCTGCCTTTTAACACATTTATTAACTCCCAGTGTGTGCTAGGCATTGTGGTAGGGAAGGAACTGAGTTGCAGAGATAAATAAGGCTTGAACTGTCTCAGCACATAGCCCCACACCATTACACACTTACTTTTGTCTCATTTATTTCAGTCTAAGAGGAATAGGCGTCTCTTTAGCTTGGAGCTAAGCAGTCTCCCTCTCCTGATGATCTTTTCCCTTCCTGTCTTCTCAGAAGACTTGCTTCATCAGTTGTTACCCTCTGTTCTTTTGTTTGTTAACTCCCTATGTTTTCCTCAATCTATATACATCTTCATGTCACTGCCTTCACATGTTAGCATCTTGAAAGACTGATTTGTTCTTCTTTTCAGTATCTTCATTACCCACTCAGGCTTCAACTTGCTGCAAGTAAGGCTTTTCCACCATTCCCCACTCCCCAGATGCCACTGAAAATGCTTTCAGGAAGGTCACAAATTAACTAATTTTCAAAAGGAATGTGTATTTTTTAGTCTTTATCGTATAACATATCTCATAACAGTTGACACTATTGACCACTGTCGTTTTCTCTGTGCTACAACACACTCTTAGATTTCCTTTGACCTCTCTGTTCATTCTTTTCAGTCTGTTACTAACTCGTATCTTTGTCCACATCGACCTGCCAGCATTCCATAAAGCTCTCTGGCCCCATCTTCACTTTGCATTGCTTCCTGAGCCGTCTCTTCCCCTCACTTGGCTTCTGCTTCAGCCTGCTTTGGGGGGATTTCCAAATCTGTGTCTCTCTTAATAAACTACTAAAATAATCCTATCCCTCTGTTTCTGGTCAGGTTTTGTTCATTCTGTCTTTCACAGGGCTAAGAAAAGGACTGTTCTAAAATACATATATAATATTGTCATTCCCCCTTATAAAACTTTCAGTGACTCCCTGTCACCTACATGGTAAAATCTAAATTTTACCTCCATGGCCTACCTCTATAGTGTATCCAAAATCCACTCCCTACCCTGCACTTTCTGCTTAATCACACTAAATTCTTTACTCTTGCATGATTATACTGCACTGTTCCTTGGCATATCTCCATAGCTTTGCGGATGCTGTTCTTTTGCATGGAATGCCTCTCCCATCTTTGTTAGCATAGTGAGCTTTATGTATTCTTGAAGATCACCTTAAGCAACACCTGTGTGAAGATCATCTGAGGTAGAGTTCATCATTCTCTGCTTTGTACCATTGTTACTTATGTCTGTTAATACTTTTGATATTTGCTATGTTGTAACTTTTTGTTTATCAAACTTTTATTCTAGACTGAGTTTCTTTAGGTCAGAAATCTTGTCTTCATCTTTGGATCCCCAGTGTTTCAACAGAGTACCTTACAGATAGTAGGTACCCCATAAATGTTTAATGGAAGGCCAAATATTTGTGCTGTCTATGAATTCAGTATGGTGAATACACTGTCTTGTGGACTTCTCCATACAAAGGAATAATTGTAGGATACTATGGTAAGCACCATATGAGAGGAATGTGCTGCCAGGTACTGCAGCAACCTGGAAGAGTGATTGGTTGGTGTGGAGAAAGTCAGAGAAAGTCTTTACCTAAGAGAACAGAGGAGTGGGAAGCAGCGTTGGTATGTACAGAAAAGAGACTAGTTCAAAGTGTGAGGAACCCACAATGCACAGGAGTAATAGGAGATGAATTTGGGAAAGAAGGCAGGTGCGACAAAATGAAGATTCCTTTAGGCCCTGTTTTAGAACTTGAGCTTTAGCCTTTGGGGGAGATTTTAGAGGTTTTATCCAGGAAGGTGGTAACATCATATTGTTTGCTTTACAAAAAGGTATAACAGCAGGACTTTCCTGGCGGTCCAGTAGTTAAAACTCCGTGCTCCCAATGCAGGGGACACGGGTTCAATCCCTGGTTGGGGAACTAAGATCCCACATGCTATGCAGCGTGGCCAAATAAAATAAAATTAAAAAAAAAAAGAATATCAAAGATATAACAGGCAGTTGTGTGGAACCAGGAATGGAGGGATGTGAAACTGGAAGTAGGAAGACTAGTTAGAGGAAGCTTCTAGTATAGGATTTCAAAGAGTCACAGCATTTAACCGAATGGAAAATGATTGTAAATCATTTTCATACAATCATTACAAAATGATTGTAAATCTGTGTAACAGAGAAGGGGGAATGGTTTCTGTGTAGAATCTGGCTCTGCCATTCTTTCTCCGTAGTAAAAGAGCAAAACCCCTTTTTTTGGTTTTCATGGTAGAGTATGATGAAACCCACGTCTACATAAGCAATAATGCCATTACTACCGGCGCAGTTCTGACTTTGCAGTGTGCTGCTGTGGTTGCTTTCCTCTGTTCATAGTGCCTTCTAGCATCTTGATAAAATAATGGTGAAATATTTCTTGCAACTTTCTGACTGAAGGTATGTCTGAAACAGTCTTTGTAACCCAAGCTGTCACAGAGTTGACACAGAATGTTTGTTCCAGTGAATGAGCAGTAAGTACTATTTTCATAAAAGTGCTAGAGATTTTTACTATTGACTAGCTTCCAGGAGGATTTTCTGCATAAGAAAGGTTATTTAGTGTTCTGTTGACTTCTTTTTAACCTATTTTGGCCTTTCATAAACTGTATTCTTAAGCTGTTTTAATGTCTGGCCACTGTAGGTGGTTATTTACATTTTGTGTCTTTCTTACTGTTATTTTTTAAGTATATTTATTTAAGCCATTTATTTATATCATCTCAGTTTAGACTTTCACATTTTCAGTGAATATTTCTTTTCTGGAAGTGCTAAACATCATATTTGTTAAAAAAAACTTCCTATAAAAATTCCTATAATTCCTATACAAGGATAATAAACCTTATCCAAAAACTTAGTGAGAGTATTATTGTCATGTGGGTTCAGATATATGATCCTTCAGCCTCAGTGACTTTGTATCTGACCATGTGGTTAAGGTCATGAATATTAAGAATATCTGTATATACTGGATATTCATTTCCCCTAATAACCCATCAAGAATCCATTAATTTATGTAAAATCACTCCGTCTTGTGGAGGCAAGAGGGAGCATATCAGATTTATTCAGAGGGCTTTCAGATTACACCACCATGATCCCTCATTAAATTCTGATTCTACCCAGCACCCATTGAGAATTATTACCAGAGAGACCATGGTTACCAGTAGATTTTAATGTAGAAAATAGTTAAAAGTGACTAGTGTAAAACTTTATTTAGTCTACTTACATTATTAATCTGTATTTCCTTTTGCACAAATTTCACTAGTTTGCTGTGTCCTTTGAAAGCAGGACTTCCTTTTATTTGCCCCCAAATTACCTATTTTCAGTGTCAAGGGAGGTACCCTCTCGTTCAAGTATTTGAAAATTTAATGAACAACTCTATTCTGGACTATTCATCCTACATCCTATCCATGCCCTTCATGGTTTCATACTCATTATATATATATCCCCTTTCCTTAACCACTTAGTTCCTTATCCACTGCCCCTTTCAGGTCCCCAAAGTCATTTTAATTGCCCTCTTCTGAATCTTCTCCAGCTTTATTTTTTCTTTTTTGAGGTAAGTTATATGGATTACAGTAGTATTTCAGATGTAGATTTTACTAACGCTTTATATGTGAATAAAATACGTAGTGTTATGTTTTGTTTCCTACAGTTGTCTTTAGAATGACATTTTATTGAAAGCCTTAAGTAAATTTTGCCATTTTTTATGTTTTGATTGAATAGTGTTCACCTTGAAACTGTACCTGAAGAAAAGAGTTTCTAAATAAAGCTGCTAAATATTCCTTAGTATTTTCCTTAAAGGTACTTAGAAATCAAAAAAATTCCTACAATTCAGGGTTCCCCTTACATTGATGAACTGATGACAAGTTAATACTTACATACGACCTGCACCAAGTGCTTCACTGGGCTTTTTTTTCCTTCTTGTTAAGATAAGTCTAAAATGATCATTTTAGGGACTTCCCTGGTGGTCCAGTGGTAAAGAATCTGCCTTACAATGCAGGGGACGCTGGTTCGATCCCTGGTCAGGGAACTAAGATCCCACATGCTGCAGGGCAACTAAGCCCACGTGTAACAACTACTGAGCTCACATGCCTCAACTAGAGCCTGCGTGCCGCAAAACTACAGAGCCCACGTGCTCTGGAACCCGCGTGCCACAACTACAGAGCCGACGCGCCATGGAGCCTATGCACCACAACTAGAGAAGAGAAAACCCACATGCCACAACTAGAGAGAAGCCCACGCGCCGCAACAAAAGATCCCGCATGCCTCAACGAAGATCCTGCGTGCTGCAACTAAGACCCACGCAGCCATAAATAAATAAATAAATAAATCTTTAAAAAATAAAATAACATGTTAGCATCTTGAAAGCTAATAATAGGGGAAAAGAACACATTTAGCTTGTACCAGATACTTTCCTAAGCACCTTGCATGTATTAGCCAGTGAGGTAGATATTATTCTAATTGTCTGTATCTGAAAACTGGAGTAAAGAGCCTGCTAGTAAGTGATAGAGCCATTATTAAGGTCCAGCAATTCCTGGCCTGCCTTTCAGTGGGTATAATGTACTTACATATTGTTGCTGACTTCTTTGAAAAAGAGTAACTTAAGCCTATCCTATTTGCTAATATCCTTAGGTTTTCTTATTTCTTATTCTCTTTCC
>NW_006789843.1:350841-373646 GCF_000442215.2 Lipotes vexillifer | reverse complement strand
CTCTTTCCCTCTAATTCCTATAAAAGGAATAAGAAATATTTACATTATGTGCTATATTGGTAAAATGTCAATCTGGCTTTCATTAACTTTCTAATCATCATTTTTCTGAAACTGAATAAAGAAATCAAATTTGTGATCAAAAACTTAAAACACCACCCTTACCAATGACCTGGCGGTCACAGAAGCCCCACTCCTGCCACAAACTATATTCAAAACAGCTTCATTTGAATTTCTGATACCTGAAAAAAGGTTTTTGGTCCTCAGAGCATGTAGGATCACTACTACCACACTTTGAAAACCCCTCAATTTTAAGATTTACTACCATGGCGTATATCTCTAGCCTCGCTGTGTTGGTGATGATAGTGAGGACTCAAGGATTCCTGTCTAAAAACCTATTCTGTTTTTGCAGTGGATAGCCTGCTGAAATACACTGGCTATGGGAATGCTGCAGGACTGTTGGCGGCCAGGGGCCTCTTGGCTGGAGGAAGAGGAGATAATTGGTACTCAGAGGACGAGGACACAGACACTGAAGAATACAAAAATGCAAAACCAAAGTATAGTATCATGTTTCTTTTCACCTAACTATGTCTGCCTTTGAATTGATTATTTGCCTTTCATTTCCTTTGGCTTTCATTTTCCAAGTATTTCTCTTCTTTTGTGGATTTGGAAGCTTTCTGTTTAATAGTTTTAGAGGCAGTTTCATAGCTAGTGCCTTAGAGGGTGACTTCAAGTGATTGAGGAAGGATAATATTGCAAGAAATGTTCTGCTGCATGTGCTCATTACTCTCTCCTAAGTATTAAGAGAGGTAGTGTTTTTAGATGTCTACCGTCATATATTTAAAGGATATTGTTGCTTATTTTGTGCTCTCCTTTCCATAAGTTGAGATTTTATAAGGTATAACCAAGACCAAGTATTTAAGTTGGTTATTTGATACATCAGTCTTTCTCAGAAATCTAAATGTATGTTCCGTACATTCTGATATTTCCTCTTGTGTAAAAGCCCTTATGAGTCAATAAAGTAAAGCAACAGGGCACATTACTAGCAAAAGGAAAGAAAACTGGCTCTATGGTAAATTTTAATCAAACACTTATGGAATCATCTTTTAACAGAGGCATTAGTACACTGGATAGGCAAACCAGAAACTCTATCCTGAGTCAGTGCTTACAAGTCAAAGACCCTAATCATCTCTTAGCCCGAAACAAACCACCTCTACTTTTCTACTCCCCATCCTTTTCATCCCCCTCTCAACTCCAATCCCAGGTAAATTTCTTAGTTTCCACTTATTAGGAGTTATTTGAGCTCAGTTTTCTGGTTTTCATTACTGAATGTTAAAAGGGTATGCCCTTCCCTATTAATGATGATATTGACATATGCTATGTTTTCTATCCACAGTCATCTAGAGTGTGATGTGGATAATGTAGTAGTTGATCAGGGATAGAAAAATCATTATCTGCAAAATTCGGCCCTTTTTTTTAAAGTATAGATTGTGCTTTGTTGAAATGAAAATAATAGGTTGTCAGAAGGTAAAAGAAAAGATCATTCCCTAATCAGACAGGACTTATATGGCCTGTATTCTTGGCAAATCAGGTCTCAGTAGCTGGTGTTACTTGTGGCATCCCCAGGGCTATCAGCCTCAACAGGATCTAGGAGTGTGTCCTAGAAGAAAAAGACTTTGGGGGAAAGAAAGCTAACAGTGGCTCTAAGCAGTAAGTTCTCAAGAGTGCCACCATGTAGATGTTATAAGTTGGGCACCTCTATCAGGAATTTGAAGCTAAGATAGAAAAATAATACATTAATCTTTCCATAATTATAGAAGTCATCATTCTAAATTATTCTTGCTAGCTCTTGATTTTTCCATCCCATAAACTATATTTCCATATCAGTTTAATATTTTCTGCCTCTCCATTTGAGACATTAAAATATAGCATTTAAGGAGTCTCATATTTTTAAGTGACGGTAGAAATTACATTAGGCATTCATTGTGTCCCAGGGTATGTGGACACAGTCAACTAACATAGAAAACTCTTGAGTACTCATGAGTGGTTGATATCATTGCATCTCATTGTGTGTTGTTGATTTTATTTGGTAGATGACTTCTAAAATGGTATTGGTCATATATCTGGCAAACACAAGAATGCTACTATAATAAGAAAAACCTCAGAAAAAATACAAGAACACACTGGGTCTCTCCCAATAGTACGGGAAATAGAAATGCATTACATTATGGAAGTGATACTAGATTTCAGGAAAGCACTGTTTGTTTAAATCAAGGACCATGAATGATGTTTGATATTATTATTGTTTTGGCTCTCTGTTAGAAAGATTCTGTACTTAGGCTTATTACATCCCTCGTTGGAATCTTCTTCAGCCTTTGGACTTGGCCTATATCATTAATAGGAATGGTGTGTTAGTGTGGCCGGAATAGCCACCATTGTGAGATCTTGTTGTATTTCTTAAACATTGCTCATTGTAAGTATAAATATGTTTTTCTCACATAGCATCACATCTTCCCTCTTCAGATAGATTTGCATCTGCTTTTTTCTTACATCTTCCCTCTTTCAGGTGCAACAGTGTAGTGGGATGTTTCATTTGTTAATTTAAAATGCTTATTAAAATGGTCCCCATGGAAGGGGTGGTGAAAAAGTACTTTGCAAGCAAGACAATCCTTTGTGTTCTGGGCAGTGATCCACAAGCTCAAGGAAAGGAAACTTCTTACCAATCTAGTCAAGTTTATAAAGTCAGCATTTGAAAGGATGACTTAGTCCCTACCCCCCGATTACTCTTCACCAGTCAGTGTTCTCAGGATCACAGTCTGCTTCTCTTATGATGCACTTATTCACAAACAGTGCTAGCATTGGCAAAAGCAGAGAAATTACCCTTCATCCAGTTGACCCTCATCCCATTGTCAAAAATGTAAGTGGATTCCGATTAATGCACCAAGGTAACCTATAATCCTTTAGTGGAATCTGAAACTAAGAATTGTATGGAGCTTACATTCAGCCTATGAGAGACAGTTAATATCACAACAGTCCTTTTTGTGTCAAAATAAATGTATTTAACGGACTGGAAATGGCTTTCTGCAATGAACACACTTAGACAAAATACACTCATAGAATCAAGTACATGCCACACAGGTTTTTGGTGTATGTCTAGCCATGTTTGTAAAAACTTTTCAGATAAGCTTTGGTCCTGTATCAAAAAGAAACCAAATTTCTAAATTCTGGCTTTATACCCATTTCTTTTATGCCTCTGAGCATGGAGGCCCCTTGACTGAATAGGTGGTATAACATAACTGATTACTGTGGTTTGTACATCATTCCAAACATCAGTTGAAAAATGTGTACGTAATGACATTTGGCTCATTTTAGACCAGTTGCTTTCAGGCTAGGTGTGGTATATAGGAGCCTATGGGTCCAAAAAGGTGTATTTAATGGGCCACTGTATGGAGGGGTGGAAGGACGGAATGGCCAAAGTGGGCAGAACTCTAGGATGTCCCATTGTATTCTTAATACCCCACACTAGTTCATAATCACACCCAGCAGATTAAAATTATTCTACTAAGCAACTCAGGGGTGTTTCCTTCTTGACCATATATCTCTCAGCAGTAGCTGTGGCAGCAGCTGTACAGTTTCTTCAGCACAAAAGACTTTATTTTATTTTGTCAAAATTTTGTTATGCTGCTTTAAGTCAAGTCCCATTATAACTGTGTCCATATGTTGGGGCTATACAAATGAAGAGATAGCTTTAATATTTTTTGAAGTAGATGAACCAGAAACAGGACTTGAAGATTTTTCTTTTTGCCTAGACTGTGATGGTATACTTATGTATAATAGGATGTAACTAGCCTTTCTAGGAACTGAAATTTATTTACTGTAAGCAATCATGAAACAAAATCTAAATTCAGATCTCTAAAGACCGGAATCAAAAATAAAATTTTGCCACTTCTGCCATGTATACTGGTTAACCAACCTTTGTGATGTTTGCAATCACACCAGTTTTGCACTTTCAAAATTGAGTTCTCTAATTTTTCTTTTGTATTTTAATTTGGGTAAATGGCCAGCAAAAGGTGTGTTACCTGAACCTACAAAATTGAGCTTTGCTTCAGGTTTCATTTCATACAGATTTACAACCATAGTTTTCTATATCCTTTATATCAAGGATATCACTCTTAATCCAACAGCCCAAGGTAGGAAACATTATAAAGCACTATAATTTAAAAAGGTATTTTGGAGCTTTTTTAATTGCCTAGGTGCAACTTGGTGTATCTATATGTATTCAGTATGTCTATTTATATGGATGATACATGATACTTAATAGTTGATAAATAAGTGAAAGAATTACACCACATTACCTTGTTTCTTTACATTGCTAATAGAATGCAAAAACGTGGATTAAGATGTTGTTTCATAATTTACCCTACTCTTTTAATGTGGAATCAGTTTTATATTTATACGGTAATTCTCAAATTACTTGAGACATTTTCACCTCAGTCACCATTATTAACTGGTGTCTCTTCAGAATACCTTGTATCTGAATTTAACCATAGCAAACTCCACGAAACACCTAGTGTTGCGTGGCTTCTTTAGCACATGCCATAGTGACGATTTAACTTAACAGACTAACTCACTGGATCCAAGGCCTTCTGGCTGGCTTACTTACCAAGTAGCTCACTTATGCTAATAATAGCTGGTATTTATTATCTAATATGTGTCAGGTACTGTTCTAAGAACTTTCCTGATATTATCTCATTTAATCTTTACAGCAAACCTTTGGGCTAGGGTTATCTCCATCTTACAGATGAGGAAACTAAAGCTCAGTGGTTTCCAGAACTTGTCTAGGGCACACAGTTCATGAGTGGTCAGGTGGCCTAACTCCAGAGCTGGTGTTTTTTGAGATTTTTGTTGTTGTTTTTGAGGTAGACATAGCAGGTTTTACTGTGCTTTTCACTTTGCCTTCTTATTTTGGGGGTAAAATATACATAAAATTTACCATTTTAAGCATACATATCTGTGGCATTATATACATTAATGTGCAACCATCACCACCATCCATCTCCAGAACTTTTCATCTTCCCTAACTGAAACTCTGTATCCATTCCCTCTCCCCACAACCCCTGGTAACTACCATTCTACTTTATTTCTCTATGAATGTGACTAGGAACCTCATATAAGTGGAATCTAAGAACCTCATATAAGAGAAATCATATACTTGTCCTTCTATGACTGAGTTCACTTGGAATGTCTTTAAGACTCATCCATATTGTAGCATGTGTCAAAATTTCCTTCCTTTTTCAGGCTGAATAACATTCTATTTAACGTATTTACCACATTTTGTTTATCCATTCATCCATCAGTGGACCACCTTTTGGCTGTTGTGAATAATGCTGCTATGAACACAAGTGTACAAACATCTGTCCCTGCTTCAAGAGTCCCTGCTTTAACTTCTTTTGGGTATATAGCCAGAAGTGGAATTGCTGGATCGTATGGTAGTTCTATGTTTAATTTTTTGAGGAACTGCCATACCATTTTACATTCCCACCAGCAATGCACAAGGGTTCCAGTTTTTCTGCATCCTCTCCAATACTTATTATTTTTCTGGCTTTTTTTTTTTTTTTAATCTAATAGCCATCCTAACAGGTGTGAAGTCAAAGCTTGTGTTTTAACTGCTACCATATTCTTCAAAGCCAATCAAAGGGAGAGATGATTTGCCTCTCCCATAATTTCCCTGTTCTTAGAGCATCCATTATTTTTCTTTGATATAACCAAAATAGAAAATGAGAAAATATATTTTTTATAAACGCTGATATCCCTGAAAGCTAAAAGTTCTATTCAGTTCATTCTAGTTCACAAAAATCTGTTAGGTAATTCTGGCTCTGCCTTCATAATACATTCAGAATCTAATCACCCCTTACTGCCATCACTGCTACCTACTCCAGTCCAAGCTAAACTTTTCTCTCCCTCCAGGATCATTTTAAATAGCTTCCTAACTGGTCTTGTTGCTTCTATCCTTGTCACTCTTCCGTCTGTTCTCAACTCAGTAGCCAACGCGATCCTTATAAAATTTAAGTCAGACATCACTGCTGAAAACTCTACAATGGTTAAACACCAAAAGTCCCTGTAGTGATGTACATGCACCCTTTCTCACTGTACTGTCACCACACTGGGCTCTTCACTGTTTGTCATGCTCCAGACACACTCTTGCCTGAGGCCTCTGCATAACTGACTGCTCCTTCTGCCTAGAATACCTATTCTCCAGATAGCTACATGTCGTATTCCCTCACCTCCTTCATGTCTTTACTCAATTATCATCTTCCTAGTAAAGTCTCTCCTGTCCCCATATTAAAAATTGCCACACTCCTACCTTTACCCCTCCACCTTGCACTTCCTTCCTCTTTTTCCTTCATAGCACTTATTACCTTCTAACATACCATATAATTTACTTATTCATTTAGTCTTTTTTCCCCACTAGAAGATAAACTCCATGAGAGAAATTTTTTTATTCATTGAGAGGGCCCCAAAATAGTGCCTCACATACTGTAGGCACTCAGTAAATTTTTGTTGAATAAATTAATTTTTTTGAGTTGTTGAATAAATTTAAGTTGGTCAGCCCCTTCTTAACATTAGGATACCAAGACAGTTGAGGTCCCTGCCCTCATCAAGCTTCACATCTAGTTGGGGAGTGGGGCCAGGGAATGGAATTCAAGAAAACAGGATATGGTAAATTTCCACTCTGCTCTTTTGATTGTTTTTGTGGAGTGGCAGATATTATGGAGAGTTTTTCCTGGAAAGACAGTTCTAATTTCATGTGCATATAACGTCTCCTTTCCCACCCCACCTGCCCCCTTCTTTCATGATCTGGTGCACAAATGCCTTTTCCTAAAAACCCTGATCCCTTTCCTAGAGGTTACAAATTGTCAGTGCATAGGCTACATTTAGCCCACAAGTAGGTTTTGCTTCACTTGCCTGATGTGTTGGTTATTTGGTTTTATGTTTTTAATTTTTGTTTTACATAGGGCTTCTTAAAATAATTTAGAATTCAGATATTTCAGATGAAAATCTGAATTTCTAACTTCTTTTGAAAAAGTGGAAGTTCTGATAACATTAAGCCTGCATTCTCACATGGTAACTGACTGATGGAGTTGAGTGACTGTGGCCCCTGTCATACCAGGCATAAGCTCCTTTGATATGATAATGTATCTTTTTTCCTTTTTGAATTTTATTTTTTATACAGCAGGTTCTTATTAGTTATACATCTTATACATTATTAGTGTATATATGTCAATCCCAATCTCCCAATTTATCACACCACCACCACCACCCGCCACTTTCCCGCCTTGGTGTCCATACGTTTGTTCTCTACATCTGTGTCTCAGTTTCTTCCCTGCAAACCAGTTCATCTGTACCATTTTTCTAGGTACCTATATGCGTTAATATACGATATTTGTTTTTCTCTTTCTGACTTACTTCACTCTGTATGACAGTCTCTAGATTCATCCACGTCTCTACAAATGACCCAATTTCGTTCCCTTTTATGGCTGAGTCATATTCCATTGTATAAATGTTCTTTATCCACATCTTCTTTATCCATTCATCTGTCAATGGGTATTTAGATTGCTTCCATGACCTGGCTATTGTAAATAGTGAACATTGGGGGTGCAAGTGTCTTTTTGATTTATGGTTTTCTCAGATATAGGCCCAGTAGTGGGATTGCTGGGCTGTATAGTAGTTCTATTTTTATTTTCTTAAGGAACCTCCATACTGTTCTCCATAGTGGCTGTGTCAATTTACATTCCCCCCAACAGTGCAAGAGGGTTCCTGTTTCTCCACACCCTCTCCAGCATTTGTCGTTTGTAGATTGTCTGATGATGCCCATTCTAACCGGTGTGAGGTGATACCTCATTGTAGTTTTGATTTGCATTTCTCTAATAATTAGTGATGTTGAGCAGCTTTTCATGTGTCTCTTGGCCATCTGTATGTCTTTTTTGGAGAAATGTCTGTTTACGTCTTCTGCCCATTTTTGGATTGGGTTTTGTTTTTTTGATATTGAGCTGCATGAGCTGTTTATATATTTTGGAGATTAATCCTGTGTCCGTTGATTCATTTGCAAATATTTCCTCCCATTCTGAGGGTTGTCTTTTCATCTTGTTTGTAGTTTCCTTTGCTGTACAAAAGCTTTTAAGTTTCATTAGGTCCCATTCGTTTATTTTTGTTTTTATTTCCATTACTCTAGGAGGTGGATCAAAAAAGATCTTGCTGTGATTTATGTCAAAGAGTGTTCTTCCTCTGTTTTCCTCTAAGAGTTTTATAGTGTCTGGTCTTATTACATTTAGGTCTCTAATCCATTTTGAGTTTATTTTTGTGTATGGTGTTAGGGAGTGTTCTAATTTCATTCTTTTACATGTAGCTGTCCAGTTTTCCCAGCACCACTTATTGAAGAGACTGTCCTTTCTCCATTGTGTATCCTTGCCTCCTTTGTCATAGATTAGTTGACCACAGGTGCATGGGTTTATCTCTGGGCTCTCTATCCTGTTCCATTGATCTATATCTCTTGTTTTTGTGCCAGTACCATATCATCTGATTACTGTAGCTTTGTAGTATTGTCCGAACTCAGGGAGACTGATTCCTCCAGCTCTGTTTTTTTCCCTCAAGACTGCTTTGGCTATTCGGTGTCTTTTGTGTCTCCATACAAATTTTAAGATTTTTTGTTCTAGTTCTGTAAAAAATGCTATTGGTAATTTGATAGGGATTGCACTGAATCTGTAGATTGCTTTGGGTAGTATAATTTTCACAATATTGATCCTTCCAATCCAAGAACATGCTATATCTCTTCATCTGTTTCTATCATCTTTAATTTCTTTCATCAGTGTCTTATACTTTTCTGCATACAGGCCTTTTGTCTCCCTAGGTAGGTTTATTCCTAGGTATTTTATTCATTTTGTTGCAACGGTAAATGGGAGTGTTTTCTTGATTTCCCTTTCAGATTTTTCATCACTAGTGCATAGGAATGCAAGAGATTTCTGTGCATTAATTTGTATCGTGCTACTTTACCAAATTCATTGATTAGCTCTAGTAGTTTTCTGGTGGCATCTTTAGGATTCTGTATGTATAGTATCATGTCATCCGCAAACAGCGACAGTTTTACTTCTTCTTTTCCAATTTGTATTCCTTTTATTTCTTTTTCTACTCTGACTGCCATGGCTAGGACTTCCAAAACTATGTTGAATAATAGTGGTGAGAGTGGACATCCTTGTCTTGTTCCTGATCTTAGAGGAAATGCTTTCAGGTTTTCACCATTGAGAATGATGTTTGCTGTGAGTTTGTTGTATATGACCTTTATTACGTTGTGGTAGGTTCCCTCTGTGCCCAGTTTCTGGAGAGTTTTTATCATAAATGGGTGTTGAATTTTGTCAAAAGCTTTGTCTGCATCTACTGAGATGATCATATGGTTTTTATTCTTCAGTTTGTTAATGTGGTGTATCACATTGATTGATTTGCATATATGGAAGAATCCTTGCATCCCTAGGATAAATCCCACTTGATCATGGTGTATGATCCTTTTAATGTGCTGTTGCATTCTGTTTGCTAGTATTTTGTTGAGGATTTCTGCAACAATATTCATCAGTGATATTGGTCTGTAATTTTCTTTTTTTGTAGGATCTTTGTTTGGTTTTGGTATCAGGGTGATGGTCGCCTCATAGAATGAGTTTGGGAGTGTTCCTTCCTCTGCAATTGTTTGGAAGAGTTTGAGAAGGATAGGTGTTAGCTCTTCTCTAAATGTTTGATAGAATTCACCTGTGAAGCCACCTGTTCCTGGACTTTTGTTTGCTGGAAGATTTTTAATCACAGTTTCAATTTCATTACTTGTGATTGGTCTGTTCATATTTCCTGTTTCTTTCTGGTTCAGTCTTAGAAGGTTATACCTTTCTAAGAATTTGTCCATTTCTTCCAGGTCGTCCATTTTACTGGCATAGAGTTGCTTGTAATAGTCTCTTAGGATGATTTGTATTTCCGTGGTATCTGTTGTAACTTCTCCTTTTTCATTTCTAATTATGCATATATATATATATATATATATATATATTTTTTTTTTTATTTATTTTTTTGGCGGTACACGGTCCTCTCACTGTTGTAGCCTCTCCCGTTGCAGAGCACAGTCTCCGGACACGCAGCCTCAGTGGCCATGGCTCACGGGCCCAGCCACTCCACGGCATGTGGGATATTCCCGTACCGGGGCACGAACCCGTGTTCCCTGCATCGGCAGGCAGACTCTCAACCACTGCGCCACCAGGGAAGCACTCTAATTATATTGATTTGAGTCCTCTCCCTCTTTTTCTTGATGAGTCTGGCTAATGGTTTATCAATTTTGTTTATCTTCTCAAAGAACCAGCTTTTAGTTTTATGGATCTTTGCTATTGTTTTCTTTGTTTCATTTACTTCTGCTCTGATCTTTATGATTTCTTTCCTTCTACTAACTTTGGGTTTTGTTTTTTCTTCTTTCTCTAGTTCTTTTATGTGTAAGGTTAGATTGTTTATTTGAGATGTTTGTTGTTTCTTGAGTTAGGATTGTATTGCTATAAATTTCCCTCTTAGAACTGCTTTTGCTGCATCCCATAGGTTTTGGATCGTCATGTTTTCATTGTCATTTGTCTCTATGTATTTTCTGATTTCCTCTTTGATTTATTCAGTGATCTCTTGGTTATTTAGTAACAGATTGTTTAGCCTCCATGTGTTTGTGTTTTTAACATTTTTTTCCCTGTAATTGATTTCTAATCTCATAGCGTTGTGGTCAGAGAAGATGCTTGGTATGATTTCAGTTTCCTTAAGTTTACTGAGGCTTGATTTGTGAAGCAAGATGTGATTTATCCTGGAGAATGTCCCGTGAGCAGTTGAGAAGAAAGTGTAATCTGCTGTTTTTGGATGGTATGTCGTATAAATGTCAATTAAATCTATCTGGTCTGTTGTGTCATTTAAAGCTTCTGTTTCCTTATTTACTTTCACTTTGGGTGATCTGTCCATTGGTGTAAGTGAGGTATTAAAGTCCGCCACTATTATTGTGTTACTGTCAATTTCCTCTTTTATATCTGTTAGCAGTTGCCTTATGTATTGAGGTGCTCCTATGTTGGGTGCATATATAATTGTTATATCTTGTTCTTGGATTGATCCCTTGATCATTATGTAGTGTCCTTTCTTGTCTCTTGTAACATTCTTTATTTTAAAGTCCATTTTATCTGACATGAGTATCACTACTACAGCTTTCTTTTGATTTCCATTTACATGGAATATCTTTTTCCATCCCCTCACTTTCAGTCTGTATGTGTCCCTAGGTCTGAAATGGGTCTCTTGTAGACAGCATATATATGGGTCTTGTTTTTGTATCCACTGAGCAAGCCTGTGTCTTTTGGTTGGAGCATTTAATTCATTCACGTTTAAGGTAATTATCAATATGTATGTGCCTGTTACCATTTTCTTAATTGTTTTGGGTTTGTTTTTGTAGGTCCTTTTCTTTTCTTGTGTTTCCCACTTAGAGAAGTTCCTTTAGCGTTTGTTGTAGAGCTGGTTTGGTGGTGCTGAATTCTCTTAGCTTTTGCTTGTCTGTAAAGCTTTTGATTTCTCCATCAAATCTGAATGAGATCCTTGCCGGGTAGAGTAATCTTTGGTGTAATTTCTTCCCTTTCATCATTTTAAACATGTCATGGCACTCCCTTCTGGCTTGTAGAGTTTCTGCTGAGAAATCAGCTGTTAACCTTATAGGAGTTCCCTTGTATGTTATTTGTCATTTTTCCCTTGCTGCTTTCAATAATTTTTGTCTTTAATTTTTGCCAATTTGATCACTATGTGTCTCCGTGTGTTTCTCCTTGGGTTTATTCTGCCTGGGACTCTCTGGGCTTCCTGGACTTGGGTGGCTATTTCCTTTTCCATGTTAGGGAAGTTTTTGACTATAATCTGTTCAAATATTTTCTCGGGTCCTTTCTCTGTCTCTTCTCCTTCTGGGACCCCTATAATGCAAATGTTGTTACGTTTAATGTTGTCCCAGAGGTCTCTTAGGCTCTCTTCATTTCTTTTCATTCTTTATTCTGTTCCACAGCAGTGAATTCCACCATTCTGTCTTCCAGGTCACTTATCCGTTCTTCGGCCTCAGTTATTCTGCTATTGATTCCTTCCTGTGTAGTTTTCATTTCACTTATTGGATTGTTCATCTCTGTTTGTTTGTTCTTTAATTCTTCTAGGTCTTTGTTAAACATTTCTTGCATCTTCTCCATTTTGGCCTACATTCTATTTCCATGGTCCTGGATCATCTTCACTCTCATTATTCTGAATTCTTTTTCTGGAAGGTTGCCTATCTCCACTTCATTTAGTTATTTTTCTGGGGTTTTATCTTGTTCCTTCATCTGGTACATAGCCCTCTGCCTTTTTATCTTGTCTATCTTTCTGTGAATGTGGTTTTTGTTCCACAGGCTGCAGGACTGTAGTTCTTCTTGCTTCTGCTGTCTGCCCTCTGGTGGATGAGGCTATCTAAGAGGCTTGTGCAGGTTTCCTGATGTGAGGGACTGGTAGTGGGTAGAGCTGGATGTTGCTCTGGTGGCCAGAGCTCAGTAAAACTTTAATCCACTTGACTGCTGATGGGTGAGGCTGGGTTCCCTCCCTGTTGGTTGTTTGGCCTGACACTACCCAACACTGGATCCTAGCTGGGCTCTTTGGTGAGGCTAATGGCAGACTGTGGGAGGGCTCATGCCAAGGAGTACTTCCCAGAACTTCTGCTGCCAGTGTCCTTGTCCTCACAATGAGACACAGCCACCCCCGCCCGCCTCTGCAGGAGACCCTCCAACACTAGCAGGTAGGTCTGGTTCAGTCTCCTATGGGGTCACTGCTCCTTCCCCTGGGTCCCATTGCGCACACTACTTTGTGTGTGCCCTCCAAGAGTGGAGTCTCTGTTTCCCCCAGTCCTGTTGAAGTCCTGTAATCAAATCCCACTAGCCTTCAGAGTCTGATTCTCTAGGAATTCCTCCTCCCGTTGCTGGATCCCCAGGCTGGGAAGCCTGACGTGGGGCTCAGAACCTTCATTCCAGTGGGTGGACTTCTCTGGTATTAAGTGTTCTTCAGTTTGTGAGTCACCCACCCAGCCGTTATGGGATTTGACTTTATTGTGATTGTATCCCTCCTACCGTCTGATTGTGGCTTCTCCTTTGTCTTTGGATGTGGGGTATCTTTTCTGGTGAGTTCCAGTGTCTTCCTGTCGATGATTGTTCAGCAGTTAGTTGTGATTCCCATGCTCTCACAAGAGGGAGTGAGTGCACGTCCTTCTACTCCACCATCTTGAACCAATCCCCTGATAATGTATCTTTTTCGTTCATCTTATCTGCCTTAGCCTAACTCTGTAGGGACTTGACTTTATAGCCTCTTCGTTAACCAGGGTGCTTTGAGCAAAATTTAATCCACGTTTTTTAGAGATAGATGTTAACTTTCATATAGCTCAGGGAACATTTAATAGCTTTTTTTCTTCAGTGAACTAGTGTAGTACTGTTGATGTTGGCCAAATGTTGCAACATTTTGAAGAGCAAGTCTTAATCCTTTGGTCTCCAGCTGCTGTCATATAATGGCCTTATATAATACAAAAGTCTTGGTGACATATCTCACATAAGAAGTTGGATACTTCTTGTCACCTAATTGGAAGACATAAAATAGGATTGGAGTGCTGAGAAGATGGGGGAGGGGAGCAGAGACAGGGTGGGGAAAATGATGATAAATATAAAATTATCCAATAAAATATCCACCACAGTTAGTATACTTAAAGTATCTTAGGACTCAGTCTTGGAACAAAAAACCAATCCCAGAATTTCAGTGTTAAGATCCTGAAACCTGGAAAGTTAAATCTCAGACTATACTGTTCAAGGTTATAAAGGTGGCAAGTGTTTGTTCAACCAAAAATAGTCTTTTTTTTTTTTTTTCAAAAGTAGTTTTTTATGAAACCTCACTCTGTTGCTGTGGTGGTGACTATTTGTTTTCTCTTCCTCTGGGTAGAAGCTACATGAGATTGGTTTGAAGTAGGGAGCTGGAGGGGAGACAGTGTCCAAGTCTGCCTCCTGCCCCCAGAACACTGGCATTTTTCCCATAGGAGAGTAGCATGGTTCAGCAACTTGTGTTTGCTGTGGCTTTGTTTACGTTCTTCTGAGTACTGGGGTGGGGGTAGGGGTAGGGGGTGTTTTTTCAAGGAAAAAAGATGAAACCTCAATTCCTGGAGTGATTTTGGGGGGTTGGAATGTTTTACTACATGGGTAAAGGAAGGCAAGTTCTTACTCTGTAAGTGAATTTCTGGCTGCTGCTTTCACGCTCAGTGAGCAAAGGATTTTGTGACTTTAGTAGCTAATTTCACAGCAAGACATTAAATCATTTTAGCAGCAGTGGACTTGAGGTCAGCTTATGGAAAACAGGCATCATTTCCACTAAACCCTTAAAAGAACCAAGAAAAGAATCAAATGTGCCCTGATCCAGGAATGCATGTCCTGACTTTGTGTGCTGTGGTATCCACAATACCACAGAGCTGACCAGTGTGTCCTCCTGACAAATTTTTTCCCTGAGGCACATGATGGCTTGTGCTAATTTCATTATATTCTAAAACAGTGTGTGGATCTGATTTAAGTCACCCTTCCATTGAGCTTGAGGAGAGAAGCCTTCTCTCAAGAGACAGATGAGCATGGTCTAAATAGTTAATACATCTACCTTCCCTTATACTTTCTTCTAAGGCCTTATTGCCTTTGTCTGCTTGGTAAGTGGTATGTGCCTATAATAAGTACCTTTACTTACTTATTTATAAGACTATATGTTTTTTTCTGATTTACCAGGCAGCAGAAGAGAAACCAGTGAAAATATGTCCCGTCGTTATACACCTAAGCAAATAATAGATGGGTGGTGGAATTACATTTTCACTATGGCATCTGGATACTTCTTAAAAACTGCATAGTTCTCAGAAGCCTCATCTGGGTCCTCTTTGTTCTTGACTTTTGGAGATGACCCCGTTTGGCATTTTTGTTAATGGCCACTAAATAGACGCCTTTTTCTTTTCTTTTATGAGCACCTGAAAAAAGGGAGAGAGACTAGTAGCACACAATGAATGTCTCAAGTAGGCACTCTATCCCAGTGGTTCTTAACCTCAATGTGCATCACAATCACCTGGAAAAAAAACCAAAACAGATTTAGCTGGTTTCAGGTGAGGCCTCATCTTTCAAGTTTCTCAAGTGATTCCAATGTATAGCCAAGGCTAAGAATCACTGAGAAGCCTATGGTTTTCAGACTGTTTCCCCAGAGTTCCTGAAAGTGCCTTACGGGCTGCCTTAAGAGGAAGCAAGTGAGTGCAGACAAATAGAAGGGATTCTAGGCCTGCACTCTCCTTGGCCGTCCCTATCCCCTCTTCTGCCTGAGCAGTTCCACTTTCATCTATTTCATAAATCAGCTTTCTATGTAGATTTCATTTGTTAAAATAAAAAGGGTGAGGGGTCCCACTACTTCGAAGGAAAAAGTTTTTTAACCATGGCTCTAGACATAGGTCTTATGAAAGAATGGCAAAACAGATGTTTTAGATACGGTTTTTAAGGATGGTGAGCATTGAGTCCTTCTGTAAGAATCTGTATGTCAGGCAGCCTCTGAGGAATGTAGAAAACTAAATATTTTTTTGTAACAGATTATAGTACCTAGCCCTTGCTCCAAGTGAGAAAAGCCCTGCTCTGTAAAAAAAGTTAATTTGCCCAAGTAAAAGTCTAAAGCAGGGCTGGCAAACTAGCCACCAGATGATGTAACTAATCGTGGTGTCTTGGTTTTGGCCCGCATGATTTTTTTTCCCCCTGTTTAGACTAGCACTGTTCTCCATTTTACCCTAGTCCTCAATACTCCATGTTATTTATACTTGACCAAGTCACTCATTTGCATATCCTTAAGGCCTGGCCCCTGAAACCATTTGTGTTTGTAGACCCTAGAAAGTAACATCAGCACTTTGCCATTTGCAGGGATATTTCATTTGATCATTAAAAACATACTGTGTGTACTTGGCTGGTACAAAATGCTGTAACCTCTTGTCTGCTTCTCCAGAAAGATGTTTAAGCTATAAATATTTGGCAGCCGTTGAAAGAATTATCTTTTATTCCACCTTGTCAAAAAAAAATAATAATAATGTGGCTTTTAATTAAGAGGATAGTTTTGTTTGGTATTAGAACTTCATACAAAGTTTATGGAACGTATTCATCTTAAGTACTTTATTAAATCTATTTCCAGAAAGCTAGATGGTATACTTGTCTTTTGGTAGGCTAGATTTCATTCCTTTTTTTAATCTAGGTCAGATCAAATCTAATTAAAATTGTTCTTTTGCTTTATCTTTTATTATTTAAACACTCATTGCCTTCTGTGGTCTCACTAATGGACTAATTTCCTGAGATTATAAACTGGCATGCTTTCATTTTCAGATTCCAGCCTCTCTGTCATCATTTTTCCAATTTTTTGACATATTTGTTTTATGCTGTATCACAAAATAGATTTCTCCTTCTCTGAAATCATTTGTCCCTTATATAATTAATGAAGAAGCTGTGCATCCAAGGATATTTATCCTAACGGCACCAGTCAAATTTCATATTTTTAAAAAGCAGCCATGCCTTTAAAAACAAGTTGGCAAGTTCGCTATCACCCATTTCCCGAAGCAAATTAGCAGGAAAAGTCAATTTAAAAAAATTCCTATAGCAGTTCTATATCATAAAATTGCTATTGCCAATTTTTTGGCTATTATACTCTTTCTTATTATAACTTACAACTTGGACCAGAAAAGTATAGAAAGAGCATAATTTGAAAACATACAGCATAACTTTTTTTTCTTTTTGTAGCATTAATCTTATCACTGGTCATTTAGAGGAACCAATGCCAAACCCCATAGATGAAATGACAGAAGAACAAAAAGAATATGAAGCCATGAAACTTGTCAACATGCTTGATAAACTTTCCAGGTATTGTATTCCCATCCATTTTTTGCTTGGTTTCTAAAAATGTTCTATTTCTTTGTCTCTCTCACTGAGAGTTACCATAGAACAGCAACTCTGGAAATCCATGTTGATTGGAACAGGATGGCCCAGGCAGCAGTAGCTCAGATCTCTCTTGGCTACCATGGTTCTTCTACATGTGCCGCTTATGGATGTGCATTCTTAAACATTTAAATTCTCAAAGCCAGGATAGTAACTACTAGGTCATTGTGATATTTAACCAACTAACCTCCCTGTCTTCAAAAAGATGTTGTGAATTAGGTTCAGTGATTTTGCTGCTGCTTGTATTTTTTGTTTTAGTCTGTTTTGGTTTTTGTTCCAAATCATGATGCTTTTTTTTTTCTTTCCCCATTTTTGATGTGCAAGTTCGCAGTTCTTTCTTTTTGGATTGCTGCTAAAACCAAGAATTCTAAAATGTCACGCACCCAATAGGAAAAAGTGAAAAGGAATAGCTCAAATGAAGGATTTTCTGAAAGCAGGCACTTGTATTAATTAGGGATTCTAAAAACAATCTCCCCTTCCCTTCTTGCTTCACACCTCCTTCCCCTCCCCAGATAGCCAGTTTTGAAAATAATTATATACTAATAAGCAACTAGTCATCTTGGAGGAGTTATTAGAAAGTATTAATTCCTTTCATACTTGCCTGAATTGCTCAATTTTCTAGTCGTACATTGAGTCACTGTCTCCTTTAAGCCATCTTGAGTGAGTGCTTCTGTGTGTTGGTGGCAGCTGCCACCGGAAGGTGAATTTCTTCTGGTCATCTCCTTTTTCACAACAGCTATGCAAAGGCTAGTAGTATCCCTCAATCAAGAGGAGTAGCAACCAGAATGGGAAAGCCAGAAAGCCAACCATTAAAGGGAAAGGTGTAATAAAGAAACAAGCAGAGGCTAAGAGCACAGCAGGAGGCTTAGGGTAGAAGTATTCAAAAATAAGAAGAGGCTGACATGGGGAGTGTGACAAGTTAGGGTATTTAGACCCTTTGCAGAGTCTGAGTTTTCACATGATGCTGGTAATGTGGTGGAAGTTACATAGAAGTAAGTAGCTTCATCATCTACAAAGCTAATATGACTAGAATTTAGTTGACTTCCAGTTAGTCCTTTTAAATTTCCATCATTTTCCCAAGAAGGTTAGAATTTACAGCTCACTATGCTCACAGTCTTCAAAAGACATTGTTATCTGTTTGCACATGACATTCTCCATACCTTTGGATAGAATATACATGTTCCTTCCCTGAATGAATTTACAATAAAAGAGAAGATGCTGATAGGACAAACCTATAGGAGGCAGAGTAAAAGGTTCTGAATGAATATATAAAAGTAAGATTTGTACTTCCAAAAGGATCTGAGGTAGCTAATGAAACAGTGCTGTAAGTACAGCAGTTGGGATGAGAACCAAGAGAGTCCATCTGGTAGAAGCTGGAGGGGGAAATGTTAACAAGGACCTGAGTAGAGCATATTAGTGTGAAGACAGTGAACTAGTTAGGTTGAATAAATTTCATTTTTCATAAATTTCATTTTAATAATATGAGTTCTTAAAAGATAACACAGATGCTATCCAACTGGCCCATTTGCCCTAGATGAGTAAACACCCAGCAGATGCCCAGCTCAATCTGAAGGTGATACTGATTTTCACACGTATAAAGCAGAGCAAATATGTCTTGTGTTGGCTTTGATGGTATGAATTTTGCCATTAAAGTTGAAGCTAAGGCAACTTTGAGAATAGTCCTGAATCACAGACTTTTTTCATGACTTGTGGTGGGATTTTTACATTGTCTGCCTTTATGTGCTTTCTAACATTTGCTCTCACTAATAACAATCAGTTACAAAACTGTATGGAGATCCGCAGTGGGCATTCCAAAGCGGGAATGCAAATGAAGCCATTCTTTATGTGTCTTACGTGTTTGTCTTAAGTTTCTTCTCTCGTTTCACTGTTGTTTTTGGTTTGGTTTTTTGAGGTTAAAAAGATGCCATAAAGCCAAAGTAGACTAAATTCAGTAAATTCAGGGAACATTTATTAAGCAGCTGCTCTGTGCAAGGCACTGTGCTAGGAAGATGAGGGAGATTCAGAGGTGAATGTGGTAGTCCGTATCTTTGGAAAACTCACATTTTACTGTGGGATATGGCTGTAATGTATTCTAGAATACAGGGTATTCTAGAAGGAAGTAATGACAAAATAAGGTCTGTGTTGAACTGTGAGCACCCAGGAAAAGGAGCAGTTCATTCTGTTGGGATAAATCAGGGACTTTCACAGGGAAGGTAGCATTTGTGCTGATCCTTGAAGTTTAAGAGGTATTGAATTGACAAATGGAGAAATGACCATTCATTCTAGGTGGAGGGAAACTTACTCTTGTTAATAAGATAAATCTTTTTTATTCACATACTGCATCTTTATTCCAAAGAGCTCAGGTTATTTTATCATTATTTGAGTAATATGTTATCAGATTTATCATTGGGGAAAGCAAGGCCCAGAGAATTGCCCCAAACATTTCCAAGCTAATGACTGGTGAAAATCCATTTCCTTTCACAGTTACAAAACACCTTCACATACACTGTCTTTCTAGCTAAAGTAAGGCTAAGAACTTCATTTTCCAGAACTCAAGACCTTTGCTCTGTCCACTGTGCTACTGTGTCTGTCTGTTATAGTCAGTGTTTGCCAGAACATTTCCTAATCATCCTCTTCAGCAGTGTGCTATTGGTTAGTTCTTTCAACTGTCACTCCAAGGATGTTCCGCATCCCACCAAGTCTTGCTGTGCCAAGAGTGTACTGTAGCTTTGTCTGAGTAACTTTCTTTCCAAAAGTGAAATCATTTTCTCCTGGGCCTAATTTGAAAGGCGTGAGAGTAAAGGATAGGATTGGAGGTGATGTGGCCAATGAATGGACGCTAGACACTTCCTTTTTTCCATCCATAGGAGAGCAGATGTGAACGACCTGCACCAGGATGGTGGTTAGCAACAGTGGCCCGTGCCAAAGCACTTACCAAAGTGATGACTAAGGTTGGTCATGCCAAGTACTGTTACTGAGCCTGGTGTAGGGTACAGATGTTATTTACCACCAAAACTGTAAAACCACCAATGCAAAAATTAAAATTACATTTCCATTTTGCCTCCATGCTGGACATAGCCACTGCCTCAAGTTGCTCACCACCTTAGCAGCTTTATCTCAGCTAGATTTTTAAGGATACTGGAGAGATTAGCGCTCAAACATTTTCTTCCCATTGACTACCAACTGACAGTATATTCCAAGTGATTTTTTTTTTTTTTTTTTTTAGTATAAGGATTGTGTTTGTGACAGATGTAGGTAAGGGGATTGGCAATGGACCTAGAGGTCTTAAGAGTTTGAGAATAATTTGAAACCCATAAATCCCATCATGTCTAGCTAGTACAGTGCCTTGTACCCTGTGGTTTCCCCAGTGTGTGATGATGAAATAATGTATAAAGCAGATCCCCAAATCGAACGTTAATTTTTTGCTCGATAAAATAGCCTACATGGTTTAAAGACTTGAAAGTATACTTTTGTCAGTTCCATTTCTTGGCCAGATGTCATAAAATTCAGGTCTGGAAAGGAATTCTATAAGGTACTTTGGCCCACGACTGGCTAACTTAAATATTGGGGTACCTAACTTCTTTAATATAGAATGATAATTGTAATATTTATCAGACATAAGCATTAAGGCCTGAGGCATAAGATTATAGAAAGCTTCATTTGACATTTTTTTTAATGTGAGAACAGAGGTGGAAAAGGGGATGAAATTTGCCTGCCTCTCCACCTCCTCTTTCCTTTTCTGAATTGGAAAAAAAATAAGCCCCTGCAATTTAAGCGGGAGATTAGAACGGGGATTGTATGTGGTTAAGCAAGTCCAGTGTGGCTAAGACAACTGCATTCACCTCAGCTACAGCACACGAGCCTCATGTAGTGACGCGGCCTCCTCCCCAAAAGGGGAGAGAGGATTGACTGGCTTAAGCCTAAGCTAACCAAGGGAAGTAATATTTCAAGTTTCAGTTTTGTTTTGACTTTTCTAATCCCCTTTAGTTTCTTAATTGGAACCAGGACTGATTAATCTACTCTACCCTTACCCCATCACTGTTTAACAAGGTACATTGCCTTTATTGCTTATATATTCTATCAAAATCTTATAAAATTTACATTTATATACATAATTGTTTTCCATTTCTTCCTTTTCTTATCTACTCCTTATCCAATATATATATTTTGCCAGCCTTCGTGTAGTGTTTGGGACATGGCTTTCTTAATAAATGCAAGTATCAAATATAGTAATAGTTCCCCTTTAATCCAAAGGTTATTTTTAAACTTATGGAAGCTGGGACAGGTAATTTATGACTGAAAAGTAATAACTACATAATTTTTTTCTTGTAACTACTTTACTCTACTTACAAAAATAACTGTGATTACTCCCACCTTTATGATGAGTTAATCAAGGAAATGCTTTTTAGGTACATTTCAGAAATATGATCCAGTCTTTATAGCATTGTGAGATCTCTTTAGGTACGAAAGTGTCAAGATCTTAATTGTTTACATCAGAAAATCCTTTAGATCTGCACTGTCCAATATGATAACCACTAGAGCCATATATAACTATGGCTAGTCTGAATTGGGATGTCCTGTAAGTGTTAAATACTGACTTTCAAAGACTCAGTACAAAAAGAGAGTGTAAAATAAATATCTCAATTGTTTAATATGGATTTTATATTGAAATAATATTTTTGATATATTGGATTAAACATATTATTTTAACATTGATTTTACCTATTTTTTCCATGTGGCTACTAGAACATTTAAGATTACATATATGGCTTACATTATATTTGTATTAGATAGCACTGTTCTACATCATTAAAATACACTGCAGTGTTGCTTAGAAGCTTAATTAAGGGAACTTGGATCCAGTTAAACTAATATACCCTTAAAGTGGTAGGGGAGGATTAATTTGAGAAACTGGCTAGACATCTCTTAGTAGGACGTCATGCAAACTTTGTATTGCCTATCAATAGTCATTGTCCTTTAACTCTGTAGTAGGAATGCATACTTGGAGCTCTTAGTTTAAGCACTAGGTGAAATGACTTCTGTTTATTAGAGAAACATCAAATAAGAATAATCTCCATTGACTATTTGCTCTGAGTCACCCTCCTCCTTTAACTTTTAAGACTTTCTGATTGAGAAGAGCATGTACGAACTTCTGCTTTATTCAACAGTGTCAGCTGGCATGCTGACCTCTTATTAATATTTATTTTGCTAATTCTGGACAACAGGAAAGAAAGGTTCTGTAGAGAAATTACCAAGAAATAAAGATCACCTTCAGTTAAGGACAAAACTGAGTTTTATTTTTCAAGCACTATCCCTAACCTCTTTCTCTATATTTTCTTAACCATGCTCTTTAATGTGAGGTGGATAGCAAATTTTTAGAAGCTTTGCATGTGATCTTCTAACAGAAATGAGAATAATAAAAGACTAATATTTATATAGTGCTTTAAAGCTTAAAAAGTACTTCCACTGACTGTTAAAACAGCCCTGTGAATTAGATAGGGCAAGAGATATTTTATTGAGGAGTAAATGGGACCAGTGATGAAGTGACTGAACCAAAATCAGGCATCTGGTTAATGACATAGTCAGGATTTGGTTCTTAGTCTTCATATTCCAGATCTTATGTTATTTTGAAAAATTACCAACAAACAGCTCTCAGATTTGTCAGTCTGATTATTTTTAATAATACGCTCTAAATTTTAAATAGATGCAAAGCACGAAGACAGAGAGTAAGCATATTTCCTTACAAAA
>NW_006789843.1:271550-350830 GCF_000442215.2 Lipotes vexillifer | reverse complement strand
CCATTCATTCCTGCTTTTTCATTCCATAGTTGAACTTTTCTCAAATATCAAGTCAGGTCCTATGTAGCTTATATCAAAAACAGAAAACAAACAGAAACAACTTCATATGAAGGAAACCAGTAAAACTGCTATGATTCTATGTTAATAAAGTCTTAACTATTTTGAAAATAGAATGATTAGAGGTATTCTAACAAATTCTTACATTCAGTGTGATCATATTAAGAAAATTAAATATAGAAAGACTTCCTTATTTACAGGACTGTTGCCTGTTTAGGCAACTCCCGAAGTGGAAGGACATGGTGTAGATAACATGCCATATCCATTTGTCTTGGGAATGATATTTTTATGTTACATATTTTACCTTCCCAACTGTACCCAATCCCAAAGCATAATGGTGAGGCTGAGGGAAGGATCTCAGAAATGTTTTTGAAAAATGCAGCTTGAAGACCTCGAATTTGGTATAGAACAGTCACCACACCTCTCCTGCCTACTGGGTTAGTGGCTTAGTGAAAGAACAGTAAAACCAACCAGTCAGCACTAGGAAGCCATTAGATGAAAGATTATATACTGAAAGATGAAGGATCAGCAAAGGACACTCTTTCATAGTATATGACTGAACATGTTAACCAGTGCCAAAGGTTGTTTTAATTTCTGTGAGGAAAAAAGCGTTAAAAACACTTTAAGAATATCACAAGTTATTGGGAAATCCATTGTACTTCAGTGGATATGGACTGTTCCATTGATGCTGAAATCTTGAAATAAGATGCACTCTCAGACTTGGAATTATAACAAAGATTACAGAGCTTCTTTCTCCGGGCTCTCACAGGCTCCATTACTGCAGGCACTTTTGGAAAAGCTCTGTTAATTAAAATGCTTTATTTATATACTAATTTTCATCCTATCTTTCAAATGTGAAAGGGAATTAAATATGAAATGGCTAATTTTAAATGCCAGGGTTCTTTTTTTCCAAGCCAACCTTACATTAAGAACAGGAATCCCTGTGCCAAAGAAACGGTTCCCAATTATCCCATCATGGGTTTTGTTATACATTGTACAGAAGTCAACAAAACAAGTAGGTAACAGGACCTGCCTAAATAGCAGCCACCCTCATTAAAATCAGAGAATTAATCAGGGGGTGATTGAAGGAAGCAATGCTTCATAGGTTCCCCCTTTTTCTTCTTTTCTAATCATAGAACAAAATATGTTACATAAAAGGATCGGAACTATTATGCAGTACTCAATTAGAGGGAGGTGAATAGGTCTCTAACATGCTGTTTTATCAAAAGAGCAGACTGGTGTTTGCATGACTGTTGTTTCATTACAGACCCTGTCATTAATTCCATGTGTCAATACTGCCCTGTAGTACACAGAGCAGACAAGAAAGAAGAGCCCTTGAAAACAAGGGAATGATTTTTGAGTCGTTATCAAGCTAAGTGGCAAGCGGGAAGCTGAAACTCGTATAGGTAAATTCGAAGGGACTCTTGGGAGATCTGCAAGTGGGAAACAAGAATGCATTTTACCAACTGCTTAATTATGTCCTGTTTTTCAACAAGTACACTTGAATTGAATGCTTTGTTTGTATTGCACAAAAACATGTGCTGTGGGCAAGAGTATTCTCTTGTTTCCAGGTCAAGTAAGGTGTTTTATACACATACACATCTGGCCTATTCTATAATGTGCTATTGGGTATGTTAGTATCTGAGCCCCAATATTGCACTGTCATTTCTGGGAGAAAGAGTTATGTAGGAACCAGAAGCCTAAAAAGTGGAACCTTCTCTAAGGTCCTGAGAGGTTACATAAGCCCAGGCATCCCAGAGGACCATACTTACAGGGAAATGGTGGCTCAGGAAAATGTTGAACTATATCTGGGGAAAAAAAAGACAGACTATAAAATTTTAAATATGGTATAAATCCCATAATCTCCCACCCCTAAATCTTTAAGAAAGTACTTTTTGGTTTCCATTAGCAGTCCTAAGGGTTAGGCTGGGGCAAAATAAGGTTTCCTTTCTTGGACGTGCTTTATCTGTGTCCTCGTGCCTGGCCAAGCCCTTATAGATTATGGTTCCTTATCGTTTAGTAAGATCAAATTTCTAAATGATGTTTCGTTCCAGTTGAACATTCTTGGAGGCTTATCTCTTCCCTGGCCAGATGCCTGATCAGATGAGAAGCCCGCCATGATACTGTCACAGTGCCTAGAATGGGCTCTTTATCCAGTAGACATCACTGTACTTTTTGATGATAACGAGGGCAGTCTTAACTTGTGTTAAGGCCTGTGTATAGCATTGAAGGTAAGTATGAAGGAGTTATTGCTATGTGAATATCTTAATCCTGATGCACATTTCAATATACAGTATCTTCGTTTAACCATGATCTACATATATCTGACACCTAGCCATCCTTTTTAGATGGGACCTTCATAATTTAGGACCAGTAACTCTTCATGAAATGGCCTGTTTATTGAGGGCCATGACTGAATTTAGATCCTTCCTTGTAACATTTGCCATTGCTTTGATTTACTTTCGGAATCATTCTAATCATTTGCTGGTGGCTTTGCAGGAAGGACTTGTGGTCTTGGTGTATGTCAGTGACAATTAGGTAGGATGCTGTGTTTGACTCTTAGGTTTAGAAGATCTTGATTAGATACAAAAGCTTAGCAGTATTGAGTTTTAGTGTCTTAAAAACCTAGCAGCTTTTTAAGTAGATCAAAATTATTTAGTGGCCTAGTATTTAGACTCCTAGAATTAGAATCTTGGGGATCATCTTGTCCAACCCCTTCATTTTATATAGATGGGGAGACTCAAGCCCAGAGAAGGAAATGACTTGCCCAAGGACACCCAGCAAGTCAGTGGAAAATCTGAGACTAGAATCTAGACCCACTGATGCCCCATATATAAGCAGCTGAGTCTATACTAGTTAGTGGTTGGAAATTCCAGGTTGTATGGTACAAAGAAAGCCTTGACTTCGGGACTGTCAGAATGTCTGATGACACTGACTCACCAGGGAAATAACTGCAGTTAAAATAATATGAGGATGTTTCCTGGCAAATGGTTCTCTACCATTGTCCATTTATGCTATGACCCATGTGTTATATTCTTTCAATAAACATTTACTGAGCACCTACTATGTGCCCATCCTATACTAGATTACTGCAAATCACAGCCAGATAAGACATGGACTCTGCCCTCAAGTTGCTCACAGTCCAGTAGAGAATGAGAAATCCCTGGAAAGCATTATGCAGAATTTCCTGTAGAATGCTAATACTTTTCCTAACTGTAAATCTTGGTGGTGAACGTGAACCTTCTACCTAAAGATCCAGCTTTTCTCTTGGTCAGGGTTTGTTTATTAGGAGTCCCATAAAACACCATACCTTTTCTTTCTGTGAAAATTCAAGATAATACCAACTGCAGGTAAATTGAGTTCATAAACACTTATTGAGGATCTACTATCTGCAAGGCACTGTGCTAGACACATAGGGATATGAAAATGAATAAAGCATAGAACATTATCTTTTTAGTATGTTAAAGGAATATTGTTTTATAGCCTTCAATGTTTGTAATGAGAATTACTTTTAATAAATATTCTTAAATATGGGACCCTTGAAATAGAAGACAAAAATACCTCTGTACTATAATCCAGACTTGTCAGCCCAGGATTTCAAAGTCTCCATCCAAATCCTCTTTTGTACCCCATATCTGTTTTGAGCTTTCTTTTTCCTTTACCTCTGCCAAGCCAGCCTGCTTGCCAATCCCTGCACACAACTAACTCTTGCTTCTGTGCCTTTGCTTGACTAATCTTCTGCTTCTGGGATGCCTTTCTCCCCATGAATCCATGTCCATCACTGCCATTACAGTCTGGCCCTGAGTCCATCTCCTGCCGGGAGCCTGTGATCAGCATCCCCATCTCCTCCGCGTCCCTCCCACGTGTACGTAGCCCATATGACTGGTGGAATAACGGTTCTGTGGTACTCATGAACGCTTCCCATTCTCTGTCCACATCTTGCTGATCTAGATATAACAGATCTTATTAAATGAAACAGTTTAGTATAACCAGGTCATTTATCAGACCTTTTAGGAGTAAGTCTCTATATCAAAGACTTCATTTTGGTATTTGTGGGCTGTTATATGATTGATAGAGAGGAAGATCAGAATCGTTAAGATGGGGGTTTGAAAAGTAAGCCCGGGGTCCATAAGCAAAAAACAGTAACATATCTGTAAGTGATCCTCTCTCCTTCCACTCCCAAACAGTATGAAAACTCACCTTTAAACACATTTCAGATACAGTAAGGGTGTACAGAACTGTCAAGCTAGGGAAAGCAGGGCTCTGCCTGTTAATCATCTCAAGCTTGTTGATCTGCTGTTCTGTAATTCCTTTAATATTGTTTAATGTGTGTGTGTTTTACCTTCTGAACTGACTAAAAAGCTTCTTGAGGACAGGGACCATGTCTTTTATTTGCTTCTGCATATTCTTCTCCCACTTATTCCCAAAGAGTACCCTAACAATCTTGTGGAAACCTTCCTTCCATAAACACATAAGGGACGGGAAATGCATCTTGTGGGTTCCAACTACATTTCAGCCATTGCACTATGCACTTTTTATGTAGAATGACCTTTCACCCTTATGACAACTCAGTGAACTGGGTATTCCTATCCCAATTCTACAGATAAGGAAATTGAAGTTCAGAGAGTTCAAGGTCTTACTGCTAGTGAGTGGTAGATCCAGGATTAGAACTTAGGTCTGTCTGATTCCAAAACCTATATATGCCTTTCACTATACCACAATAATGATAACTAATATTTAGGACTCCTTTACAGTTCATAGAGCTCTTCCATCTGCACTATTATTATTGCAATTACTACTACCACTGCTAGTACTATTACCCCTTAAGTCATCACTAGGAAGTAGGTAGTGCTAGTATCATTATCCCCATTTCACAGATGGGAATACAGAGACTCAGAGACTTGCCCAAGATCACACAACTGGTAAGTGGAAGAGCCAGGACTTCAGACAGACTTCCTGACTCTAGATCTTTTTGTTCTTTCCACTATATCACATTGCTGCCTTAATTTATTTGCACGAATGCATGATTATGTGGCCAGTTACCACTGACACCTCTCCTACAGGAATGTCAGTAAGACCAAGCATTGCATGGAGCCATGTGGAAAAGACAATAATTCATACCCTCAGAGGAGCTTCTATGTTAGTAGAGGGGTGATACAGAAGACCTAAAAAATAAAGCCTTGAGAAGAATAGTTCATAAATGAGAATTAAAATGTGAGCCCCTTTATTCTATAGATGAATTCCCATAATTTGGCCATAAAATTTTTGTAATGTTCTTAATTATTTGTATTGTAAAATTGGATTAGGGAGTAGGGGTGAAATCGACAGACTTGGTTTGAAAATATTCCTCCTGGGTTTGGATGATAAAGTGCTAGCTACTTTGTGCAAGCTGGTAGCTAGCTCCAATATCATCCTGTTACCAAAGAAATGCTGGAGTGTTAGGAGTGATGGCATATCCACCCAGCAATTCACTATCTTGGTAGAATTCCTATAGTCTCATCTGCTGATCCGACTTCTACCTACCCATACCCTTCAACCCCACCCCCACCTTACTGTACCCTCAGTCCACCAGCCCCTTCAGACCTTTGAACTTTCTGATCCCTTAATGTTTCACCCCAGAAGGTGATCCCCTTCTCCTTTGGTATCGATTATTAGTAAACAGTGTCCAGTATCACAAAGTCCTTCAGCACCATCAGAACTAGGAAACTGTTACTAAAGTATAGATATGTATAGTATGTATGCATGCTGAAGAGAAGTTTCAGTGGAAGCAGATTGTTTTCTGGTTCCTCTAAGCATTTCTCCCTGGTTGTCATGCAGAGCTGTTCGCTGTCCTGAAAGATGTCAGTGTCTGCCCCCGCCCCCGAGCTGCTGCACCTGCTGTGCTCTTGCCGCAGCGAGTGGGTCGCTGCCCACGTGGCCATCGGAGCGAGGCCACAGCCACGCTCTGCTCCTCACTCCCCACCTCCGCCCTTCCAGCGGACCACAGCTGTGCCCTGGAAGGAAGGCCTTTCCTTCCTACAGCCACAGCCATGATCCAGCTCTCTGTCTCCTCTCATGCCGTTACTGTCACAGTGACATCCTCATGGCTCATCTCCCCGCCGCAATTTCCCCTATTCCAGTGTGTCTTTTGCACTGCTGCCAGAGATACTTCCCTATAAAGCAAACCTGATAGGGCATTCCTTACAGGCTAAGACCCGAGCTCCTTCCTTGCTTTGGCATTCAAGACACATGCCACTAGACCCCCCAACTACCCTTTTTGCAGCCTTGCCTCCTCCTGCTGCTTCATTGAACCTCGCCACTCCCCAAACACTGGGCCCTGTCCCAGCTTCATGGGAGCCGAGAAAGAAATTGACACAATCCATAGAGGTCTACAGAAAAAAAATCACAAGTAGTTGGGACCATACAGAGCCCTCCACACAGACCCTTTGCCTGAAAAGTTCTGTACTACCTTCGCGTGGCATAGGATACCTCATTGGAGGTGCCGTTCCCACCTTCCCCAGGCAATTTGGTTGATGCTTCATCTCAGGAGCTGTTATTTCTTTTGTTCATGATTCTGTTACAGCATTTACCCCATTATGTTCTAAGTTATTTTTCATGTATATGTTTCACTCACTCCTCAAGGGCAGCAGGTGTGCCTAGTCTTCCTTTTCTTCCCAGTATATGACACAGTTCCTGTCACATAGTCCTTGAACAGCTGAACTCAAGAGTGTGTTCCTTCAGTACAGTTATAGCAGTTAATCCAGATGTGTGTGCTGCAAAGAGCACTGGACTGGGATTCAGAGACCTATGTCCCAGGTCCAACTTTGCCACTAGATATGTGACCTTGGGTAAGTCACTCAGTCTCCTTTATTAAACAAGGGGGTTGGACTAAATGATCTCTAAGGCCCCTTCAACTTTAAGTTCTATGATTCTGACCCCATTTCTTGGATCAGGAAACACATTTCCTACCTTATAATATTTAGCAGCCTCAACCAGTCAACCATCCACATTACTCAAATAGAGTTTTCAGACTCTCAGCAATAGTCTTCTGGTACTAGCCAGAGCTGCTTGATTAGGTTCCTGTTGACTTATCCAGTGACCACTGAGCTGTTCTTCCCCTTCCCCAGGAAGTTTCTCTGCAGCTATAACACCATCACACTGCTATGTGGCCGGCCCTTCCGAGGGGAGCCCTTCTGGCCTAAGGGACAACAGCAAGGAAGCAGAGGGAGAGGAGGTTTTATCATTTTCCTTCACTCCAACTCCCACCAGCATTACAACTGCTGCCATGTTGGTTCTTGTTGTAGACATGTTTTTAGGGGGTGATGCCCGTTTCTGTGAGAAGTAAGTTTTAAGCAGTTCATGTGCCTCTTCAAGGCTCCTTTTAAAGTACACTGCTGACTTATTGGGGTGGGAGGAGGACTAGAGTTAGCATCTCAACATGTACATTTGACATAATCTCTATACAATAAATAAGAGCCTATGAAAAGATTAAATAAATCTTTCTTAATGCTTTTTGATTGGCTTAATCAATAATTAATCATCTTTAGATGAGGCTGTAACTTGTGGAGTAGATATAATTGGATTAGCTGAAAAGAGGCAGTTGGGGAGCTTTGAAGAGATTAAAATGGCTGTCAATCCCATAATTAAACTGCCACAAACAAAAGCAATGGTGTTTTCTTAAAAAGAAGAAGAATAAGGAGAGAGAGAGGAAAGAAAAGGGAGGGAGAAAGTTGGGGAAGGCCAAATGATTTGAAATCAATAAGTACTTATGTATCACTAGAGGTTGGAGAGGCAAAAATCAAATGACGATTTATTCCATTAAATGAAATCCATACATATCAAATTAGCCATTTAATTATATGCCTGGTCCACTGGGACAGGTGAAATTTTGGCAGCTTCAACTTCACTAAAACAAATCCACAAAAGGAAAAAAATTATTAAAAACAGAAGAGACCTGCTCCTTGTCCTGAGCCCATTTAGACCTTGACTTTTCATACTTTTAATTGGCTTAGTAGGTTTGGCCTGTGTGAATGAAGTCTTTTATCTCCCTCTTTTTCTTTCCATACCTCTTTCATCTTTCCTGTTACAAACACACAGAGAGAGCTTGAGGAAAAATACTTTGGTTTTTAAAGACTTTTCTTTTTTTTAAAGGATGTGGATTTGGGTGGGGGGAGGGGGTGTGTGTGATGCTGGTGAATACTTTTTTTTCTTTCTTTTCTCTCTTTTTTCCAGAGAGGAGTTGCTTAAACCAATGGGACTAAAACCTGATGGGACAATAACGCCTTTGGAGGAAGCACTCAACCAGTACTCTGTCATCGAGGAGACCAGCTCTGACACAGACTAAAAGCATCACCTGCTCAACTCTCAGTATTGCTTTTATCAGCATCTTTTCTCTGTAGCTCCAGGGGAATCTTTCCTCTAAAACATTTATGCCCTTGCTTTGGCTAGAAACACATTAACTGGTTTACTCATTGAGAATCCAGCATATTTAAGAAGTGATCCTGTGTTTTGCGATATTGAGGCATTCATACAGAGCTGCAATTAGACGGAGTTGCAGAGACTAGGAACAGAAAAAAGAATAATTCCATTTTGTCAAGATGGAACTGAAGGACTTCACTCTAAAAGCAGCCCTGGTTGAATCTGGCAGTTCTGTTTGCCAAGATTCTTAACAGAAGATTTAGCCGTGTCCTTCCTCTCACTTGTGTGAGCTGCCCTTTCTGAATATCTCCAGAGACAGAGGCATGTGAGAAGCAGAACGAGCTGCTAAAAAGGGGCTGAGGCAAGTGACTTGTTAGATCAGGACTGAGTGAATGGAAGCCAAGCAGCTGCTCCATAAACGTAGCCCCACTCTTCATTTCAATTTTGTATAAATCTATAGAAATGCACACACACACACACACACACACACACACAACAGCCCCAGACTTGCAAACTGATTACATTCAAAAAGTTTGTATGTCAGTTATCTAGAACTTCAGAATACATTTCTCCCTATAAAGTTATAAATGATGGTTTAGTTCTGAGGCAGCTACAAATGCCTATTTATTCCCTAATAACCTGAACACTAGTACCATAGAACTGAACCCCCATCTGTATCACTGCATGGGGAACATGCATTCTGAGGTCTAATATAGGGGTGCCTCCAACCTGGTAGAGGGAATGGGGACCCCCTGGGTACGGGGGGTCCTTTTGAGCCCTCTGCTGAGGGTGGGGGAGTCAGCAGCACCCATTTGTACATATAGGTCACTCAAATGTCACATGTTTTAAATTGGGGACTCACTCTGTGTGCTTGTGTGTGTGTGTCCTACCTTTCTACCATATGTGATCAGTTTAATGGTAACTTTATTTATTTAAAAAAGAAACACAAATAGTTACTGTTAAACTGATTAAGGCTGTTTATTTTTACTTTTAGGATTGGTCATATGACGAAGTAGAAAATGAATCATGCAATAGACAGTGGGCCTAGTTAATCAATGGCTAAAGTTGAAAAGGGTTTGGTTTCCTTTTATATATATATATGTATGTATATACATATATATATATATATATATATATATATACACACATAATGTGCTTAACCACTGCCTTTTAAAACTTTAAATTAAATAAAACATTGGGGTTGATTCAATTTAGCTATCTGTGTGTGTTTCTTTATAGATACGGGGGGTAAACAATCCTATTTCACAGTTTATGCTTTTTTAAAGTGCTTTTACATCTGTTATCTCACTTATAATAAATAGCCTTTCTAAGGATAAAGTACATGAAGTATTAGTGAAAATGTCATTTATCCAGAAGTCACTTCTCTGGCAAAAGTACAAATCAGGAATTCAGTTTTAAAAAGCCTTAGAGCTGCCAAAAGAGATGGCAAAGTTTCTTACAATTTATTTATAGGAGAGATCCTCAAGAATCTCACCTTTTGCCTCTTTACTAAAATTTGCATATACTTCTAACATGTTTAGTTATCTGACTTCCAAGCCCACAAAAAAAAATGGCAAAGGAGGAGACTGTTAGATGGAAAGCAGACCTACTGAAAGCAGCAAAAAGCCAACTGAAAACCGGATAGGAATGTGGGGAGAATGAAAACTACTCAAGACGTCGTAAGTCTGGGACCATCTGTTTCCTAAAGGACATTCTAGTTGACCCAGAAAGTATCTGTACAACATTATGGCCTATAAACTAATTCTCATAACGATGAACTTGTGTTTCTTTTTTTAAAAAAAGAATACTCTCTAAAATGACTAGGAAGAATACATTTTAGGATTTTTTTATCCAAAATAGTTGGGAGTATAAGTTATGTGTGACCCATGTTTTAACAGTAAATAAAATGAAACTTGGTAATTCATAATTTTAGATTAAATGAAAAAAAGTTTAGAAAAAAGAATTTAAGTATTTTTGTTACTTCATTCTACAAATGCATTTTTAAAGTATTTTTATAATTTCTGCAATTAAATAGCTTTGGCATGAGTGTCGGCTTACCTAAAAGAAGACATGTTTAATGAAACACCATCTTGCCAGCTATACGCAGAGTGTTTGAACAGTCCTGTTTAAGTAGCTGTGCTCTTCTGCTTTCAATGAGTTCTGTTTCATTTTGAGTTTCCCCATACTGGGCACTAAGCTTTGTTTTGAAGAGAGAATTTGCAGAGGGAGAAGATGAAAGTGACCTCATCTTGCACACGGAAAAGAGAACTAACATCTGTTGATTGCTTGCTCTGTGCTGGGCTTTTTATGTATCTTATCTTGCAACGTCATCACATCTCATATTGAAGAGATCATCTCTGGAAAGCAAAGTCAGTTACCCAACATCACAGAGCAAGTAAAAATCCAACTGTGGCCAGCCTGACCCCCAGTACCTCTCCTTACCCTTCACGCTGCCCACCTGGGTCCATGTTGTGCCCCCTTATGACTCTGGAATGCTGGGAGAGTGGTAATTCTCAGGCCATTTTAAGCAATAACTATTTCAGCAGAACTGGTTTAAAGAACTTATTAAGCAGGGAGGTGACCTGAATGAAGTTGAAGTGTGAGTAGGAAACTTGCTCAGTTAGTACTGGATTTCAAATAAGGAAGGACCTGGAATCCTTTAGGTCAGAGATGAGGGCTGCAGGCTCCCCCCCGGCCCCCCTGCCCCAACCACCCTGACCCTCGACATCTGCCTGGCTCGGTGGCCTGCAGTGGGGATGGTGAGAATATACTGGCCAACTGCACTCTGCAGGCCCCTGTGTCCACATCCCTCCCAACCTTTAAAACAGGGTATGGAGAAGCGGGTTCTAAAATAAGGCGCTTGAGCTGCTGCTTTAGAGTAACAGTCAACAGACACTTGAGGCCCCTTCACACACCGGGTGGTCCTGGCAAGTGCACAGGACAGGTGTTATTGTCCCTCCTTTATAAATGAAGACATAGGCAGAGGCAGTACAAGTACTCAACATCCCCTTGCTACCATCAGTCTTGCCGCCTCCCAGTACTAGGTGTCTCTTACATTGACTTTCCTTCCCCTCCACCCCCATTATAAAAGTAATATATGTTCATTGTGGAAAGTCTGGAGAATACAGGAAATAATAAAGTTAATAATTCACCCCAAAACCCACCACCTGAGATAATCTCTGTTAATGTTTTGGTGTATTTCTGTCCTGTGTTTTTTCTATGCATATATAATTTATTTTACTACAAGATTGGGATCATGCTGTATTTACAGATTTGTACCCTGCTTTCTTCTTTAACATATTGTAAGCATTTTCCCATGTCAATAAATATTCTTCAAAAATTAATGGCTATATGATATTCCATTATATGAATTGTGGTAAACACTAGTAATTGCTTACCCAGTATTCTTCCTTGCTAACAGAGGAGACATCATGACCTATCCCTCCTCCCCACAAAAAAGGTGCCCGCTGCCTTCCTGGGAGGCAGCATGAGCCTTGTCAGCACTCAGGAGGAGCAGGAAATGGAATGGCACCAGGAAGAGCAGACTTGCTCTGCCATACACAGTCTAGCAGGAGCTTCAGCAGCACAAATATGACACAGCTAGATTAAGTGACTAGATAATTCTATAATTTTTGTTAAGGAGAGGCGTTTGACAATAGCAAGGGATCTAGATGACTTTAAAAAGTCTGCATGTGAAGAAAAGAGATGTCAATCATGTTTACTACTCTGTAATCCAGTTACTTGCATTAATTTTCTTGGAGATATTCTTCACTGCAATTCCAGAGGTGAAAGAGGGTACACAGGGATGGGGAGAGACATGTTAGTCTTTCAAGAAAAGTTAAGGGGACACCTGTCAGAAACTACTGGGTATGTGGCAAGCACAATATGGAGAAGGAACAAATGAATGGTGTTCTAGGAACAAATCATATGGGTGAGGGAGGAAGGAGGGAGGGATTTCTAACAACTGCCATAAGTGAGAAGATTCAAGGAAAGGGAGAGGTTTCTAGAGAGGACTTAGGAGGATGTGACTGATGCACTCTGCCGAGTCCCTGCACCAAGTCTTCAAGAAGCATCAGAGCAGCCTTTCTTAAAGAAGGGTGGGGAGATTAAGCCTCAGTTCCTACATCATGCATTGTACATAATGAATTAACTTTCCTGTGCATCTAGAATAGTGTTAGCTACCTAGCATCCTCGATGAAGAGAAAAAAATAGTCACTCCAGTGCAGAGTTTTGTGGTTCAGGTGAACCCTGGTTGAGAAAGGCTATCTTAAAAGGTCAAAATTATTCTGCAAGCCTTCTACAGTCAGATTTGTGTTTTCTTTTAATGTAACACAGGGAAGATCCTGGGCCCTAGGGCTCCAGCTGTATCCAGGTCTCACGGACCTGTACCTTTTCTGCATTGAACATAACGATTACAGCTGTGTATACTTACTGAGCAATTACTGTGCCAGACACTGTGCTAAGCACTTGCGTGCACTTTCCAGTTGCATCTTCATGACAATCTTATGAGGTAAGTATTATTAGAATAACTCCCACTTTTCAGATGAGACAACTAAGGCATAAAGATGTTAGGTACTATGTGCAAGGCACACAGCCAATAAGTAGCAAAATTTGAATTCAAACCTGTATGATGTCTTTGTAAATACTATGCCATGTGTTGCTTTTGCGATCAGAAAAATTCAATAAAGTCTTATTTGAGAGAAAAAATTTCAGAAGAGATTGAAATGGAGAAAACAGAATTGGGAAATAACTAACACATTTTTCCTCACTCTATTTCCATATCTCCCCACTACATAGAATCCCATACTCCTGCTAGTCTCAAAGAAGGGCCCATGCTCACAAGCATACCAATCCACATCAGTGTGTTCAGTAAACATTCACTGGGCATTTACCATGTACCAGGCACTGTTCAAGGTGATTGGGGATACAAACACAACTTGAAAGTCCCTATCCCCAAAGTGCCCACAGTGTGAGAAGTCCATAACCAAAGCCTGTACAAAGTGCTACAGGATGCCAGGAGGAATATGGGGGTTGAGTAACAAAGCTTCGTAAGGGACATCTGAGCTGAGCTTGTGTTCGCCATGTACAGGAGAAAGACTGTTCCCACCAAAAGAACTGGCTCCAACAAATGCTCGTGCATTTGATGTGTTTACAGAACACAAACATGTCTCATGATGGGACACATGAGTAGCAGAATTTAAGGTGAGGAAAGGACACAACCAGAAAGATCACTCTGGCTGCAGTATGGAGAATGGAGTGGAGAAGGGACAGACAGTAAGAAAAGAGACCAGATAGAAGGCTGCTGCATCAGTACATGTGAGGGGTAAGCAGGGCCTGGACTGCAGTAGTGGCAGGAGGTGTAAAAAAAGAGGGGAGGGAGTCAATAAATGCTTAGAAGCTGAAATAAACACAATTTGGCATTGTGGAAAGGCAAGAAAGAGCTCATTTAAAAACTCAGATGGGAATGACTTTGGGAAAAAGGTAATCTAAAATACTGGCTCGGCCAAACTGTGAACCAAGCAACTTTGGGTTTGGGAGCAGGAGGGTGAATCTAAGAGTTATTTCAAGGAATCTGCAAGTTTGTAGGGCCACCAAGCATCATTTACATAATGAATGAAAAAATGTCTTGGATATCAGGTACATCTATTTTACAAATACTGTATCACATGTTGATGTGATAAAAGTTCATTCATAAGCATTCCTCAATTCATAATATCCCTCTGACCATCTGTATTTTCTCAGTCAAAATATATTAATGATAAACAGCTATCATGTGTGAAAACAAGATCCACAAAGTTCAGGTTTAAAAAAAAACCCTCAAAATTGAAAAGACTTAGAACTATTGGCAACTAGTTTCAGAAAGTCAAATTGAACTATCTTGGTCATGAAAGAATACTGGGATCTCTCTCATAAGGGAAGGAGATGAACAACCAAGTTGTGCAAAGATGGAGACATCATGGGGTCTCAGTTACAACCAAACCCTGAGTCTCGTTGTATTACAGGGGTAAGATAAAGGAATTTATAAAATCCTTTTTTTCCCCACAATGAATTATGACTTTCAAGCCTATATTTTGTCTTCAAAGTTAAACAAACTAAACAATTTTTCTTGCTTTTTTTCTTTCCTGCTGTAATAACTCCCTCCTCCTCCACCCCTCTACCTCAAGACAGATGATAAGCTCACCAGGAATAAAGTCATGAACTAACTCAGTAAAGAAAAATACATGTTGATAGATGTAAAACACTACTACCTTATTTTACCCAAAACAAACACTCTTGAAACTAAAACTTTTACTATGTTTTAATGTCTGTGACTTATTTGTGGTTATAAGTTATTATTGTGGTATTAAATGAATCAATTTTCATACCAAAGTACATTAAGCAATAGAAATAAATGAAGTTAATTTTATACTAAAATTTTATGTGAGCCATACAAAGTCACCAACTATTCAATAGTAAAAATGAAAAAAAAGGAGAGAATCTATATAGGGCAAAGAATGTAGTCACAATGTACATTTTCAAGCACGTACATGCAAGAAGAAATTAAAAGTACTTCTAATTGGAGACACTTCTGGTTAAACAAAGCACTCTGAACACATGAATTAACCTTGACCACCACCTGAAAACCTATTAAAATGGCATTAAATAGATGTTTTGGAGTAAAGCTTAAGCCCAATAAGACAATGCAAGTGAGAAAGAAGATGACAGCAGAAAACAGCTATCAACAAAATTTGGAAACTGGAAATTAGATGAGCAAGAGATAATTAATGGAGGAAGAAGACACAAGGTATCGAAAAATTAAGCCTACAAGAAGCAAGGGAAGCCAAAAGCAAGATGACATGAGCTGGAACTGGCTTATACCAGCTCACAAGAGCATACTGTTAAATTTTTAAGAATTTTACAAGCTGGTTAAAATTAATCATTATTAAACATTAAATTATATAAATTTCAATTAATAAGTTATATTTAAAATGAAAGTAATAAATGCTCAAAATTCCTCACTTCCTGAGACTTCCCTGGTGGTCCAGTGGTAAAGAATCCACCTTCCAATGCAGGGGACGCAGGTTCAATCCCTGGTCGGGGAACTAAGATCCCACATGCTGCAGGGCAACTAAGCCTGCACACAATGGGAGATACCGTGTGCCACAAACTACAGAGCCCACGCGCCCTGGAGCCTGCGCGCCACAACTAGAGAGGGAAAACCTGCAGGCCACAACTAGAGAGAAGCCCGCGAGCTGCAATGAAAGATCCCAAACGCCTTAAGAAGATCCTGCATGCTGCAACTAAGGCCCGATACAGCCAAAAAACAAAACAAAAACAAAAAAAAACTCCTCATTCCTAATTATTTTACTACATTTTATTATTATCTATGCTCTTGTAGTTATTAACATCTCATGTCTGTAAAGTAAGAAGAATGGTGTGCTGCTGCTCAACCCTTCCCAACTCTGTATTCAGTGAGGTCGTGATGGTAGCTTGAATTCAGCTATGGTGGGAATATTTACATCATGGGACTGAACAAACACTACCAATCAGGACTTTTTCCACCAGAGAGCCAATTAAACATTTACCAGCACATCACAGTGAAATACCCTACAGAACTCCATAATGGCTTAGGAATCAGATACCTACTACATCTAAGAATAAGGGTGTGGGTGGGGTTTAAAACAGGCAACCAGGTTCCCCTCCATCACCTGCCCCTACACAACCAGGTGATTCCTATTCTACCTCACCAGAATAAACCAGGAATTTCCCTCAGAAGAAGTTATTTCAAAGGTCTCTGCACATAAGGACTCAAGCACTGAAGATGACTGGGGTATCTTGCTGAAAACAGAAGGATGAGGTGAAAGATCTGCTTCCCACCGTCAATCCCAAGAACACTAGCAGCTAGGACCCTTCTGGCAGGGAAAATGGCCCAGAAGAAGGATCTGAAGAGAATGAAAGTTAGGTATCTTCCAACACAATGGCCAGATACCAGCTTTTCATGCTCAGTGAGGCCACCGTTCATTCATTAATTCATTCAAGAGATATGCACTGAATACATGCTAGTGTCCCAACCCTGCTTCAAGTACAACAGACAAATTAGTGAACAAAATAAAGATCCTGACCTTATGGAGCTTTAATTCTTCTGGATAAAGATAGACAATAAATAAATACAGTATACTGGTGAACCTAACAAAGCACATGATCCCTGAAGCCATGTCAGGTGGCAATAATACCAATGGAGACTAAAGCAGAGTTAGGCCCAGGTAGAAGTTTATAGAAGGTCACTGGGGAAGACCTCTCTGACAAAGTGTTATTTGAGCAGAGACCTGAAAGAAATGAAGAAATAAGCTGAGTGAACATCTAGGAGTTATTCTTTCTAGAGAGAGGGAATAGCAAGTAAGTACAAAGGACCCAAAGTGATAACAATCTTGATATTAGTTCACCTTGGGAACTACAATGTGTAGTTTAGCTGGAGGAAGAAATGTGGAGAGCAGTAGGAGATGAGGTCAGAGAGATACAGTGAGGCCAGATCACAAAGGCCTTGGAGGGTAAACACAGTAAGCCCACACAGAGTCTGCAATGAGGTTTTCAGTGTCTCATTCTTAAATATGAAGGCACAGTCAGTGGTCAATAGATGTTTGAGGAAACCCTCTCACATGAAAAAAAGAGACCTGGGCTCTCTATTCTGTTCCATTAATCTATGGGTCTGTTTTTGTACCAATATCACAGTTCTGATTATGGCAGCTTTGTAGTATAGCCTGAAGTCTGGGAGGGGTAACCTCCAGTTTTGTTCTTTTTTCCTCAGGATTGCTTTGGCAATTTGAGGTCTTCTGTGATTCCATATAAATTTTAGGATTATTCGTTCTAGTTCTGTGAAAAATGATGCGGTTATTTTGACAGGCAGGGATTGCATTGAATCTGTAGATTGTTTTGGGTAATATGACCATTTTAGTAATATTAATTCTTCCAATCCAAGAGCATGGATATCTTTCCATTTCTTTGAATCATCTTCAATTTCATTCATCAATGTTTTATAGTTTTCAGCATCTATGTCTTTAATCTCCTTGGTTCAGTTTATTCCTAGTTATTTTTTTGATGCAATTTTAAATGGGATTTCTTTTTACTTTCTCTTTTGGATCATTCATTATTAGCGTATATAAAGCCAACACATTTCTGTATATTAATCTTGAATCCTGAAACCTTGCTGAATTTGTTATTAGTTTAACAGTTTTGGGGAGGTGACTTTAGGGCTCATTATATAGAGTATCATCCTCATTTGCAAATAGTGACAGTTTTCCCTCTTTGCTTCCAATTTGGATACTTTTATTTCTTTTTCTTGTCTGATTGCTGTAACCTTCCAATACTAGGTTGAATAGAAGTGATGAGAGTGGACATCACTGTCTTGTTCCTGAATTTAGTGGGAAGGCTTTCAGCTTTTCACTGTTGAGTATTATGTTGGCTGTGGGTTTGTATTATGTGGCTGTTTAATAAAATGGCTTTTATTGTGTTGAGATATGTTTCCTCTATACTCATATTGATGAGAGTTTTTTATCAGAAATAAACCCACATACATACAGTCAATTAATCTACGACAAAGGAGGCAAGAATTACAATGGAGAAAAGACAGTCTCTCCAACAAGTGGTGCTGGGAAAACTGGACATATAGAACAATGAGATTAGAATATTCCCTCACACATATACAGAAATAAAATCAAAATGGTTTAAAGACCTAAATGTAAGACCTGAAACCATAAAACTCCTGGAAGAGAATATAGGTGGAAAACTCTCTGAAATAAACCATAGCAATATTTTCTTGGATCAGCCTCCTAGGGCAAAAGAAATAAAAGCAAAAATAAACAAATGGGGCCTAATTAAACTTAAAAGTTTTTGCATAGCAAAGGAAATCTTCAACAAAATGAAAAGACAATCTAGAGAATGGGAGAAAATATTTGCAAATGATGCAACCAACAAGAGGTTAATATCTAAAATATACAAACAGCTCATACAACTCAATATCAAAAAAAAGGAACAATCCAATTAAAAATGCACGGAAGACTTGCATATACATTTTTCCAAAGAAGACATACAAATGGCCAACAGGTACATGAAAAGATGCTCAAACATCACTAATTATTAGAGAAATGTAAATCAAAACCACAATGAGTTATCACCTCACACCTGTCAGAATGGCTATCATCAAAAAGTCTACAAATAACAAATGTTGGTGAGGATGTGGAGAAAAGGGAACCCTCCTACACTGTTGGTAGAAATGTAAATTGGTTCAGTCACTATGGAAAACAGTAGGCAGGCTACTTAAAAAAATAAAAATAGAACTACTACATAAGCCAGCAATTCCACTCCTGGATATTTATTGGAAAAAAAGAAAACATTAACTTGAAAAGATACATGTACCCCAATGTTCCTAGCAGCACTAATTACAATAACCAAGACATGGAAACTGCCCATCAACAGACAACTGGATTAATCAAAATGTGGTATACACACACACACACACACACACACACACACAATGGAATATTACTCAGCCATAAGAAAGGATGTAATACTGCCATTTGCAGCAACATGGATAGACCTAAAGAATATTATGCTTAGTGAATAAGTCAGACAGAGAAAGACAAATACTACATGATATCACTTACACATGGAATCAAAAAAAAATAATACAAATGAATGTATATGCAAAACAGAATCAGACTCAGAGAAAAACTTGTGGTTACCAAAGGAAACAGAAAAGTGGGGAGGGACAAATTAGGGGTATGGGATTAACACATACAAACTACTATATATAAAATAGATAAGCAGTAAGGACATACTGTATAGCATAGGAAATTATACCCATTATTTTATAACAACCTATAACAATATAATCTGCAAAAGTACTGAATCACTCTGCTGTACACCTGAAACTAACACAGTATTTTACATCAATTATAATTCAATTTAAAAAGAAAGAGACCAAAGCAAACAGAAAAGCAGAGAGCCAAGGAAAACTTCTACAAAACTATAATTAATTATAATTGTAGACATCAACTCCATTATTAGGATAGAGCAGATTAAGTAAACAATAACCCCAAATAAGTTAAGTCTAGAGCTGAACAATACAGCTAAGTAAAATAGAAATTAACTGTTAGCAGTAGGCTTGGTAGCTGGACACTTTGTTTTAAAGTATACTTGGGGGGGGGGCTGGGAAGATGGCGGAGGAGTAAGACACGGAGATCACCTTCCTCCCCACAGATACACCAGAAATACATCTACATGTGGAACAACTCCTACAGAACACCTACTGAATGCTGGCAGAAGACCTCAGACCTCCCAAAAGGCAAGAAACTCCCCATGTACCTGGGTAGGGCAAAAGAAAAAAGAAAAAACAGAGACAAAAGAATAGGGACGGCACCTGCACCAGTGGGAGGGAGCTGTGAAGGAGGAAAGGTCTCCACACACTAGGAAGCCCCTTCGCGGGCAGAGATTACGGGAGGCAGAGGGGGGAGCTTCGAGGCCGCGGAAGAGAGCGCAGCAACAGGGGTGCGGAGGACAAAGCGGAGAGATTCCCGCATAGAGGTTCGGTGCCGACCGGCACTCACCAGCCCGAGAGGCTTGTGTGCTCACCCGCCGGGGAGGGCGGGGCTGGGAGCTGAGGCTCGGGTTTCGGTCGCAGCGGAGGGAGAGGACTGGGGTTGGCAGCTTGAACATAGCCTGAAGGGGGTTAGTGCACCACGGCTAGCCGGGAGGGAGTCCGGGGAAAAGTCTGCACCTGCCGAGGAGGCAGGAGACTTTTTCTTCCCTCTTTGTTTCCTGGTGCGCGAGGAGAGGGGTTTAAGAGCGCTGCTCAAAGGAACTCCAGAAACGGGCGCAAGCCGCGGCTAAAAGCGCGGACCCCAGAGACGGGCGGGAGACGCTAAGGCTGCTGCAGATGCCACCAAGGGGCCTGTGTGCGAGCACAGGTCACTATCCACAGCCCTCTCCCGGGGAGACTGTGCAGCCCGCCACTGCCAGGTTCCCAGGATCCAGGGACAATTCCCCCGGGAGAACGCACGGCGCGCCTCAGGCTGGTGCAACATCATGCCGGCCTCTGCCGCCGCAGGCCAGCCCGGCACTCTGTGCCCCTCCCTCCCCCCCCGGCCTGAAAGCGCCAGAGCCCCCGAGTCAGCGGCTCCTTTAACCCCGTCCTGTCTGACCAAGAAACAGACGCCCTCCAGCGACCTACACGCAGAGGCAGGGCCAAATCCAAAGCTGAGCCCCTGTGAGCTGTGAGAACAAAGAAGAGAAAGGGAAATCTCTCCCAGCAGCCTCAGAAACAGCGGATTAAAGCTCCACAATCAACTTGATGTACCCTGCCTCTGTGGAATACATGAATAGACAGCGAATCATCCCAAATTGAGGAGGTGGACTTCTAGAGCAAGATCTATGATTTTTTCCCCTTTTCCTCTTTTTGTGAATGTGTATGTGTATGCTTCTGTGTGAGATCTTGTCTGTATAGCTTTGCTTCCACCATTTGTCCTAGCGTTCTATCCGTCCATTGTTTTTTTTTAATTTCTTTTTTAATAATTAATTTTAATTTAAATAACTCTATTATACTTTACCTTCTTTCTATCTTTCCTTCCTTCCTTCCCTTTTTGAGACAACGAATCGTCCCAAATTGAGGAGGTGGACTTGGAGAGCAAGTTTTATGATTTTTTCCACTTTACCTCTTTTTGTGAGGGTATATGTGTATGCTTCTATGTAAGATTTTGTCTCTATAACTTTGCTTCCACCATTTGTCCTAAGGTTCTATCCTTCCCTTTTTTTTTTCCTCTAAATAATTATTTTTTTAATTCAATAACTTTATTATACTTTATTTTATTTTACTGTATCTTCTTTCTTTCTGTATTTTTTCCTTCCTTCCCTCATTCCTTCCTTCCTTCCCTCCTCCCTCCCTCCCTCCTTTCTTTCCTTCTTGCCTTCTTCCTTTCTTTTCTTCTTTCTTTCTTTCTTCCTTCCCTCCTTCCTTCCTTCCCTCCTCTCTTTCTTTCTTTCTTTCTTTCTTTCCTATTTCCTCCTACTTATACTAATTCTCTCTACTTTCTCTCCCTTTTATTCTGAGCCGAGTGGATGAAAGGCTCTTGCTGCTCCAGCCAGGAGTCAGGACTCTGCCTCTGAGGTGGGAGAGCCAACTTCAGAACACTCGTCAAGAAGAGACCTCCCAGCCCCACATAATATCAAACGGCGAAAATCTCCCAGAGATCTCCATCTCAACACCAGCACCCAGCTTCGCTCAACGACCAGCAAGCTACAGTGCTGGACAACCTATGCCAACCATATAGCAAAACAGGAACACAACCCCACCCACTAGCAGAGAGGCTGCCTAAAATCATAATAAGTCCACAGACACCCCAAAACACACCACCAGACGTGGACCTGCCCACTAGAGAGACAAGATCTAGCCTCATACACCACAACACAGCCACTAGTCCCCTCCACCAGGAAGCCTACACAACGCACTGAACCAACCTTAGCCACTGGAGACAGACATCAAAAACAACGGGAGCTACGAACTTGCAGCCTGCAAAAAGGTGAACCCAATCACAGTAAGATAAGCAAAATGAGAAGACAGAAAAACACACAGCAGATGAAGGAGCAGGATAAAAACCCACCAGACCTAACAAATGAAGAGGAAATAGGCAGTCTACCTGAAAAAGAGTTCAGAATAATGATAGTAAAGATGATCCAAAATCTTGGAAATAGAATGGACAAAATGCAAGAAGCAGTTAACAAGGACCTAGAAGAAATAAAGATGAAACAGACAATGATGAACAACACAATAAATGAAATGAAAAATACTCTAGATGGGATCAATAGCAGAATAAATGAGGCAGAAGAACGGATAAGTGACCTGGAAGATAAAATAGTGGAAATAACTACTGCAGAGCAGAATAAAGAAAAAAGAATGAAAAGAACTGAGGACAGTCTCAGAGACCTCTGGGACAACATTAAACGCACCAACATTCGAATTATAGGGGTTCCAGAAGAAGAAGAGAAAAAGAAAGGGACTGAGAAAATATTTGAAGAGATTATAGTTGAAAACTTCCCTAATATGGGAAAGGAAATCGTTAATCAAGTCCAGGAAGCACAGAGAGTCCCATACAGGATAAATTCAAGGAGAAATACGCCAAGACACATATTAATCAAACTGTCAAAAACTAAATACAAAGAAAGCATATTAAAAGCAGCAAGGGAAAAACAACAAATAACACACAAGGGAATCCCCATAAGGTTAACAGCTGATCTCTCAGCAGAAACTCTACAAGCCAGAAGGGAGTGGCAGGACATACTGAAAGTGATGAAGGAGAAAAACCTGCAACCAAGATTACTCTACCCAGCAAGGATCTCATTCAGATTTGATGGAGAAATTAAAACCTTTACAGACAAGCAAAAGCTGAGAGAGTTCAGCACCACCAAACCAGCTTTACAACAAATGCTAAAGGAACTTCTCTAGACAAAAACACAAGAGAAGGAAAAGTCCTATAATAACGAACCCAAAACAATTTAGAAAATGGGAATAGGAACATACATATCGATAATTACCTTAAATGTAAATGGACTAAATGCTCCCACCAAAAGACACAGATTGGCTGAATGGATACAAAAACAAGACCCATATATATGCTGTCTACAAGAGACCCACTTCAGACCTAGAGACACATACAGACTGAAAGTAAGGGGATGGAAAAAGATATTCCATGCAAATGGAAACCAAAAGAAAGCTGGAGTAGCAATTCTCATATCAGACAAAATAGACTTTAAAATAAGGACTATCAGAAGAGACAAAGAAGGACACTACATAATGATTAAGGGATCGATCCAAGAAGAAGATATAACAATTGTAAATATTTATGCACCCAACATAGGAGCACCTCAATACATAAGGCAAAAACTAGCAGCCATAAAAGGGGAAATCGACAGTAACACATTCATAGTAGGGGACTTCAACACCCCACTTTCACCAATGGACAGATCATCCAAAATGAAAATAAATAAGGAAACACAAGCTTTAAATGATACATTAAACAGGATGGACTTAATTGATATTTATAGGACACTCCATCCAAAAACAACAGAATACACATTTTTCTCAAGTGCTCATGGAACATTCTCCAGGATAGATCATATCTTGGGTCACAAATCAAGCCTTGGTAAATTTAAGAAAATTGAAATTGTATCAAGTATCTTTTCCGACCACAACGCCATGAGACTAGATATCAATTATAGGAAAAGAGCTGTAAAAAATACAAACACATGGAGGCTAAACAATACACTACTTAATAACGAAGTGATCACTGAAGAAATCAAAGAGGAAATTAAAAAATACCTAGAAACAAATGACAATGGAGATACAACGACCCAAAACCTATGGGATGCAGCAAAAGCAGTTCTAAGAGGGAAGTTTATAGCAATACAAGCCCACCTTAAGAAGCAGGAAACATCTCGAATAAACAACCTAACCTTGCACCTCAAGCAATTAGAGAAAGAAGAACAAAAAAACCCCAGAGTTAGCAGAAGGAAAGAAATCATAAAAATCAGATCAGAAATAAATGAAAAAGAAATGAAGGAAACAATAGCAAAGATCAATAAAACTAAAAGCTGGTTCTTTGAGAAGATAAACAAAATAGATAAACCATTAGCCAGACTCATCAAGAAAAAAAGGGAGAAGACTCAAATCAATAGAATTAGAAATGAAAAAGGAGAAGTAACAACTGACACTGCAGAAATAAAAAAAATCATGAGGGATTACTACAAGCAACTCTATGCCAATAAAATGGACAATCTGGAAGAAATGGACAAATTCTTAGAAATGCACAAACTGCCAAGACTGAATCAGGAAGAAATAGAAAATATGAACAGACCAATCACAAGCACTGAAATTGAAACTGTGATTAAAAATCTTCCAACAAACAAAAGCCCAGGACCAGATGGCTTCACAGGCGAATTCTATCAAACATTTAGAGAAGAGCTAACACCTATCCTTCTCAAACTCTTCCAAAATATAGCAGAGGGAGGAACACTCCCAAACTCATTCTACGAGGCCACCATCACCTTGATACCAAAACCAGACAAGGATGTCACAAAGAAAGAAAACTACAGGCCAATATCACTGATGAACATAGATGCAAAAATCCTCAACAAAATACTAGCAAACAGAATCCAACAGCACATTAAAAGGATCATACACCATGATCAAGTGGGGTTTATTCCAGGAATGCAAGGATTCTTCAATATACGCAAATCTATCAATGTGATTAACCATATTAACAAATTGAAGGAGAAAAACCATATGATCATCTCAATAGATGCAGAGAAAGCTTTTGACAAAATTCAACACCCATTTATGATAAAAACCCTGCAGAAAGTAGGTGTAGAGGGAACTTTCCTCAATATAATAAAGGCCGTATATGACAAGCCCACAGCCAACATCATCCTCAATGGCGAAAAACTGAAAGCATTTCCACTAAGGTCAGGAACAAGACAAGGTTGCCCACTCTCACCACTCTTATTCAACATAGTTTTGGAAGTTTTAGCCACAGCAATCAGAGAAGAAAAGGAAATAAAAGGAATCCAAATCGGAAAAGAAGAAGTAAAGCTGTCACTGTTTGCAGATGACATGATACTATACATAGAGAATCCTAAAGATGCTACCAGAAAACTACTAGAGCTAATCAATGAATTTGGTAAAGTAGCAGGATACAAAATTAATGCACAGAAATCTCTGGCATTCCTATATACTAATGATGAAAAATCTGAAAGTGAAATCAAGAAAACACTCCCATTTACCATTGCAACAAAAAGAATAAAATATCTAGGAATAAACCTACCTAAGGAGACAAAAGACCTGTATGCAGAAAATTATAAGACACTGATGAAAGAAATTAAAGATGATACAAACAGATGGAGAGATATACCATGTTCTTGGATTGGAAGAATCAACATTGTGAAAATGACTCTACTTCCCAAAGCAATCTATAGATTCAATGCAATCCCTATCAAACTACCACTGGCATTTTTCACAGAACTAGAACAAAAAATTTCACAATTTGTATGGAAACACAAAAGACCCCGAATAGCCAAAGCAATCTTGAGAACAAAAAATGGAGCTGGAGGAATCAGGCTGCCTGACTTCAGACTATACTACAAAGCTACAGTAATCAAGAAAGACAGTATGGTACTGGCACAAAAACAGAAAGATCAATGGAATAGGATAGAAAGCCCAGAGACAAACCCACGCACATATGGACACATTATCTTTGATAAAGGTGTAAGGAATATACAGTGGAGAAAGGACAGCCCCTTCAATAAGTGGTGCTGGGAAAACTGGACAGGTATATGTAAAAGAATGAGATTAGATCACTCCCTAACACCATACACAAAAATAAGCTCAAAATGGATTAAAGACCTAAATGTAAGGCCAGAAACTATCAAACTCTTAGAGGAAAACATAGGCAGAACACTCTATGACATAAATCATAGCAATCATCTTCTTGACCCATCTCCTAGAGTAATGGAGATAAAAACAAAAATAAACAAATGGGACCTAATGAAACTTCAAAGCTTTTGCACAGCAAAGGAAACCATAAACAAGACCAAAAGACAACCCTCAGAATGGGAGAAAATATTTGCAAATGAATCAACTGACAAAGGATTAATCTCTAAAATTTACAGGCAGCTCATGCAGCTCAATAACAAAAAAATAAACAACCCAATCCAAAAATGGGCAGAAGACCTAAATAGACATTTCTCCAAAGAAGATATACAGACTGCCAACAAACACATGAAAGAATGCTCAACATCATTAATCATTAGAGAAATGCAAATCAAAACTACAATGAGATATCATCTCACACCAGTCAGAATGGCCATCATCAAAAAATCTAGAAACAATAAATGCTGGAGAGGGTGTGGAGAAAAGGGAACACTCTTGCACTGCTGGTGGGAATGTGAATTGGTTCAGCCACTATGGAGAACAGTATGGAGGTTCCTTAAAAAACTACAAATAGAACTACCATATGACCCAGCAATCCCACTACTAGGTATATACCCTGAGGAAACCAGAATTCAGAAAGAGTCATGTACCAAAATGTTCATTGCAGCTCTATTTACAATAGCCCGGAGATGGAAACAACCTAAGTGCCCGTCGTCGGATGAATGGATAAAGAAGATGTGGCACATATATACAATGGAATATTACTCAGCCATAAAAAGAAACGAAATTGAGCTATTTGTAATGAGGTGGATAGATCTAGAGTCTGTCATACAGAGTGAAGTAAGTCAGAAAGAGAAGGACAAATACCGTATGCTAACACATATATATGGAATTTAAGAAAAAAAAATGTTATGAAGAACCAGGGTAAGCTGGGACAAAGCGAGAGAGAGGCATGAACATATATACACTACCAAATGTAAGATAGATAGCTAGTGGGAATCAACCGCATAGCACAGCTCGGTGCTTTGTGACTGCCTGGAGGGGTGGGATAGGGAGGGTGGGAGGGAGGGAGACGCAAGAGGGAAGAGATATGGGAACATATGTATATGTATAACTGATTCACTTTGTTATAAAGCAGAAACTAACACAGCATTGTAAAGCAATTATACTCCAATAAAGATGTTAAAAAAAAAAAAGAAAATTAAAAAAAAAAGTATACTTAGGTTACTTAGAAAAATTGATGACATATTGGTATGGAACCCAGAGTATAAATATTACAAATATTGTGTGAAATATATCAGGGATCAAGCCAACAATGGAAGGGTCAGAAAACTGAAATCATAGAGCATCAGGCTTCTTGCACTTCCTGGGTGTGTTTCCACTTTGTTTACCCTTATTTTTAATTTAAAATAACCTAAAACCTTACATTCTCGCCAGTCTTGGCTGTATTTGGGGGGAACCAAGGGAAGCGAGTTTTTTCCCAGCTTGCACCAAAAATGCTAGTGAGTAGGTAAACCCCAGCACTCCTCCTGGGTTCCCCCTTTCCTCTCATACCACCCCTACACTCAACAACTTTTGACACCAGATTGTGGGGGGGTTCCCCCAAAATAAGCAATTCTCTGACACCCTCCTACAATTCAACTCAAGTCTGACACCATCTACCAGGAGACCCTATAGGTTAAGGGCTCAGTCCTACAAGATTGTCTTCCTCCACCTTCAGAGACCAATTGCAAGTCCAGGTTGTCACCTGTGCTTCTGACCAACCGGCTATAGATTGGAGGTTCCCACGACCCCCTCCTTGGGTTTAGATTAATTTGCTAGAGAGGCTCATAGAGCTCAGAGAAATATTTTACTTACCAGATCACCAGTTTCTTAGAAAAGGATATATAACTCAGAAACAGCCAGGTGGAAGAGATGCACAGGGCCGGATATGGAGAAAGGGCCCTGAACTTATGCTCTCGGAACACAGCACTCTCCCCGAACCTCCATATGTTCACCAACCTAGAAACTCTCTGAACTCTGTCGTTTCGGGTTTTTATGGAGGCCTCATGACACAGCCGTGATTGATTACATCATTGGCTATCCATGATTGATTCAACCTGACTCACTACCTAGAGGTCAGGGAGTGAGACTAAATTCCAACCCTCTAATCACCTGGTTTATTCCTCCAGCAACCAGCCCCCATCCTTAGGTGTTTTCCAAAAGTCACCTCAAAAAAAAAAAAAAAAAAAAATTAACGTAAAAAAAGACACCATTTTGGCTCTCATCACTTAGGCAATTCCAAGGGTTTTAGGAGCCCTGGGCCAGGAACTGGATGAAGACCAAATACGTATTTCTTGTTATAAATTGGGATATCTCAGCTTGCTTTCATCATCGTCATCATGATCAAGCAAAGTGGTAACAGTAGGACCCAAATTGTGAGAACGGTGAAGGTAAAACTCAGGACAGTGTTGTAAGTACTTAGCAGTAGCTTCTCTCCCCTGGAAAATGTTCCAGAGTTAAATCCTAGAGATCCTCTTTTATATTTTCTGAAAGGAGTCCAAACTTCTTTTTCATCCTATTATATTGTACACTCTTGCTTTCTCCAGTGCAAAACACAAGGTAGACAGATTCTCAGGAGAGAACAGATGTAAACATTACATACATTATCTCACTCAATACTCACATCAACAAGGAAGGATTCCTATACCTTTTAAAAATTGAGGCTCAGAAAGACAAGTAACTGGTCCAAAGTCACAAAGCTGGAATTAGCAGAGCAAGAATTTCATGCCTATCTGTATGATCCCCAAATTATGTTTTATGTTACTATACCACACTAAAAAAATGATTTACAGTCAATTCTGAAGAAACCAGTGCTAAATAATTGCTCTCTTCCATGTATTTGGCAGCCAGACAGGATGAAAGAAAGGGAGGGAAGGGAGGCCATCATCAACCAGCCTCTTTTTCTCACCTCTGAGGTTTCAGGAATAATAAGAACTAGATGAAATAAGTACTTACTCTATGACACTAAGGGCTTTGTATCAATACAATTAACCTCATTCATGTCCTCACAACAACCTGAAGGCATAACCAGTGTTATTATTCCTAACTTACAGATGGGAAATGGAGGCCAAAAGATTAGGTCACTTAACTAGTTAACAGTCAAGCTGGGCTCAAGATAGGCAGACCCTAAGTGATACCATCTACCCATCAAGGGGAGCGCAGTGTACTCAGCTCGGCTGCATGAACCCATATGCTCTTCTTTGTGTATCTCATCTAGGGAGGCTTTCTCAGCATCCCTTGATACCAATTCATTTCTAGCTTTGAGTCTGAATGTCTTAGAAAACTGTCTAGCTATCCTTGCAGCCCAGATATTATATCCTGGGACTCCACTTCCTGGTTCAGAATTGGTTTCATCAAACATTGTCATGGGCCATCTATTGTCTGTCAGAGTCACATCCTACACATGATCTCATTTGCTGCTCTCAGCAACACTGTGTGGTGTTTCCACTACCACCCTTGGTTCACAGACAGGGGCTCTGTGGCTCAGAGAGGTATGTTAACAGAGCTGGTGTGGGGCAAAACCAGGACATGAGCTCAGGTCTTTGGATTCCATGTCTAGTTATTTGTACCACATAGACAGCTGGGTCTCAGAAGTGGATAATCCAGCCTTCTTAAAAAGGAGACAACAGGCCCAAAATGGAGCCACTTGTGCTAAGCCCCATGTCAGCAAACCAAGACCTAACACTGAACCTAACTGCAGTTACAAGCTCCCCAAGGAATGTAGTCTTTTTTTTAAAATTGAAGTATAGTTGATGTACAATATTATATAAGTTACAGGTGTACAATATAGTGATTCACAATTTTTAAAGGCTATACTCCATTTATAGTTATTGTAAAATATTTCCTGTGCTGTAAAATATATCCTTGTAGATTATTTGATACATTGTAGCTTATTTATTTTATACATAGTACTTGCTGTACAATTTAACCTTTTAGCTTATTTTATTTTATTATTTTTTTAACATCTTTATTGGGGTATAATTGCTTTACAATGGTGTGTTAGTTTCTGCTTTATAACAAAGTGAATCAGTTATACATATCCTTTTAGCTTATTTTAATTCTCTACCCTTATCTTGCCCCTCCTCACTTCCCTCTCCCCACTGGTAACCACTAGTTTGTTTTCTGTATCTGTGAGTCTGCTTCTTTTTTGATACACTCACTAGTTTATTCTATTTTGTAGATTCCACATATAAGTGATATCAAATAACTGTGTTTGCCTTTCTCTGTCTGACTTATTTCACTAACATAATGCCCTCCAAGTCCATTCATATTGATGTAAATGGAAAACTTTCATTCTTTTTTATGGCTAAGTAGTATTCCATTGTGTATAGACAGAACATTTCCTTTACCCATTCATCTGTTGATGGACACATAGGTTGCTTACATAACTTGGCAATTGTTAATAATGCTGCTATGAACATGGGGGTACATGTATCTTTTCAAATTAGTGTTTTTTTCTTTCAGATATATACCCATGAGTGGAATTGCTGGGTCATATGGTAGTTCTATTTTCAGCTTCTTGAGAAACGTCCATACTGTTTTCCACAGTGGCTGCACAAATTTACATTCCCACCAAGAGTATACAAGGGTTCCCTTTTCTCCACATTCTTGCCAACATTTGTTATTTAGGTTCTTTTTGATGATAGCCATTCTGACAGGTGTGAGGTGATATCTAATTGTGATTTTGATTTGCAGTTCTCTGATGATTAGTGACGTTGAGCATCTTTTTATGTGTCTATTGACCACCTGCATGTCCTCTATGAAAAAATGTCTATTCAGGTTTCCTGCCCATTTTCCAATTGGGCTGTTTTTTTGATGTTGAGTTGTATAAGCTGTTCATATATGCCGGATATTAACCCCTTATCAGTCATCATTGCAAATATTTTCTCTCATTCAATAGGTTGCCTTTTCCTTGTGTTGATGGTTTCCTTTGCTGTGCAAAAGTTTTAACTTTAATTAGGTCCCATTGGTTTATTTTTGCCTTTATTTCTTTTGCTTTAGGAGACAGATCCAAAAGAATCTTGCTATGATGTATGTCAAAAAGTGTTCTGCCTATGTTTTCCTCTAAGAGTTTTATGGTTTCTGGTCTTACATTTTGGTCTTGAATCCATTTTGAGTTTATTTTTTATATGGTGTTAGAGAATGTTCTAATCTCATTTTTTTACTTGTCCACGTTTCCCAGCACCACATATTGGAGAGACTGTCTTTTCTCCATTGAATATGCCTCCTTTGTCCTAGATTAATTGACCATAAACGTTTGGGTTTATTTCTGGGCTCTCTGTTCTGTTCCATTGATCTATGTGTCTCTTTTTGTGCCAGTACCATACTGTTTTGATTACTGTACCTTTGTAGTATAGTCTGAGGTGAGGGAGCATGATTCCTGCAGCTCTGTTCTTCTTTCTCAAGATTGTTTTGGCTATTAGGGGTCTTTTGTGTTTCCATACAAATTTAAAAATTATTTGTTCTAGTTCTCTGAAAAATGCCATTGGTATTTTGATAGGGACTGCATTGAATCTGTAGATTGCCTTGGTTAGTGTGGTCATTTTAACAATATTAATCCTTCCAATCCAAGAACACGGTATATCTTTCCATCTATTTGTGTCATCTTCAATTTCTTTCATCAGACCCATATATAGGCTGCCTACAAGAGACTCGCTTCAGATATAAAGACATACACAGACTGAAAGTAAGGTGATGGAAGAAGGTATTCCATGTAAATGGAAATCAATGGAAAACCAGAGTAGCAATACTTATATCAAACAAAATAGACTTTAAAATAAAGACTGTTACAAGAGACGAAGACAATACATAATGATCAAGCGATCAATTCAAGAAAAAGATATAGCAACTGTAAATATATATGTACCCAACATAGAAGCACCTAAATACATAAGGCAAATATTAATGGACATAAAGGGAGAAATCAACAGTAACACAATAATAGTAGGGGACTTTAACACCCCAAGTACATCAATGGACAGATCATCCAGACAGAAAATCAATAAGAAAACACTTGCCTTAAATGAGAAATTAGACCAGAAGAACTTAATTGATATATAGAGAGCATTCCATCTGAAAGCAGCAGAATACACATTCTTTCCAAGTGCACAGGGAACATTCTCCAGGACACATCACATGCTAGGCAACAAAACAAGCCTTGGTAAATTTAAGAAAATCAAAATCATATCAAGCATCTTTTCTGACCACAACACTAGGAAACTAGAAATCAACTACAAGAAAAAAACTGCAAAAAACACAAACATATGGAAGCAAAACAATATGCTACTAAACAGCCAACGGATCACTGAAGAAATAAAAAAGGAAATCAAAAAATACCTACAAACAAATGAAAAAAAATACAATGATCAAAAAACTGTGGAATGAGGGGAGGAGTCAAGACGGCAGTTTGGGAGAGAGACCTTCAAGATGGTGGAGGAGTAAGACGTGGAGATCAACTTCTTCCCCACAAATACATCAGAAATACATCTACATGTGGAACAACTCCTACAGAACACCTACTGAACACTGGCAGAAGACCTCAGACTTCCCAAAAGGCAAGAAACTCCCCACGTACCTAGATAGGGCAAAAGCAAAAAGGAAAAACAGAGACAAAAGAATAGGGATGGGACCTGAACCTCTGGGAGGGAGCTGTGAAGGAGGAAAAGTTTCCACACACTAGGAAGGCCCTTCACTGGTTGAGACAGGGGGTGGCAGGGGGGAAGCTTCAGACCCATGGAGGAAAGCGCAGCAACAGGGGTGCAGAGGGAAAAGCAGAGAGATTCCCGCACAGAGGATCACTGCTGACCAGGCTGCACCTGCCTGAGAAGCTTCTCCACTCACCCACCAGGACGGGTGGGGGCTGGGAGCCGAGGCTCGGGCTTCGGAGGTCAGATCCCAGGGAGAGGACTGGGGTCAGCTGTGTGAACACAGCCTGAAGGGGGCTACTGTGCCACAGCTAGCCAGCGGGGAGTCCGGGAAAAAGTCTGCACCTGCCTAAGAGGCAAGAGACCATTGTTTTGGGGTGCGCAAGGAGAGGGAATTCAGAGCACTGCCTAAACGAGCTCCAGAGACGGGTGTGAGCCATGGCTATAAGCATGGACACCAGAGACGGGCATGAAACGCTGAGGCTGCTGCTGCAGTCACCAAGAAGCCTGTGTGCAAGCACAGGTCGCTATCCACACCTCCCCTGCTGGGAGCCTGTGCAGCCCGCCACTGCCAGGATCCCGTGATCCAGGGACAATGTCCCTGGGAGAACACACGGCATGCCTCAGGCTGTTGCCACATCATGCTGGCCTCTGCCACCACAGGCTTACCCCACATCTGCACTCCTCCCTCCCCCCCGGCCTGAGTGAGCCAGAGCCCCCTAAGCAGCAGCTCCTTTAACCCCATCCTGTCTGGGTGGGGAACAGATGCCCTCAGGCGACCTACACGCAGAGGCGGGGCCAAATCCAAAGCTGAACCCCAGGAGCTGTGCGAAAAAAGAAGAGAAAGGGAAATTTCTCCCAGCAGCCTCAGGAGCATCGGATTAAATCTCCACAATCAACTTGATGCATCCTGAATCTGTGGAATACCTGAATAGACAACGAATCATCCCAAAACTGAGGCAGTGGACTTTGGGAGCAACTGTAGACTTGGGGTTTGCTTTCTGCATCTAATTTGTTCCTGGTTTTCTGTTTATCTTAGTTTAGTATTTAAAGTTTATTATCATTGGTAGATTTGTTTATTGATATGGTTGCTCTCTTCCTCTTTCTTTTTTTATATATAGATATATATGTATTTTTTCCTTTTTCTCTTTTTGTGAGTGTGTATGTGGATGCTTCTTTGTGTGATTTTGTCTGTATAGCTGTGCTTTTACCATTTGCCCTAAGGTTCTGTCTGTCCCCCCCTTTTTTTTAGTATGTTTTTAGCGCTTGTTATCATTGGAGAATTTGTTTCTTGGTTTGGTTGCTTTCTTCTTTATTTCTTTTTATTAAACTTTATTTTTTTTATTTTTAATAATTATTTTTATTTTAATAACTTTATTTTATTTTATTTATTTATTTATGTATCTATTTTTATCTCCCTTTTGAGCCATGTGGCTGACAGGGTCTTGGTGCTCCGGCCAGCTGTCAGACCTGTGCCTCTGAGGTGGGAGGGCCAAGTTCAGGACATTGGTCCACCAGGGACCTCCTGGCTCCACGTAATATTAAACAGCGAAAGCTCTCCCAGAGATCTCCATCTCATTGCTATGTCCCAGCTCCACTCAATGACCAGCAAGCTACAGTGCTGGACACCCTATGCCAAACAACTAGCCAGACAGGAACACAACCCCACCCATTATCAGAGAGGATGCCTAAAAACATAATAAGGTCACACACACCCCAAAACACACCACCGGACACGGTCTTGCCCACCAGAAAGACAAGATCCAGCCTCATCCACCAGAACACAGGCACCAGTCCCCTCCACCAGGAAGCCTACACAATCCACTGAACCAAACTTAGCCACTGGGGCAGACACCAAACACAATGGGAACTACGAACCTGCAGTCTGCAAAAAGGAGACCCCAAACATAGTAAGTTAAGCACAATGAGAAGACAAACACACAGCAGATGGAGCAAGGTAAAAACCCACCAGACCAAAAAATGATGAGGAAATAGGCAGTTTACCTCTGAAAAAGAATTCAGAGCAATGATGGTAAAGATGATCCAAAATCTTGGAAATAAAATGCAGAAAATACATGAAACGTTTAACAAGGACCTAGAAGAACTAAAGAGCAAACAAACAATGATGAACAACACAATAAATGAAATTTAAAATTCTCTAGAGGGAATCAATAGCAGAATAACTGAGGCAGAAGAACGGACAAGTGACCTGGAAGATAAAACAGTGGAAATAACTACTACAGAGTGAATAAAGAAAAAAGAATGAGAAGAACTGAGGACAGTCTCAGAGACTTCTGGGACAACATTAGACTCACCAACATTCGAATTATAGGGGTGTCAGAAGAAGAAGAGAAAAAAAACGGGACTGAGAAAATATCTGAAGAGATTATAGTTGAAAATTTCCCTAATATGGGAAAGGAAATAGTTAATCAAGTCCAGGAAGCACAGAGAGTCCCATACAGGATAAATCCAAGGAGAAACACGCCAAGACACATATTAATCAAACTATCAAAAATTAAATACAAAGAAAAAATATTAAAAGCAGCTAGGGAAAAACAACAAATAACATACAAGGGAATCCCCATAAAGTTAACAGCTGATCTTTCAGCAGAAACTCTGCAAGCTAGAAGGAAGTGGCAGGACATATTTAAAGTGATGAAAGGGAAGAACCTACAACTAAGATTACCCAGCAAAGATCTCATTCAGATTCGATGGAGAAATTAAAACCTTTACAGACGAGCAAAAGCTAAGAGAATTCAGCACCACCAAACCAGCTCTACAACAAATACTAAAGGAACTTCCCTAGGCAGGAAACACAAGAGAAGGAAAGACCTACAATAACAAACCCAAAACAATTAAGAAAATGGTAATAGGAACATACATATCGATAATTACCTTAAATGTAAATGGATTAAATGCTCCAACCAAAAGACACAGACTGGCTGAATAGATACAAAAACAATATCCATATACATGCTGTCTACAAAAGACCGACTTCACACCGAGGGACACATACAGACTGAAAGTGAGGGGATGGAAAAAGATAGTCCATGCAAATGGAAATCAGAAGAAAGCTGGAGTAGCAATTCTCATATCAGACAAAATAGACTTTAAAATAAAGACTATTACAAGAGACAAAGAAGGACACTACATAAGGATCAATACAAGAAGAAGATATAACAATTGTAAATATTTATGCACCCAACATAGGAGCACCTCAATACATAAGGCAAATGCTAACAGCCATAAAAGGGGAAATTGACAGTAACACAATTGTAGTAGGGGACTTTAAAACCCCACTTTCACCAATGGACAGATCATCCAACAAGAAACGTCTCAAATAAACAATCTAACCTTAAACCTAAAGCAATTAGAGAAAGAAGAACAAAAAACCCCCAATGGTAGCAGAAGGAAAGAAATCAAAGATCAGATCAGAAATAAATGAAAAAGAAATGAAGGAAACCATACCAAAGATCAATAAAACCAAAAGGTGGTTCTCTGAGAAAATAAACAAACTTGATAAACCATGAGCCAGACTCATCAAGAAAAAAAGGGAGGAGACTCAAATCAATATAATTAGAAATGAAAAAGGAGAAGTAACAACTGACACTGAAGGAATACAAAGGATCATGAGAGATGACTACAAGCAACTATATGCCAATAAAATGGACAACCTGAAAGAAATGGACACATTCTTAGAAAACCACAACCTTCTGAGACTGAACCAGGAAGAAGTAGAAAATATAAACAGACCAATCACAAGCACTGAAATTGAGCCTGTGATTTAAAATCTTCCAATAGGGGCTTCCCTGGTGGCGCAGTGGTTAAGAATCTGCCTGCCAATGCAGGTGACATGGGTTCGATCCCTGGTCCAGGAAGATCCCACATGCCGCGGAACAGCTAAGCCCTGGTGCCACAACTACTGAGCCTACGCTCTAGAGCCCGTGAGCCACGACTGCTGAGCCCACGTGCCACGACTACAGAGGCCCACATGCCTAGAGCCCATGCTCTGCGGCAGGAGAAGCCACCACAATGAGAGGCCCTCACAATGAAGAGTAGCCCCCATTCACCGCAACTGGAGAAAGCTCGCACACAGTAACAAGGACCCAACACAGCCAAAAATAAAGTAATTAATTAAAAATAGTCTTCCAACAAACAAAAGCCGAGGACTAGATGGCTTCACAGGCAAATTCTATCAAACATTTAGAGAAGAGCTAACACCTATCCTTCTCAAACTCTTCCAAAATATAGCAGAGGGAGGAACACTTCCAAACTCATTCTACGAGGCCACCATCACCCTGATACGAAAACCAGACAAAGATATCACAAAGAAAGAAAACTACTAGCAAATATCACTGGTGAACATAGATGTAAAAATCCTCAACAAAATACTAGCAAACAGGATCCAACAGGACATTAAAAGGATCATACACCATGATCAAGTGGGGTTTATCCCAGGAATGCAAGGATTCTTCAATATACGCAAACCAATCAATGTGATACACCATATTAACAAATTGAAGGAGAAAAACCATATGATCATCTCAATAGATGCAGAAGAAGCTTTCAACAAAATTCAACACCCATTGATGATAAAAACCCTCCAGAAAGTAGGCATAGAGGGAACTTACCTCAACATAATAAAGGTCATATATAACAAACCCAGAGCCAACATTGTTTTCAATGGTGAAAAACTGAAACCATTTCCACTAAGATCAGGAAAAAGACAAGGTTTTCCACTCTCACCACTATTATTCAACATAGTTTTGGAAGTCTTAGCCACAGCAATTAGAGAAGAAAAAGAAATAAAAGGAATCCAAATTGTAATGAAGAAGTAAAGCTGTCACTGTTTTTAGATGACATGATACTATACATAGAGAATCCTAAAGATGCCACCAGAAAACTACTAGAGCTAATCAATGAATTTGGTAAAGCTGCAGGATACAAAATTAATGCACAGAAATCTCTGGCATTCCTATACACTAATGATGAGAAATCTGAAAGAGAAATTAAGGAAACACTCTCATTTACCATTGCAACAAAAAGAATAAAATACCTAGGAATAAACCTACCAAAGGAGACAAAAGACCTATATGCAGAAAACTATAAGACACTGATGAAAGAAATTAAAGATGATACAAACCGATGGAGAGATATACCATGTTCTTGGATTGGAAGAATCAACATTGTGTAAGTGACTATACTACCCAAAGCAATCTACAGATTCAATGCAATACCTACCAAACTACCAATGGTTTTTCACAGAACTAGAAAAAAACCTTCACAATTTGTATGGAAACACAAAAGACCCCGAATAGCCAAAGCAATCTTGAGAAAGTAAAATGGAACTGGAGGAATCAGGCTCCCTGACTTCAGACTATACTACAAAGCTACAGTAATCAAAACAGTATGGTACTGGAAAAAAAACAGAAATATAGATCAATGGTACAAGATAGAATGCCCAGAGATAAACCCACACACATATGGTCACCTTATTTTTGATAAAGGAGGCAATATACAATGGAGAAGAGACAGCCTCTTCAATAAGTGGTACTGGGAAAACTGGAGAGCTACATGTAATAGAATGAAATTAGAACACTCCCTAACACCATACACAAAAATAAACTTCAAACGGATTAAAGACCTAAATGTAAGGCCAGACACTATAAAACTCTTAGAGGAAAACATAGGTAGAACACTCTGTGACATAAATCACAGCAAGATCCTTTTTGACCCACCTCCTAGAGAAACAGAAATAAAAACAAAAATAAACAAATGGGACCTAATGAAACTTAAAAGCTTTTGCACAGCAAAGGAAACCTTAAACAAGACAAAAAGACAACCCTCAGAATGGGAGAAAATATTTGTAAACGAAGCTACTGACAAAGGATTAATCTCCAAAATTTACAAGCAGCTCATGCAGCTCAATATCGAAAAAACAAACAACCCAATCCAAAAATGGGCAGAAGACCTAAATAGACATTTCTCCAAAGAAGATATACAGATTGCCAACAAACACATGAAAGGATGCTCAGCATCACTAATCATTAGAGAAATGCAAATCAAAACTACAATGTGGCATCACCTCACACTAGTCAGAATGGCCATCATCAAAAAATCTACAAACAATAAATGCTGGAGAGGGTGTGGAGAAAAGGGAACCCTCTTGCACTGTTGGTGGGAATGTAAACTGATACAGCCACTATGGAGAACAGTATGGAGTTTCCTTAAAAAACTAATAATAGAACTACCATACGACCCAGCAATCCCACTACTGGGCATATACCCTGAGAAAACCATAATTCAAAAAGAGTCATGTACCACAATGTTTATTGCAACTCTATTTACAATAGCCAGGACTTGGAAGCAACCTAAGTGTCCATCGACAGATGAATGGATAAAGAAGATGTGGCACATATATACAATGGAATATTACTCAGCCATAAAAAGAAACATAAGTTAATTATTTGTAGTGAGGTGGATGGACCTAGAGTCTGTCATACAGACTGAAGTAAGTCAGAAGGATAAAAACAAATACTGTATGCTAATAAATGTATATGGAATCTGAAAAAAAAAAAAGGTACTCATGAACCTAGTTGCAGAGCAGGAATAAAGAGGTAGACATAGAGAATGGAATTGAGGACATGGGTGGGAGGGCGAAGCTGGGGTGAAGTGAGAGTAGCATTGACACATATACACTACTGAATGTAAAATAGTTGGCTGGTGGGAAGCAGCAGCATAGCACAGGGAGATCGGCTTGGTGCTTTTCGATGATGACCTAGAGGGGTGGGATAGGGAGGATGGGAGGGAGGCTCAAGAGTGAGGGGATCTGGGGACATGTGTATGTATATGGCTGATTCACTTTGTTGTGCAACGGAAACTAGCATGGTGTTGTGAAGCAATTTTACTCCAATAAAAATCTATTAAAAAAAAAAACCAAACTGTGGGACACAGCAACAGCAGTTCTAAGAGGGATGTTTGTAGCAATACAAGCTTACCTCAGGAAATAAGAAAAATATGAAATAAACAATGTAACCTTACACCTAAAGCAACTAGAGAAAGAAGAACAAACAAAACTCAAAGTTAGCAGAAGGAAAGAAATCATAAAAATCAGAGCAGAAATAATGAAATGGAGACTTAAAAAAATGACAGAAAAGATCAATGAAACCAAAGATGGTTTTTGAAAAGATAAATGACATTGATAAATCTTTAGCCAGACTCATCAGGAAAAAAAGGAAAGGGCCCAAATCAGTAAAATCAGAAATCAATAAAATCAGAAATGAAAAACAACAGAAATACAAAGGATCATAAGAGACTTCTATGAACAACTATATACCAATAAAATGGACAACACAGAAAAAATGGACAAATTCTTAGAAAGATACAATCTCCCAAGACTGAACCAAGAGGAAACGTAAAATATAAACAGACCAATTACCAGTAACAAAATTGAATCAGTAATTTTAAAACTCCCCACAAACAAAAGTCCAGGACCAGATGACTTCACAGGTGAATTCTACCAAACATTTAGAGAAGAGTTAACGCCTATACTTCTCAAACTATTCCCAGAAATTGCAGAGGAAGGAATACTTTTGAACTCATTCTATGAGGCCAATGTCACTCTGATACTGAAACGAGACAAAGATATCACACAAAAAACGAAAATTACAGGCCAATATCAGTGATGAACATAGATGCAAAAATCCTCAAAAAAATATTAGCAAATTGAATCCAACAATACATTAAAAGAATCATACACCATGATCAAGTGGGATTTATCCGGGATGCAAGGATTTCTCAACATCTGCAAATCAATCAATGTGATACATCATCCTAACAAACTGAAGAATAAAAACTGTATGATCATCTCAACAGATGCAGAAAAAGCTTTTGACAAAATTCAACATCCATTTATGATAAAAACTCTGCAGAAAGTGGGCACAGGGGGGACATATCTCAACATAATAAAGGCCACATATGATAAACCCACAGGTAACATATTCAATGGTGAAAAGCTGAAAGCATTTCCTCTAAGATCAGGAAAAAGACAAGGATGCCCACTCTCACCACTTTCATTCAACATAGTATTGGAAGTCCAAGCCACAGAGATCAGAGAAGAAGATGAAATCAAAGGAGTTCAAATTGGAAAAGAAGTAAAATCGTCACTGTTTGTAGATGACATGATGCTATACACAGAAAATCCTAAAGATACCACCAGAAAACTACTAGAGCTCATCAATGAATTTGGTAAAGTTACAGGAGACCAAATTAATATACAGAAATCTGTTGCATTTCTATACACTAACAACAAAATAGCAGGAAGAGAAATAAAGGAAACAATCCCATTTACCATCACATCAAAAAGAATAAAATACCTAGGAATAAACTTACCTAAGGAGGCAAAAGACCTGTACCGGGGAAGGTAGTTTTAACCCGTCAGTCTGGACTTTTCTGGTCAGCACCAATGAGGTGATCAGCCACATAGCCCTCTTACATCCCCACAGGTAGGTTCCCTAAGCCTGAAACAATTCCCTCTTTCCCCCTTCTGCCTGTAAGAGCCTTCCATCCTGTACAGCTTCTCGGAACTCCTTTCTACTTGCTAGATGGGATGCCCGATTTGTTGGATGAGCCAATTTGATCTTTAAACTTCACTCAGTTGAATTTTGTTTTCTAACAGCCCTCATTCCAGTTGCATTACAAACCTTGGTCCTATTTCCTAAGGCCCAGTAGTCAATCGCAAACTCAGATCATAAGAGGAGGGAGCTGCCTAGGGGTGGACGTCAAGGGGACACCACTTGGCCATCTTCCCTGAGGCCTGTCTGTTTCATTTTCTACCTCTACTCTCTCATCATAATCCTAACAAGCCTCTGTTAATATAACACCTTTACGATTGTGGAGGGGTGCAGCTCTCAGAAGAGCAACCACTACCCTGCCCTGCACACTGCCCTCCTGCCCTCTGCACTCTCTCCCTTCACCTGGTCAGACACACACAGGTAGCCTTTGGGCAGCCCTCCACCTTTGAAACTCCTCAGCAAACACAGTAAGAGCTTCCTGTGTACCAGAGTTGAGAAAACTACCTCATCTTAAAAGACCAGGCCGCAAGCCTCCTGGTCTTAACACTTGCTGAAACAGAAGCAAAAAGTAAAAAGTTACTGGTCTGGAGGCCGCCAGTCCTGGTCTGGCAAACTTATTATATGCACTCTTCACTATAAGGAAAGGAGGGAATTGGAGACAAAGCAGTGCCTGGGTTGGTTGGAGGTACCCATCCTTGTTTTTCTTGGTGTCAATTAACATAATTTAAAAGACAAGGGGGAAAAACTGGTCTGTGTGCCTGCTTTCACGCTTTGAACTCTTCCGTCTTTTGGGGCTGATTATGGCCAGGTGACCCATATTTAAAAATCATTTACAATAAAATGATGCCCTTTCTTTTGTGCCATCGGCTTCCCAAAGAAAAGCAAAAATGTTTTTAAATTGTCCCCTTTTGTCAGTGGTAATGGCTGTGCTATATTTCAGCTAGTGCCCCTTGTGGGCATAGAAAGGGACGGGTAATAAAGGCACAGCTGTAGACACTTTATGGCCTGCTTGCCCGGTGGAGCAGGGAGGAGGGGAGTGGAGGCAAGAAACAGATTGACTGTGTGTCAACAAATGCAGCTGGGAAAGGAGAAAGCTCTTAAAGAGCTCTGCAACTTAAAAGTCCAAGATAAATGATGTTCCTATTTGGAAAGGAAAAAAAAATGGAGGTGAAATTCAATAAAGGCTGGCTGAAAAGAGAAGGCCAAAGGCCTTTCTCTGCAGCTAGGCACCTCCCAAGAAAAATGAGCAAGAGTAGCCATAGGCAAGGTTGGTGTGCAGTCCAGAGAGACAACAAAAACCCGTCCAGCTGACACATTATGACACCAGGCCTGGCAAAGCTGAGCTCAAGGGAGCACCTCCAGGCTGGGGATGGGGATGGTCTGGTTCACAGAAATGCCCCAGGACACTGACACAGTCTTGCTTCAGGGCTCAGTCAGGCCTTGCATTTGGGGAAAAGGCAGAAAAGCATAAGATGACCCCTTAGGGGAGAGGCTGGGTCGTGTTATGGTAGTGAACACATTGCATTGGGGGTCAGACCAGATCAAGCCCCAGCTCTGTACCAACTGGCTTTGAGAGGGCAGTGTGTCTATGAGGGGGTGCTGGCCCTGGCATCTCTGCAGCCCTTGATAGTTTATGAAAACTTTCCCTTCCATCATCTCATTTGAATCTCATAAACACCCTGTAAGGCCAGTTGGGATCCTTGACCCCCAATCTACAGATGAGAAAACTAAGGTTTGAGGAGGTGAAGCGCTTGCCTAGGGTCACACTCTATACACTGTAACAAGTGCAAGAGGCAGAACTTGTCTCCAGGAGCACCTGCCTCTGGAGCTCATGCTCTTCCTTTTCTATCCCACTGGCCTCAGTGAATGCAGAGAGAGACTTTCCTTCACAGGAAGCCCATAGGGAAGACCTCCAGGAAGAAGCAGCTGAGTTTTCTTCCTACAGATGTTGATGGGCACCAGCTTTAAAGTAAGTTGTATCCATTAGGATGCAAGAAACAGAAACCTCTACTCAATCTGACTTAAATAGAGGGCATGAATTATCTCACAAAACCAGAAGTCCAAGGTAGTTTATTCGACAGCTCATAATGTTAAAGAGAACATTGCTTCACCCCAAAGCTAGTAGCAAGATGACAGAAATCCCAAACATGACATCACATCCAGATATAACAATATCTAAGATCACCTTTCCCTGTGGTTGCCTCTTAAGACTAAGGAAACTTTTCCCAAATCCACCCAATAGACCTCCTGAAGAATCTCTGGACAGGGTTGAGTCACCCGCCCATTCCTGAACCAATTACTATTAAGGAGAGTAGGATTACCTGCAGTTAAACAAAGCCCATACATGGAAACAAGGCCAAGGTCAGCTTCCCCAAAGCCCATGGCAAGGGATGGAGACAAAAGAAAAGAAAGGCTGACACTGAATGGGAAGGCAACCATTAGTGGCCACTAAACAAATAGTATCCTCTAAAGAGGTGTAAGAAATACACAGGCTTTGACTACATACCCACCCGAATGGCTAAAATGAAAAAGATGAAATGTCCCAAAAGATTAAATAAGTTGGCAACCAGATCTCGCAGACATAGCTGATGGTAGTATGAACAGCTTCAGCACTGAAGAGCTGAATATATGTGTACTCCATGACCCAGCAATTCTACTCCTAGGATTGAACCCAGAGAAATCCACCCCTTATGTTCACCATAAGACATGTATAGAATGTTCATATATTCACAAGAGCCTAAAATTGGGAAGCCACCCAAATGCCCATCAACAGTTGATAAGGTAAATATATTGAGGCAGATTCACACAGCAATGAGAATAAACAATCTATACCACATGTGACAATATGTATGAATGTCACAAACATACTGTTGAACAAAAGAAGCCAAGGAATATGTTACCTCACAAAAACTGGAAGCCCAAGGTGGTTGATAGGTAGCTCTATGATAACGAAAGAGAATATCCTATGTTAGTCCACTTATACAAAGTGCAAAACAGGCAACCAATCTATACAGGTAGAAGTCAGGGTAGAAATTACCCTTGGAAGGTTAGTGCCTGGAAGGGAGCAGGAAGAGGGCTTGATGGGCATTCATACATTGAGATGCGCCTGTATGTATATCTCGATATTTTTTTATTATTATTATTAAAATTTTTTTTATGTGGACCATTTTTAAAGTCTTTATTGAATTTGTTACAATATTGCTTCTGTTTCATGTTTTGGTTTTTTGGCCATGAGGCATGCAGGATCTTAGCTCCCCGACCAGGGATCAAACCCGCACTCCCTGCATTAGAAGGCGAAGTCTTAACCGCTGGACTGCCAGTCAAGTTCCTATCTCGATATGTTAAAACACAGACTCTGGAGTCATACAAGCTTGGATGTGAATCCTTGATGCATCAGTTACTTGCAGTATGACTTTGGGCAAGTGACTTCACCTCTCTGAACCTCATTTTTTCATCTATTACATGAGGATAATTATAATACTCATGCAATAGAGGATTGTAAACAAGAAATGAGACAATGAATATAAAGTGCTTAGCACAATATCAAGCACATAGTAAGTAATCAATAAATAGTATCTATTATTTTTATTATTACTACTGATAACAACAATGACAGTGCCTTCTCAGGCATTGAGTGTACTGGTTCTGAAGGACCTCAGGAATAAAGTTAGCAAATTTAGGGTCATTGGTGACAGGAGGCCTCACTGCAATGAGCTAAAGAAGTCCAGGAGGAAAATGGCAGGCTCCACAAGGTAACCCAGACCAGTGCTTCTCAAAATCTACTGGACATACAAATGTCCTGGGACCCTGGCCAGATTCAGATTCTGCATTTCTACCATAGTCCTAGGTGCTTTGAATAGCAGGGCCCACACTTTGAATAGCAGGGCTCTAGGTCTTGGAGAACGCATGAGTCAGAGGAGTTTGAGAGAAATTTGGAGTGAGGGAGGGTAATTTTCCCACTCATGGTGGGGACATATCTAGAGATATAATGTGTGTAGCTCCTATAATGAATTCCGTCTCCCATAACATGCACAGTGGTTCTGTTCCCTGATTCAACCTTGACTGCTATACCTGCCATGAGGAAGAGTTCTCTTTTTAAATTGAAAATGTGAGACAGGCAAATTTTATAAGAAAAAGAAAGAAAGAAAAAGAAAGACAATTAGAAACTCCAGGAAATAAAAAGCTCTGCCCAAAAGGAAATGTAATAAAAGGCAATAACTTGACTCTGTGATGAATAGTTACTGATTTAATATTTTTAGAATCAATGAATAGAGAAAGTATGGAAGGGTTAAGTGTCATTACCTAACAGAATTTAAAAGTATCAATCTTGACAACACAAAAATAAAAGTTTGAAAAGTGGAAGTAAGGAGAAAAGAGCTGAAGGGAAAGCAAGGGCACTTAACTCATTTTAGGAAGTGATGAGTCAAAAAAATACTGCTAAAACTCTCTTACAGTTTATAGAAAGAGGACAGACTTTTGCCTTGTTTCCTATTTATTCCCAATGTCTGGAATAGTGTCTGGAACAGAGAAGGTATTCAACAATACTACTGGTCAAATGAAAGGAGACTAGAGAACGTTGAAGCCCAAAGGCACCTTAGAGATCATCTCGGTCCACTCTTCTTACTTTACAGATGAGGAACTCGAGGTGCGGAGAGGTACAGGAACTTGCCCGAAGTCTCACCACTCTTTTGCGGCAAGGCAGGATTTAAAACTAGATTCTCTAGCTCTCAAGTCCTGTGCCCTCTCCTCCATGCTGCCATCCTCAGAAAGAGCCTTCTTTGAGTCCACTCATGGGTGGAAGAGTCACACTGAGGGTTGGCATAAGACCCTTCCCGTCTCATGAGTGCATCTAAGTGCTAACACTCTGGGTGTCCTCGTGGAGCACAGGGAGCAGAATGGCTGTGATGGCTGAACTTCACCCAGGAGCTAAGACCAGTGATGGGAATGGAACATCAGTGGACAGACCCATGCGCCACTCACCCACCGACGAAAGATAATCACAGCAAACAGTTTAGTGTTGTCTTTATAGTCTTTTTTAAAAAAAAAACCATATTTGCGATTGTGATCATATCATATAGAATTTTATAAACTCTTTTCATTTATTGTTGTAACACAAACATTTTCCCCTATGAAATTATATACTGAAACACTTGGTCTTTGTTTTTGGGGTTTTTTTGGGTTTTTTGGCCATGCGGCTTATAGGATCTTAGTTCTTCGACCTCAGCAGTGAAAGCGTGGAGTCCTAACCACTGGACCACCACGGAAGCACTTGGTTTTTTAGTAACTTGAATAGTATTGCTTCACATGGCCATACTGTCCTTAGCTTAAGCAATCTCCCTACTACTGGATGATTAGGTTGCTTACTATTTAAGGTTTTTATTATTTTGGGCCATACTATAAAGGCATCAGCGAATAGTTCTGTAAGTAAGCCTTTTAATCTCTTATTACTTGCTTAGTGGAGATTCCTAGAAGTGGAATTATTGGATAACAAGGAATAAATGTTCTTAAGGCTTTTGTTACAACCAGCCAAACTGCTTTGAGGCAAGTAAACCTATATTTTCTAAGGGACAATTTAGTGCATCAAATTCTTTGTGACTAGTTACATTTGAGGCTCTAACAATTTGTTTCATCAAAGAATACCAGTCCTTTTAGTCCATGGTCATTTTCCCATCCTTTGTCTATGGAGGGTGTATCATTCAGGTTATTCATTAATTCAAAGAACATTGAATAAAAGCTCTCTATATCTCTATATAGTATCTTTACTGTATAGTATATAGTCTATGTACATATATGCTGTGTACTAATGCTTAATACACATATATTTGCATACATTATATTCTTTGATCCAACTAACAACTCTAAGAAATGGTATTGTTATTTTCCTCATTTTACAGCTGAGGAAACTAAATACTTAAGAGAACTTGAGTAAATTCTCTAAGGTCATACCACAGTAAGTGGTAGAACTGGAATTCAAAGCCAGGTCCATCTGACTCAAAGCACACTCATTTTCAACCATTAGCCGACAGTTACTGACCACAGGTGTGGGCTGCTGGGCTGTGCCTGTGACACTAACTGCTCAGAGAGGCCTTCAAGGCCCATTATCAGTCTCTCTCCTCATCTCCCACTATCTGTTTAGTCTGATCTCTCATTATTCCCAGTGTGAGCCTTACTCTCCTCCTTGATAGCCATTATTGGGCAAATACATTCTGAGCACTTTCTGTATGCCAGGCCCTGGGCATACAGTAGTAAACAAAAAGACATGGTGCTGTCTCCACAGAGCTTACAGTCCAGTTGTTGGGAGGAGGCAGACAATAAGCAAGTAAACAACTGTGTCATCACGAACTGCAAAAGCGCTTGAGAGAGGACAATCGGGTCAGGGGGTAGGAGATGGGCAGGGAAAGGCTGGTATGCGATAGACAGCCTGTCACATGCAGAAGTAAGACTGAAGCTGTGAGTTTCAGGCCCTCCCCTCTTGGTCCAAGGTTTACTTTCTTCAAGAAAACCAAGGACCTATAAGATCCCATCTCGGAATAATCCCCCAGGGCTACCCTATCTCTGTAATTTTTTAGTACTTTTGTTCCAGCTCTTTATTTTAATCTTGGTCTCTGGACCAGTGGTCTGCAAACATTTTTGATCGCATATGTCATAAGCAACCTGAGCTGCACATATGTTTTTTCACTTATTTATTAATTTATACACATAAACTATGGTATCAATGGACAGTCTAAATCTGTGCTATCCAATATAGTAGTCACTAGTCACATGTGGCTATTCAAATTTAAATTAATTTACATACGAAAAATTTTTTTAGTTCAGTTCCTCAGCTATAATGGCTACATTTCAAGTGCTGATATAAAATATTTCCATCATCACAAAAAATTCTGTTGGACAGTACTGTTCTAAACTTTATACCAAAATAGAAATGTTTAAAGAGTAAGAAAAAATTAACATAGAAATTCCCAATGTTTTCTTCCTACATCTCCTAAAGATCATCTAGCACATCCCCAGGAGGCATGCAACCCACCCCCCTTCTTAGAGATCATTGCTTTAGATATCTGATACATATAGTGATTAAAGGACAAAACCAAAAAGAACTGCCTTCTTGGGCTTCCCTGGTGGTGCAGTGCTTAAGAATGTGCCTGCTTCACAGCTTCAAACCCTGGTCCAGGAAGATCCCACATGCCACAGCGCAACTAAGCCTGTGCACCATAACTACTGAGCCTGAGCTCTAGAGCCCACGAGCCACAACTACTGAGCCCGCATGCCACAACTACTGAAGCCTGTGCGCTTACAGCCCGTGCTCCACAACAAGAGAAGCCACCACAATGAGAAGCCCACCCACCATGATGAAGAGTAGCCCCTGCTCGCCACAACTAGAGAAAGCCCGCATGCAGCAACGAAGACCCAACACAGCCAAAAATAAATAAATTTTAAAAACCCAAAAAAACAAAATACTGCCTTCTTAAAAAGTATTCTTAAAGTTACACATTCAAGTAAATGTTGTCCCAATCCTTATACCCCCATTCTCAACCCCTATACCCAACATCAAGCCACACTTACCTAACTGACTGAATTCCCTGAACACCTGATGTGCTCCTTCACACCTGCCTGAACTACTCTGGAATGATGAATTCCCCACTTCTCTGCTTGGTGAACTTGGCTTTCAAAACCCACCTTTAAGTCACCTCCACTGTGAAGATTTCCAAGAGCTCTGAGAAAAAAAAAAAAATCAGTGATTTTTCTCCTTCCATTTTGTTTATTTATTTACTCAACACTTCTTTATTAAAGTGGTTACATTGAGCCATGATGAAGATTGGAGTGAAAGAATATATGTAAAGAGGTTAGAACAGTGCAGAGCACACTGAAAGCACTGCCTAAGTGTTAGCTACGATGATGATGCCAATGGGGATAAAGATGCTGCTGCTGGATGTCAGAAAGAGAGATGACTAATCACCACGCATGATTCAAGAAGTCTGGAGCTAGGACTTCCCTGGTGGTGCAGTGGTTAAGAATCCGCCTGCCCAAGCAGGGGACATGGGTTTGATCCCTCATCTGGGAAGATCCCACATGCTGTGGAGCAACTAAGCCTGTGCGCCACAACTACGGAGCCTGCACTCTAGAGCCCGCAAGCCACAACTACTGAGCCCGCGTGCCACAACTACTGAAGCCCGCATGCCTATAGGCTGTGCTCCACAACAAGAGAAGCCACCACAATGGGAAGCCCACACACCACAACAAAGAGTAGCCCCTGCTCGCCACAAGTAGAGAAAGCCCACGTGCAGCAACAAAGACCCAAGGCAGCCAAAAGAAATAAGTAAAAAAAAAAAGAAGTCTGGAGCTGCTGAGGAAGGCCCACAAGAAATCGCAGGACAGTGCAGCAGTACTTTGTAATAAAGCATAGGGCACTGTGGGATCACTGAGGCAGTATTCTAATCCAGTTTAGGTCCTGGAAGAGGTCAGAAAATACCTCCAAGGAGGGTGTCTTAGTCTGTTTGGGCTGCTATAACAAAATACCACCAACTGGGTGGCTTATAAACAACAGAAATTTACCTCTCACAGTTCTGGAGACTGGAAGTCAAGATCAGGGTGCCAGCATGGGCGGGTGAGGACCCTCTTTTGGGTTGCAGACTTCTCCTTATGAAGGGGCAAGGGAGCTCTCTCAGGCCTTTTCTATAAGAGCACTAATCTCATTTGTGAGAGCTCCATCCTTATGATACTATCACCTCCCAAAGGTCCCACCTCCTAATGCTATCAAATTGGGCATTAGGATTTCAATATATGAATTCTGAGGGGAAACAAATATTCAGAGCATAGCAGAGGGGACATAGACTGGAGCTGTATAAATAAATATAAATACATATTCCAAGTAACTGCCAAGCTCCCACCTTTCTAGACTTCCCTGACTTTCTAAAGCCAGCTTACACAAGGTTTTAGGGTCATGCTTCCTTTCTGACCCAACAGTCCATGGCTCAGCTTGACCGCCCACCTGATCCAGGACACCCAGTTCATAAGTAGCAGTGCCAAGATTCAGGTTTAGATTTGACCAGGAAGGTTCCAGAGGGAAGTCTATGCCAGCTCCCAGGAGACTCACGTAGTCCCCTGTATTTTCCTTTCACAGCTCTTCTCACAATTTGTAATTACATATTTATACTCTTGTGAGTATGTGTTTACCATCTGTTTCCCCAACTGGGCTGTCAGCATTTTGCTCACCACTGTACTCTCAGGGTCAGGCTCTCAGGAATGGTTCAGCAAATGTTGCCGTTGGGTTTCCTGGGGCCTGCACACCCCATACCCAAGCCCCATCCCTACATGCGACCCTGCCCTCCCTAGCTGGGCCCAGCCCCTCCCGACGTGCCTGCAGCACACAGTGCGATGCCACCACAGCGTGACTCAGCCTAGCTACCCCAGGCCCTCCTCTGAGGGTAGCCTCTCCTGTCGTCCCTACCCCCTCTGCCACCTGCCCACCGCGGAAGGCCCAGGTCTGGTGCCTGCAGTCTGGGAACAGCTGGAGGTCCAGGATCCCAGGGATTTTCATCATGCCTTGAAACCTCTGACCCCAGGCAGCTCCCCTGGGTTCAACCTGTAGGGCTGAAGGAGAAACCCAATCCTGAGCAATGAAAGGCAACAGCCACCCAAGCAGCTCACACGTAAAAGGGCCCATCAGGCCAGCAGGAGCAGGAGGGAAGCCTCAGGAGTTGCTAAGTGAGGGAAGGGGAGCGCCAATGACTGAGCTAATGGGCTTTCTTAACTAGTGGGGTCTCAGTGCTTTCCGCAAATCCGCCAAGTTTGGTGGGCCCAGTGCCTACTGGGGAGGCCTAGGCCTGGCTGGGGGTGGGAGGGACCATGGGCGGGGCCAGAGTGGGAGGGCGGGGCCCTGGGCGAGAGGATAGGCTCTGGATAAGAAGGGAAGGGGGCCTGATGATAGGTAAGTGGGGTCCTGGTCGAGGGGGAGGCACCTAGAGAGGTACCGGCTCCAGCAGGCATCTCCTCCTAGTACTCCACGCAGAGATTCTAAGAGGGTCTAAGACATTGCAGGGTCAACAGCCCATGTCTAACCAGTAGCCCCCTCCAACCAGTCCACCTCCACTATATAGACACTGAGCTTTCAAAAATGTACATTCTGGGACTTCCCTGGTGGTCCAGTGGCTAAGACTCCATGCTTCCAATGCAGGAGACGTGGGTTCCAACCCTGGTCTGGGAACTAAGATCCCACAGGCCACAAGGCCAGAAAAAGAAAAAAAAAAAATTCTAACTGCTGTAGTGGCTTTCACTCCTTCAGAGTAAAATCTAAATCTTAAATGCAAGATTATAAGTACCTTTATTCATTACTATTTCAAATCAACTCTTATTATTACCTTGTAGTATTTTCTAAAAATATTTAAGCATTAAGATACTTTATAAAGCAACACCTAGGGGCTTCCCTGGTGGCGCAGTGGTTGAGAATCCACCTGCCAATGCAGGGGACATGGGTTTGATCCCTCGTCCTGGAAGATCCCACATGCTGCAGAGCAGCTAAGCCCATGCGCCACAACTACTGAGCCTGTGCTCTAGAGCCCACAAGCCACAACTACTGAGCCTGAGTGCCACAACTACTGAAGCCTGCGTGTCTAGAGCCTGTGCTCCATAACAAGAGAAGCCACCACAATGAGAAGCCTGCGCACCGCAACTAAGAGTGGCCCCCGCTCGTTGCAACTAGAGAAAGCCCATGAGCAGCAATGAAGAACCAACACAGACAAAAATAAGTAAACAAAATAAATTAATTAAAAAAAAAGCAACTCCTATATATGTGAGGAAATTGCATAGAACTAAATACACATATTAATGTATGTAAAACTAGTGAAATCTATCAATTCAAAAGACTTAATATCAATTTCCTGATTGTGATATTATACTATAGTTATGCAAGATGTTTTGTTTTATTTCTTATAACTACATATGAATCTACGATTACCTCAAAAAATTTTTTTGAAAAGCAACTCAGGTTGGATATGTAACAGAAAATCATTTCTAATAAGCTATTTAAAAATTTTATTTTTATGTAGACCTTGTGCCCACTGAAGGTGCTTGAGGGCAAAAATCGAGTCTGATTAATTTTTGTAATAGTAGGTAGTGATTAAGCCAGGGCTTTGAATATAGTACAAATGAATTTCAATTAATTCCCAGGCCACAGTACAGCACCTAAATTAATAAATACACTTACCAGTGTGAGGCTCTGGGAAGGCAAGGACCTTGCCTTCAGGGAGCTGGCAAGAGCACACAGAGGAGTAAACCCACAAATACAGTCCACGTGATCAGTGCAATGAGCGAGGGAAAGGATGGGTTCACTGAGAGCGATCAGAGGGGGGTTCCTGGAGGAGGCAAAGATGTAGCCTGACAGAGGCAGGCTTACCTTGAAGGCAATGAAGATTAAGCTTCTGGGCCCCTTTAAGGCCCTGGGACAGACCCTAGCAAAGGGTCACGTGATTATATGTTTTTGTAAAATTTGAAAATTTAAGATATTGTAATGGCTATCTATTAAAATCACTATTTCTTTTCACTCCATCTTTCCTTTATCACATTTTCCTTCCATTAGGTGGCATTGTCCTGGCTGAGGGCATTTTGGGGTCTTGCTAAGAGAAAGTTGAGTTTGGGAATATTCTGTTTTAATCACAACTTGGAAAGATGCTTTGAGAACTTTTAAATAAAAGAAGTGAGAAATTGCCAGACTCCTGATATGGATATATAAGAAGAATACCTTCTTTTACATCTTTAAATATATTTATGAAATCGTCTAGAGGAAATTCATATCATAAAAAAATGACGTGAAACAAAAAGAAATAAAGATAAGCAAATCAAAGAAATCAAAGAAAATTATCTGACACTGAGAAGATTAACAAAATCAATTTTACATAATACCCAAAATAGTAATTGATTGAGAGGGAGAGACACATTTCAAATAGAAATAATAATTAGGCCTTTGGATTAATAATCTAATTAAGGAAGAAGAGTGAATCACAGGAACATATTGAGAATAGAATTATTTACTGATTTGTCAAATACTGACAACTATGAAGATAATATAAAATGTCTGATACACACTACCATGAGAACAGTAAGGACATGCCGGCGAATGGGAACCATCAATTCAATGAGCATTTAATAGTAGTCACTGTGCAAGAAAACTTTAAATGCCCTGAAATCTTACAGCTCATTCATGACAACAGTCCTAAAAAAACTTATATGACATCACTGGTTTATGACACTTGCTGTGGGGTTAAAATAAATATTTCCAAACTATCCATATAACAAATTTTGATCAACCACACTGAATTATCTTTCTATTCTCTCTACAGAAAATATAAAATTCCTGTCAAGATGAAGAGGTGATTAAAGAGTACGAAGCCAAACAAGGTAGGAAAATAATAATAATAGAGGATATCAGATAACTAATAAAAATATTGTGTATTTTTCTGAATTTTATGCTGTTTGCAGTACTGGACACCATGAAAATTTTTGTATTTGTTATGATTCCTTTCATCCTTCTGACCAAACATTCACTTTCATGCTTAACTTTGTATTCATCATTTTGCATGCTTTTCTTAGAGAGCAACAAGAATTGACTAAGCATCAGGATACACAAACGTGGATCTGTCTCAATCTCTGTAACTGAAGGACACGCCTTAGCCCCTGCTGACCTCTTCCATCTGCCACCCACCAATCCACAGCCACACAGACACACCCAGAGTGTTCCAAGCACCAGCACTGCACGTGTGTTACCACACCTAATCTTCACACAAACCAAGTGAGCTACCTACTTACTTTATTCCTACACCGAGGGATTAATGGCAGAGCAGGGATTTGAACCCAGGGAATCAGGTTCCAGCATCCACGCTCTTAACCACAACACTTGCTTGCCTCTCAACGCTGGTCATATATATAACATTTATCAGGAGCTTACAACTAACAGCGCTAGAGACATATAGGCATTATCACTGAATCCTCATAACCACCTGGGGAGATAGATATTATTAGTGTCCCAAATTTACAGAAGAGAAAGCTGAGGCTTGTCCAAGATCACACATCTCATCAGCAGAGGACCTGGGGAAGCTTCAGTGAATTGTTTACAATCCCTAGGATGTTCCCTGTCTGTCCTGCATGCAAACCTTTACAGATGCTTTTTCCGTTACCTGAGCCAGAACCCTCCCTCCCCACCTCCACCTTGCTCATTTCTGCTATATCCTAAAGCTCAATTCAAGCATCAGCTCCTTTAAGGAAGCATCCATGTCACTCTCTTCTCACTTTCCAAGGCTAAGATAGGTGCTGTTTTCTCCTCAACTTCACCTCCATCTGAGTAGCCCCAGTCAGGCTGGTTTTGAGAGCAGGCTCACTGGTCCATCTCTGCCCCTTGACCCTAAGTGTCATGAGAGACATGGAACAGGTGTTGAGAAGTAAACCCCATTGTTTTAAGGCACTGAGATCGTGGAGGATGTTTGTTTCTGCATTATATTCTAGCTTATCTTATATTTCTGGAGTGGAAGTAAGGAGAGAGACCTAATCTTCCTCCAGCAGAAAAGATATGAAACATATAGACTGCTAATAGCCATGCTTCCAGCCCAGTGGAGAAAGCTGATCTAAGAAAATGAGACCAATAGAGACAGGCAGGGATGGAGAGAGGGTGGTGATAACCTAGGTTCTGGGTGTCCCTGAGGTTCAACTGTTCCCGTTTCCCACAGTTGCATGAACCTATAAAATCCTGGGCTGCTTCTCAGGGAATGCTATAAAACTTACACAAACCACCATATACTGAGTGCCAGAAAAGCCCTAAAAGCACAGAGAATCAGAACTGGAATAAACCTTAAAGATCCCATCCTCAGAGAGCAGTGATCTGCCCAGAGCAACTTTAGAAAATTACTAAAAGAACCCAAATGAGAGGCACCCAGATATCCTGACTTGCAGGGGCCCACGCCACAACTCTGGCTCTGCCTGAGATGCTCATGCTGAGAAGTTAGCTAATAAAGACTCCTTTTCTGAAGTCCTAGTTCAAGGTCTCCTATTATGAGGGTCTCAGGAGAGTGAATGTGAACAAAACCAGAAAGCCATTTTAAGTTGAAAAACGGAGTGTGGACAAGTGTGGTAAAAATGTGGGCTCTGTGTTGGAAGTCGGCCCTGCAGCCCTGGAGAGGTGGAACGAAGGGGGAAAGAAGCTGACATAGGCAAATGAGCTCTGGGGTGGGAGGGGCACATGGCAGCAAGCATGCAAGTTTGTGGGTGTGAGTCCTGGAACTCTCATTTGAACCTGGACAAAACTGGAATGGGCTAAGAAAAAGGCCTGGGAATCGACTGGGAAAACCCCAGCTCAAAGGACAATCTCCTCAAATCTCAGGCTTTCTGGACTCTTCATTTAACGGTCCTCCCACTTGTAGCTGTAGCAGACACTTTTTCCGCGCCCACTTGGCCTCCTCTTGCTTCCCTATGAGCTGCTCCCACTCCACCCACATGCAGAGCTTTCTTGGTAACACCTGTGCCCGCCAGCCCTGGCCCCAGCTGAGGTGGCACAGACAAGGATGAAATGCAGACACAGAACGGGAAGGAAAACAAAGACTGCGTGGCTCTGGAGTGCCAGAGAGTCACCACAGTCAGGACTTTGCAGGATCTTAAGGCCTGGTGTACTTCTATCCATTTGTTTGTTTGTTTAAGCCAGCTGTATGGGTTCTAGCAATGGTTCTTAACAATTCCTGGGCCACAGACCACTCTAGGAATTCTAAGAGGACATAGGAACCATGCCCCAGAAAAAGGCACATGTGCACACAATTTGACAAAGATCAACAGGGTAGTTACAGACTCCTGAAATGGATTTGGGACCCCAGGTTAGGAACCCCTAGCTTAGAAGATAAGAAAATTTAGGTGAAGAAGGATGGACAGAGGGTCCCAAGACCATGGCTGAGAGTCCGTGTTGTGGAAGGATCAGGGAGACCCAGATTCAAATTCTAGTTTGGGTAATTGCCACCTATGAGAATCTATGCGCTGGGAGGGACAGGGATAACACACATACAGACAGTCATAAAACACAAAGGTATAGCTTAATGAATTATCATCAAGTGCATGCCTATGAAACTCTAAAGCAAAAGATTAGAACATTGCCAGCACTCCAGAGACCTCCCTCATACTTCTTTCCAGTTGTAAACCATACCCTTTCCATCCCCTATGGAAGATTACCACTGACTTTTACTGTAATCATTTCCATGCTTTTCTTTATAATTTTGCCATCACAGTGTGCATTCCTAAACAGTGATTTATACTTTTGCTTATTTTTGAACTTTGTATAAATGGAAGCCTACAGTAGGAATTCTTTGGGGTCTGGCTTCTTTCCTTCTTTCAATTGTGTTTGTGAGATTGATCCATGTCATTGCATGTATCTGTGATGTGTTCATTTCCGTTACTGTGTAATGTTCCATTCCATGACTACCACAATTCAATTATCCCTTCCATAGTTCATGGACATTTGAACTGTTTCCGGATTAGGGCTATTACAAATAATGCTCCAGGAACATTCTTGTACATGTCTCCTGTTGGTTTGAGGCTCACTTTGTAGGCTATACACATGTGAGTGGAAATGCTAAACCACAGGATATGGGTATTTCCAAAAGAGCAGATAATGGCAAGTGATTTTCCAAAGTGGATGTATCAATCTACACTCTCTACAGCAGTTCGTAAGTTCTCGTTGTTCTCAACCTCTCTTTCTCCCTAACGTGTTTTCCAAAGGCTTCCAGTTTTGTTCACTGAGGTACTTGGATCCCATCCCAGGTGAAGCAGAGGGCAGTCCTTGGCGGCAGCTATTGGGCCAAACTCTTGTGCTCCTGATGTTGCTTGTAGTGCCAGAGGGCAGCAAGCTCTGGAACTCCACTTCCTAACTAGCATTAGGCCCTTCCTGAGGACTGACAGTGAAAGAAAGCTGCCTGGACAGTCCAGGCGAACCCAGTTGTGGAGGGAGCAAGGGCAGAAGAAGGCAGAATTGGCAGATTCAGGAAACTGGGCCAGCATTTAGGACGTTGGTATCCTCTCTCTGCATGGCCACTAATTAGCTCTGTTCATGGACACACCCATTAGCCTCTGTGTACCCGCTTCTTCCTCTGGAAGGGGAGAACCACTAACACCTGCCTACCTCCTAGGTGGGGGCACGTCTGGGCATCACAAAATGATAGATGAGACCAGAGATCGAGACCTTCAAGATGGCAGGAGAGTAAGACATGGAGATCACCTTCCTCCTGACAAATACATCAGAAATACATCTACATGTGGAACAACTACAAAACACCTACTGAACGCTGGCAGAAGACCTCAGACCTCCCAAAAGGCAAGAAACTCCCCATGTACCTGGGTAGGGCAAAAGAAAAAAGAAAAAACAGAGACAAAAGAATAGGGACGGGACCTGGACCTCTGGGAGGGAGCTGGGAAGGAGGAAAAGTTTCCACACACTAGGAAGGCCCTTCTCGGGCGGAGACGGGGGGTGGCGCGGGGGGCGGGGGGGGGGCTTCAGAGCCACAGAGGCAAGCGCAGCAACCTTGTGTGCTCACCCGCCGGGGCGGGCGGGGCTGCGAGCTGAGGCTCAGGCTTCGGAGGTCAGATCCCAGGGAGAGGACCAGGGTTGCTTGCGTGAACACAGCCTGAAGGGGGCTAGTGCGCCACAGCTAGCCGGCAGGGAGTCCAGGAAAAAGTCTGGAGCTGCCTAAGAGGCAAGAGACCATTGTTTCAGGGTACGCAAGGACAGAGATAGGCGTGAGCTGGGGCTCTCAGCACGGACACCAGAGAAGGGCATGAGACGCTAAGGCTGCTGCTGTTGCCACCAAGAAGGCTGTGTGCAAGCACAGCTCACTCTCCACACCTCCCTTCCCGGGAGCCTGTGCAGTCCGCCACTGCCAGGGTCCCATGATCCAGGGACAACTTCCCTGGAAGAACACACGGCGCGCCTCAGGCTGGCGCAATGTTACGCTGGCCTCTGCGGCCACAGGCTCACCCCGCATCCGTACCTCTCCCTCCCCCCAGCCTGAGTGAGCCAGAGCCCCCTAAGCAGCTGCTACTTTAACCCCGTCCTGTCTGGGCGGGGAACAGACACCCTCAGGCGACCTACAAGCAGAGGCAGGACCAAATCCAAAGCTGAACCCGGGAGCTGTGCGAACAAAGAAGAGAAAGGGAAATCTCTCCCAGCAGCCTCAGGATTAAATCTACACAATCCACTTGATGTATCCTGCATCTGTGGAATACATGAATAGACAATGAATCAACCCAAAACTGAGGCGGTGGACTTTGGGAGGAACAATATATATTTTCTTTCTTCTTTTCTTTTTGTGAGTGTGTATGTGTATGCTTCTGTGTGTGATTTTGTCTCTATAGCTTTGCTTTTACCATTTTGTCCTAGGGTTCGGTCTGTCCATTTTTTGCTCTTTTGGTTTTTTTTTTTTTTAGTAGAGTTTTTAGCGCTTGTTATCATTGGTGGATTTGTTTTTTGGCTTGGTTGCTCTTTCTTTTTTTTATTATTACTTTTTAATTTTTAATAATTACTTTTTATTTTAATAACTTTATTTATTTATATTTTTTTCCTCCCTTTTCTTCTGAGCCATGTGGCTGACAGGGTCTTGGTGCTCCGACTGGGTGTCAGGCCTGTGCCTCTGAGGTGGGAGAGCCGAGTTCAGGGCATTGGTCCACCAGAGACCTCGCGGCTCCACATAATATCAAACGGCGAAAGCTCTCCCAGAGATCTCCATCTCAACACTAAGACCCAGCTCCACTCAATGACCAAGTTACAGTGCTGGACACCCCATGCCAAACAACTAGCAAGACAGGAACACAACCCCACCCATTAGCAGAGAGGCTGCCTAAAATCATAATAAGGTCACAGACACCTCAAAACACACCACCAGATGTGGTCCTGCCCACCAGAAAGACAAGATGCAGCCTCATCCACCAGAACACAGGCACCAGTCCCCTCCACCAGAAAGCCTACACAATCCACTGAACCAACTTTACCCACTGGGGGCAGACACCAAAAACAATGGGAACTACAAACCTGCAGCCTGTGAACAGAAGACCCGAAACACAGTAAGTTAAGTAAAATGAGAAGACAGAGAAACTCAGCAGATGAAGGAGCAATGTAAATACCCATCAGACCAAAGAAATGAAGAGGAAATAGGCAGTCTACCTGAAAAAGAATTCAGAATAATGATAGTAAAGATGATCCAAAATCTTGTAAATAGAATGCAGAAAATACATGAAACGTTTAACAAGGACCTAGAAGAACTAAAGAGCAAACAAACAATGATGAACAACACAATAAATGAAATTAAAAGTTCTCTAGAAGGAATCAATAGCAGAATAACTGAGGCAGAAGAAAAGATAAGTGACCTGGAAGATAAAATAGTGGAAATAACTATTGCAGAGCAGAATAAAGAAAAAAGAATGAAAAGAATTGAGGACAATCTCAGAGACCTCTGAGACAACACTAAATTTACCAACATTCGAATTATATGGGTCCCAGAAGAAGAAGAGAAAAGGAAAGGAACTGAGAAAATATTTGAAGAGATTACAGTTGAAAACCTCCCTAATATGGGAAAGGAAATATTTAATCAAGTGCAGGAAGCGCAGATAGTCCCATACAGGATAAACCCAAGAAGAAACATGCCAAGACACATATTAATCAAACTATCAAAAATTAAATACAAGAAGCAAGAAGAACTACAATCCTGCAGCCTGTGGAACAAAAACCACATTCACAGAAAGACAGACAAGATGAAAAGGCAGAGGGCTATGTACCAGATGAAGGAACAAGAGAAAACCCCAGAAAAACAACTAAATGAAGTGGAGATAGGCAACCTTCCAGAAAAAATTCAGAATAATGAGAGTGAAGATGATCCAGGACTCTGGAAAAAGAATGGAGGCAAAGATCAAGAAGATGGAAGAAATGTTTAGAATTAAAGAACAAACAAACAGAGACGAACAATACAATAACTGAAATGAAAAATACACTAGAAGGAATCAATAGCAGAAAAACTGAGGCAGAAGAACGGATAAGTGACCTGGAAGACAAAATGGTGGTATTGACTGCTGCACAACAGAATAAAGAATGAAAAGAAATGAAGAGAGCTTAAGAGACCTCTGGGACACCATTAAATGCAACAACATTTGCATTATAGGGGTACCAGAAGGAGAAGAAAGAGAGAAAAGACCCAAGAAAATATTTGAAGAGATTATACTCGAAAATTTCCCTAACATGGGAAAGGAAATAGCCACCCAAGTCCAGGAAGTGCAGAAAGTACCATACAGGATAAACCCAAGGAGAAACATGCTGAGACACATAGTAATCAAATAGGCAAAAATTAAAGACAAAGAAAAATTATTGAAAGCAGCAAGGGAAAAACAACAAATAACATACAAGGGAACTCCCATAAGTTTAACAGCTGATTTCTCAGCAGAAATTCTACAAGCCAGAAGGGAGTGCATGCCAAGATTACTCTACCCGGCAAGGATTCCATTCAGATTCAATGGAGAAATCAAAAGCTTTACAGACAGGCTTCCCTGGTGGCACAGTGGTTGAGAGTCCACCTGCCAATACAAGGGACGTGGGTTCGTGCCCCGGTCTGGAAAGATCCCACATGCCGCGGAGCGGATGGGCCCGTGAGCCACGGCTGCTGAGCCTGCACGTCTGGAGCCTGTGCTCTGCAACTAGAGAGGCCACAACAGTGAGAGGCCCACATACCACACACACAAAAAAAGCTAAGAGAATTCAGCACCATCAAACCAGCTCTACAAGAAATGCTAAAGGAACTTCTCTAAGTGGGAAACACAAGAGAAGAAAAGGACCTACAAAAACAACCCCAAAACAATTAAGAAAATGGTAATAGGAACATACATAATGATAAATACCTTAAATGTGAATGAATTAAATGCTTCAACCAAAAGACATAGGCTTGCTGATACAAAACCAAGGCCCATATATATGCTGTCTACAAGAGACCCACTTCAGACCTAGGGACACATACAGACTGAAAGTGCGGGGATGGAAAAAGATATTCCATGCAAATGGAAATCAAAAGAAAGCTGGAGCAGCAATACTCACATCAGATAAAATAGACTTTAAAATAAAGAATGTTACAAGAGACAAGGAAGGACACTACATAATGATCAAGGGATCAATCCAAGAAGAAGATATAACAATTATAAATATATATGCTCCCAACATAGGAGCACCTCAATACATAAGGCAACTGCTAACAGCTATAAAGAGGAAATCAACAGTAACACAATAATAGCGGGGGACTTTAACACCTCACTTACCCCAATGGACAGATCATCCAAACAGAATATTAATAAGGAAACACAAGCTTTAAATGACACAATAGACCAGATAGATTTAATTGATATTTATAGGACATTCCATCCAAAAACAGCAGGTTACACTTTCTTCTCAAGTGTCCACGGGACATTCTGCAGGATAGATCACATCTTGAGTCACAAATCAAGCCTCAGTAAATTTAAGAAAATTGAAATCATATCAAACATCTTTTCTGACCACAACACTATGAGATTAGAAATCAGTTACAGGGAAAAGAATGTAAAGAACACAAACACATGCAGGCTAAACAATACATTACTAAATAACCAAGAGATCACTGAAGAAATCAAAGAGGAAATCAAAAAACACCTAGAGACAAATGCCTATGAAAACACGATGATCCAAAACCTATGGGATGCAGCAAAAGCAGTTCTCAGAGGGAAGTTTATAACTATACAAGCCTACCTCAAGAAACAAGGAAAATCTCAAATAAACAATCTAATGTTACACCTAAAGGAACTAGAGAAAGAACAAACAAAACCCAAAGTTAGCAGAAGGAAAGAAATCATAAAGATCAGAGCAGAAATAAATGAAACAGAAACAAAGAAAACAATAGCAAAGATCAATAGAAGTAAAAGCTGGTTCTTTGAGAAGATAAACAAAATTGATAAACCATTAGCCAGACTCATCAAGAAAAAGAGGGAGAGGACTTAAATCAATATAATTAGAAACGAAAAAGGAGAAGTTACAACAGACACCGCAGAAATACAAAGCATCCTAAAAGACTACTATAAGCAACTCTATGCCAATAAAATGGACAACCTGGAAGAAATGGAAAAATTCTCAGAAAGGTATAACCTTCCAAGACTGAACCAGGAAGAAATAGAAAATATGAACAGACCAATCACATGTAATGAAATTGAAACTGTGGTTAAAAATCTTCCAACAAACAAAAGTCCAGGACCAGATGGCTTCAAAGGTCAATTCTATCAAACATTTAGAGAAGAGCTAACACCCATCCTTCTCAAACTCTTCCAAAAACTTTCAGAGGAAGGAACACTCCAAAACTCATTCACCCTGATCCAAAACCAGAAAAAGATACTGCAAGAAAAGAAAATTACAGACCAGTATCACTGATGAACGTAGATGTAAAAATCCTCAAGAAAATACTAGCAAACAGAATTCAACAACATATTAAAAGGATCATACACCATGATCAAGTAGGATTTATCCCAGGGGTGCAAGGATTCTATAATATACACAAATCAATCAATGTGATACACCATATTAACAAATTGAAGAATAAAAATCATATGACCATCTCAATAGATGCAGAAAAAGCTTTTGACAAAATTCAACACCAATTTATGATAAAAACTCTCCAGAGAGTGGGCATAGAGGGAACCTACCACAACATAATAAAGGCCATATACAAAAAAACCACAGCAAACATCATTCTCAATGGTGAAAAACTGAAAGCATTTCCTCTAAGATCACGAACAAGACAAGGATGTCCACTCTCACCACTATTATTCAAACGTAGTCTTGGAAGTCCTAGCCATGGCAATCAGAGAAGAAAAAGAAATACAAGTTGGAAAAGAAGAAGTAAAACCATCACTGTTTGCAGATGACATGATACTATACATAGAGAATCCTAAATATGCTACCAGAAAACTACTAGAGCTAATCAATGAATTTGGTAAAGTAGCAGAATACAAAGTTAACGCACAGAAATCTCTTGCATTCCTACATTCTAATGATTAAAAATCTGAATGAGAAATTAAGGAAACACTCCCATTTACCACTGCAGCAAAAAGAATAAAATACCTAGGGATAAACCTACCTAGGGAGACAAAAGACCTGTATGCAGAAAACTATAAGACACTGATGAAAGAAACTAAAGATGATACCAACAGATGGAGAGATATACCAAGTTCTTGGATTGGAAGAATCAATACTGTGAAAATGACTATACTACCCAAAGCAACCTACAGATTCAATGCAATCCCTATCACACTACCAATGGCATTTTTTACAGAACTAGAACAAAAAGTTTTTTAATTTGTATAGAGACACAAAAGACCCTGAATAGCCAAACCAGTCTTGAGGGGAAAAAGCAGAGCTGGAGGAATCAGACTCCCTGACTTCAGACTATACTACAAAGGTACTGTCATCAAGACAATATGGTACTGGCACAAAACAGAAATATAAGATCAATGGAACAGGATAGAAAGCCCAGAGATAAACCCACGCACCTGTGGTCAACTAATCTATGACAAAGGAGGCAAGGATATACAATGGAGAAAGGACAGTCTCTTTAATAAGTGATGCTGGGAAAACTGGACAGCTACATGTAAAAGAATGAAATTAGAACACTCCCTAACACCATACACAAAAATAAACTCAAAACGGATTAGAGACCTAAATGTAAGACCAGACACTATAAAACTCTTAGAGGAAAACATAGGAAGAACACTCTTTGACATAAATCACAGCAAGATCTTCTTGATCCACCTCCTACAGTAATGGAAATAAAAACAAAAATAAACAAATGGGACCTAATGAATCTTAAAAGCTTTTGCACAGCAAAGGCAACCATAAACAAGATGAAAAGACAACCCTCAGAATGGGAGAAAATATTTGCAAATGAATCAACAGACAAAGGATTAATCTCCAAAATTTACAAGCAGCTCATGCAGCTTAATATCAAAAAAACTAACAACCCAATCCAAAAATGGGCAGAAGACCGAAATAGACACTTCTCCAAAGAAGATATAAAGATTGCCAACAAACACATGAAAGAATGCTCAACATCACTAATCATTAGAGAAATGGAAATCAAAACTACAATGAGGTATCACCTCACACCAGTTAGAATGGGCATCATCAGAAAATCTACAAACAACAAATGCTGGAGAGGGTGTAGAGAAAAGGGAAGCCTCTTGCACTGTTGGTGGGAATGTAAACTGATACGGCCACTATGGAGAAGAGTATGGAGGTTCCTTAAAAAACTAAAAATAGACCTACCATATGACCCAGCAATCCCACTACTGGGCATATACCCTGAGAAGACCATAATTCAAAAAGAGTCATGTACCACAATGTTCACTGCAGCTCTACTTACAATAGCCAGGACATGGAAGCAACCTAAGTGTCCATCAACTGATGAATGGATAAAGAAGATGTGGCACATATATACAATGGAATATTACTTGGCCATAAAAAGAAACATAATTGAGTTATCTGTAGTGAGGTGGATGGACCTGGAGTCTGTCATACAGAGTGAAGTAAGTCAGAAAAACAAATACCGTATGCTAACACATATGTATGGAATCTAAAAAAAAAAGGTTCTCATGAACCTAGGGGCAGGACAGGAATAAAGACGTAGAGAATGGACTTGAGGACACGGGGAAGGGGAAGGGGAAGCTGGGATGAATTGAGAGAGTGTCATGGACATATATACACTACCAAATATAATATAGATAGCTAGTGGGAAACAGGTGCATAGCACAGGGAGATCAGCTGGGTGCTTTGTGACCACCTAGAGGGGTGGGATAGGGAGGGTGGGAGGGAGGCTCAAGAGGGAGGGAATATGGGGATATATGTTTACATATAGCTGATTCACTTTGTTATACAGCAGAAACTAACACAACACTGTAAAGCAATTATACTCAAATAAAGATTAAAAAAAAAAAAAAAGAGTCATGTACCACAATGTTCATTGCAGCTCTATTTACAATAGCCAGGACATGGAAACAACTTAAGTGTCCATCGACTGATGAATGGATAAAGAAGATGTGGCACATGTATACAATGGAATATTACTCAGCCATAAAAAGAAACAAAATTGAGTTATCTGTAGTGAGGTGGATGGACCTAGAGTCTGCCATACAGAGTGAAGTAAGTCAGAAAGAGAAAAACAAAATACCATATGCTAACACATATATATGGAATCTAAAAAAAAATTTTTAAGGTTATGAAGAACCTAGGGACAGGACAGGAATAAAGACGCAGACATAGAGAATGGACTTGAGGACACGGGGAGGGGGAAGGGTAAGCTGGGACAAAGTGAGAGAGTGGCATGGACTTATATATACTACCAAATGTAAAACAGATAGCTAGTGGGAAGCAGCCATATAGCACAGGGAGATCAGCTCAGTGCTTTGTGACCACCTAGAGGGGTGGGATAGGGAGGGTGGGAGGGAGATGCAAGAGGGAGGAGATATGGGGATATATGTATATGTATAGCTGATTCACTTTGTTATAAAGCAGAAACTAACACACCACTGTAAAGCAATTATACTCCAATAAAGATGTTAAATATAAAATGAAATGAAATGAAATAAAATAAAATAAAATAGGGTACCAGAAAAGAATTTTAAAATGCAGGTCACATTGTGGTTTGCATTACTTCCTGATTTTGCCAATTAGAGTAATATACAAAACCACTTCTTCCCTTTTTTTCCTCCAATCTATAAAAATTGTATGATGGATATTTTACTTCTTAGTTCTCCCTGAAGCCCAGTGAGAGCCTCTGGGGCTTCAAGCAAGGGAAGAAAGCCTTTCTGGTGAAGAGAAGGTGGTATAGATTCCTACCCTAGGCAAGTGTTAATATGTAAAGAAAAAAAGTCCACATCACCATTCCTAAGTGACAGTTGCAATCCCCTAGTTCCACCTGTGGGGTGCCCCTTTAGTGTCAGACATTGAGAACTCCTGGCTGATCATAACCCCAAAGGGGTTTTCTAGCAGATGCCACCTCTATCTCAGGAAGCGATGGGAGCAGGAAGGTACGTACATTTGACACTATGTGGCAGGCAGTGTGCCTCTTGAAACAGGCTTTATTATCCTTATTTTCCAATGGGGGAAACTGAGTCTCTGAGCAACAAAGCTTTCCCAAGATAACTTAGCTAGTAAGTAGGCTGCAGGGTCTGTTTGCACACCTCAGTCTATCTTGGCTCCAGAAGCCAGAGGCCTTTCACTCCAGTTGTTTTAGAACTACACTTTCTTGATTCCATACTGCCAGACCAGGAGTCCCTACAAATGGGAAATTTCACAAAGTCCCTCAGTCAATAGTGAATTGGAGAATCTCCTCATAAAAGATCTGAGCATCTATCAAATGCAAGGTGGGAGAGGGGCTAACACAGTTTCTAGTTCTGGTACTTTCCGAGGCTTGACTGCATCTCCTGTCATTGGAGGCCATGAGATGCCCCCATATCCTTCCCACCCCTTTTTTGATTAAGCAGGGAGAATAGGTTTTTTTTTTTCTAGCAATCACATGAACCCTGATTAAGATAGAAACAAACTGATCCAGTTCTTTAATCTCTTACTTTTCTAAACCCTCCCTGGAAGCCTTAATGATGATATTTATGAAGTCTCAGACACTAAAAATGTCTCTATAGCTGGTCAAACTGAGGAGCACAAACAAGTTCTTCCACCCTTGTCTTCTTTTAGTAACAAGCTCTGCTGTATACACACTACCTCCCACCTGCTTCCTGGATTTACAGGAAGCACAGCCTAGTGGGAGAGGCTTGGGTTTCAGTATGAGAGCGGAGTTTGAATCAGGCATGCACAGACGTGAGCAAGCAGCTTCACGTCCTTGAACATCAGTGTTTCCCCAGCTGTAAAATGGGAATAAAAGTATCTCCATCTGTAATAATTTGTTAGGGCTGTCATAACAAACACCATAGAGTGGGTGGCTTAAGCCACAGAAATTTATTTTCTCACAGTTCTGGGGGGTAGAAGTCCAAGATCGAGGTGTTAGCAGGGTTGGTTTCTCCTGAGACTCTCTCTTTGGCTTGTAGATGGCTGTGTCTTCACATGGTTGTCCCTCTGTCTGTGTTGTCTATGTCCTAATCTCCTCTTCTTATAAGGACACAAGTCATATTGGACTAGGGCCTATTCTAATGACTTCATTTTAACTCAATTACTTCTTGAAGACCCTTATCTCCAAATACAGTCCCATCCTGTGATATTGAGGGTTAGGACTTGAACATAAAATTTTGGCGGCGGGGGGAACATAATTCAGACCATAACACCATTGTAGGTTGTTTTTTAAGGATCTTAGAAGATGAACCAGCAGAGAGAAGGTATAAATAAGAGTGAAGACCTCAAGGCTCAGCCCAGCCCCACTTATCCACCCTGGAAGCCTGGCGCTCCCCTGGTGGAGCAGCTCACATGGGAGGCCAGGGTGGAGAAGATCAAGGCCTCAGGCAGTACTGCTGGCAGAAGGCCTGCAAGGTTGCCCTGCTGGTCCAAATTCCAGGTGGAGTCAACCCCTTCTGGGAGCCCAGATCTTGGGCTTTGCTCTGAAGACTGTGGGGAAGAAGTTCGCTTAGGAATACGTTCAAGCACAAAGTAGTGAATAACTGCCTCCACAAATCAAAATTAACACTCTTCTCTAGCCAAATGACTTTTAGATATTTCAGACCTTTCCTGTGGCCAAAATTCTATAGAAATTGATGAATCAATTCAAATAAGGAAACTGGGTGAAGGAGTAAACTTTTAAACAATAATGACCTGGCTCTTTTGGTGAAGTGCTTTATACTTAAGGCAAACCAAACCATTATCATGAAATATATTAAAGTACTTCTCTTTCACAAGTGAATTACTGGTGTTTCTATACCTGGAATATTATATATGTTTTATTTACTGAATGGTTACATTTTAAGAAGGAAAACATTTTTATTTTTTTAAAAATTAAATATCTGGGGCTTCCCTGGTGGCGCAGTGGTTCAGAGTCCGCCTGCCGATGCAGGGGACACAGGTTCGTGCCCTGGTCCGGGAAGATCCCACATGCCGTGGAGCGGCTGGGCCCGTGAGCCATGGCCACTGAGCCTGCGCGTCCGGAGCCTGTGCTCCGCAACGGGAGAGGCCACAACAGTGAGAGGCCCGCGTACCTCAAAAAAAACCCCCCCAAAACAAAAAAAAACAAACAACAAAAAAAAATTAAATATCTGTAATTATTCCTAAGTTTTTTATACTATAACAAAAATTTATTCTTTTCTCATGAATTTACAATTTCTAAACGAAGACAAGCAAATACAAAACTGGGGGAAGAATAGGCTTTACTAATCAAATGATGTTTTTGTTTTTGTAAATGAGAAGATTATTTTATTAACACTAAACATGGGAACTATTTCTTAGAAAACATGTTTGGAAAGATTAATGCTGTGTTGTGTATTAGATTGTCCCATGTGGTATATGAAATAGATTTTGTCTTCTCAAGTTCCTCTACTTTATGGTTGTGGTTGTACTTTTAGAAAATACATACATTATTTCATGTCTTTAAAAAATGTTTAAAATGTGACCTGCAGAACACTGCAAATGGTTAAAACAAAATAATGTGAAAATATGACAACCTAAAAGAATTCTTAATGTCACAAGTGTTTAACTTTGATGATGTCATTTTGATTTAACTCGACACACTTTTAAAAGGATAGTTTATGTTTGTAATAATCTTTGAAGATCTTGGAAATAAAATTTCTCCTTAATTCATGAAAAATAAGTGGTAAATCTTACTTTAATGTGAACCTCAGATTTCCAGGGACAATCTTTATTAAAATAGTATTCTTTCCTATTGTTCACGTAAGCTGTGAGATTATCCCGGACATTCTGATATTTTGGTATCCAATCTCCAGAACTGAGATGTCATGTCCCAGAGTCTTGTGTGGAATCTGTGGTCCTTGTACTTGAGGCCTGGGCTCCAGGAGGGGTGGACGGTGACAGAGGGAACTCACTGGTCTCTAACAGAAGGACTTCATCGTTTCCAGGCTTGAGAATCCTGTTCTGTGGTGACGGCATTGTCCCTGCTGCCCCAAAGAGACGCAATTCAGGCCCCATGCTCAGCCCTGTCAAGTTCCCGGTGAGCTCTGGATTCTACCGAGTAGTCACTGGCCCCCAGTGCCAACCGTGTGAAAAGAGGCCACTTTACATTTGATACAAAGCATCAGCCAGACTCATTCACAGTGCCCGGAACATGCTAAGCTCCGAACGTAGAGCTGGAAAGTGGCACTTCAACACAAACTCCCTTTCCTGCCAACCCCACCCGCAAGGATTTTGCAGGCTGAGAGGAACACGCAGAGGCTTATCTTTTCCACCCCTTGTCTCCCCAGGTGTCAAGAGATATTGTTCTGGGGAACAGCCCAAGAAAAGCCCTATTCTCCTTGCTCCTCCTCACCTGCCAAGAAGGGGTGGCCTGCAGGTGCCTCGCCGAACCGAGGAGCTGCCAGGAAGCGTCAGGCCATTCACTCTGGTTGAGAAGTGGCCTCCCCTGTGCCAAGTCCCAACCTTGGCAGCTCCATCTACGGGTTCTCATGAGCAGCACCTGTCTGCCTAGGCTTCAAACCCCAGCTCCCACTTGCTGCTTCATACTAATGCTGGTGACCCCATGACCAGAAGGGCCTCCCTCAGAGCCATGGTTCCTCCTCTGACAAAACCCTGGCTTGTTTGAATCACTGAGCCTCAGGGAGATCTTGAGTCCCTAAAATAAGAGAAGCTTTAAATATAAGAGAAGACTGATGATATTACCCAAAGTGCTCTTTTTCACATGGAGAAATTCAGGTGGAGAGGGAGAGACCTTGGAGAGTATCTTCAGGTCTAGGGGTTCTCAGTCACCTGGAGGAACTTTAAAAAATGAGATCCTGGGACTTCCGTTTAAAATGTGACCTGCAGAACACTGCAAATGGTTAAAACAAAATAATGTGAAAATATGACAACCTAAAAGAATTCTTAATGTCACAAGTGTTTAACTTTGATGATGTCATTTTGATTTAACTCGACACACTTTTAAAAGGATAGTTTATGTTTGTAATAATCTTTGAAGATCTTGGAAATAAAATTTCTCCTTAATTCATGAAAAATAAGTGGTAAATCTTACTTTAATGTGAACCTCAGATTTCCAGGGACAATCTTTATTAAAATAGTATTCTTTCCTATTGTTCACGTAAGCTGTGAGATTATCCCGGACATTCTGATATTTTGGTATCCAATCTCCAGAACTGAGATGTCATGTCCCAGAGTCTTGTGTGGAATCTGTGGTCCTTGTACTTGAGGCCTGGGCTCCAGGAGGGGTGGACGGTGACAGAGGGAACTCACTGGTCTCTAACAGAAGGACTTCATCGTTTCCAGGCTTGAGAATCCTGTTCTGTGGTGACGGCATTGTCCCTGCTGCCCCAAAGAGACGCAATTCAGGCCCCATGCTCAGCCCTGTCAAGTTCCCGGTGAGCTCTGGATTCTACCGAGTAGTCACTGGCCCCCAGTGCCAACCGTGTGAAAAGAGGCCACTTTACATTTGATACAAAGCATCAGCCAGACTCATTCACAGTGCCCGGAACATGCTAAGCTCCGAACGTAGAGCTGGAAAGTGGCACTTCAACACAAACTCCCTTTCCTGCCAACCCCACCCGCAAGGATTTTGCAGGCTGAGAGGAACACGCAGAGGCTTATCTTTTCCACCCCTTGTCTCCCCAGGTGTCAAGAGATATTGTTCTGGGGAACAGCCCAAGAAAAGCCCTATTCTCCTTGCTCCTCCTCACCTGCCAAGAAGGGGTGGCCTGCAGGTGCCTCGCCGAACCGAGGAGCTGCCAGGAAGCGTCAGGCCATTCACTCTGGTTGAGAAGTGGCCTCCCCTGTGCCAAGTCCCAACCTTGGCAGCTCCATCTACGGGTTCTCATGAGCAGCACCTGTCTGCCTAGGCTTCAAACCCCAGCTCCCACTTGCTGCTTCATACTAATGCTGGTGACCCCATGACCAGAAGGGCCTCCCTCAGAGCCATGGTTCCTCCTCTGACAAAACCCTGGCTTGTTTGAATCACTGAGCCTCAGGGAGATCTTGAGTCCCTAAAATAAGAGAAGCTTTAAATATAAGAGAAGACTGATGATATTACCCAAAGTGCTCTTTTTCACATGGAGAAATTCAGGTGGAGAGGGAGAGACCTTGGAGAGTATCTTCAGGTCTAGGGGTTCTCAGTCACCTGGAGGAACTTTAAAAAATGAGATCCTGGGACTTCCCTGGTGGCGCAGTGGTTAAGACTCCACGCTCCCAATGCAGGGGGCCCGGGTTCGATCCCTGGTCAGGGAACTAGATTCCACATGCCACAACTAAGAGTTCACATGCCGCAGCTAAGGAGCCAGCGAGCTGCAACTAAGGAACCCACCTGCCACAACTAAGACCCAGCGCAACCAAATAAATAAATACATACATACATATTAAAAAAAATGAGATCCTGATTTACATAGTCTGGTGTGGGGGAAGGGCATGACCCCTCAGTGGAGCCCATGTTGAGAATCCCTGATCTGCTTCAACCCACTTGTTTTACAGATAAGAAAAACTGAGGTCCTGACAGAAGGGACTTTTGACATTGTTAATCTTGTCCAATTCACCTGTTTTACAGATGGGGAACTGAAGCCCAGAGAAGTTAAGGAGAATCACCTAAGGCTCCATAGCTAGTAAGTGGTATCTTAGTATTTTGGGCAGTTTGACTTTTAATTGTCTCAGAATGGTTCTACTATTATGTCTAGTTTTACTATCATAAAGCGCTACTTTAAAACCATCATGGTTGGGCCTCCCTGGTGGCTCAGTGGTTAAGAATCCGCCTGCCAAGGGAGGGGACACAGGTTTGACCCCTGGTTCAGGAAGATCTCACATGCCGCAGAGCAACTAAGCCCGTGCACCACAACTCTAGGCCTGCACTCTACAGCCCGTGAGCCACAGTGCCTAGAGCCCGTGCTCCGCAACAAGAGAAGCCACCGCAATGAGAAGCCCGTGCACCGCAACAAAGAGTAGCCCCCGCTCGTCACAACTAAAGAAAGCCCACGCGTAGCAATGAAGACCCAACACAGCCAAAAAAAAAAAAAAACCATCATGGCTCCTTACTGCTCAAGAAATAAAAGTCTACATTCCATAACATGGCATTCAAAGCCCTATTATCACAACCTGGCCCCACTTACTTTTCTAAAAGTACTACCTTCATACCCAGGAAAGTGGAGCCTATGCCCTGGTCCCCTCATTTTACAGGGCTCCACTCTGACCCTTTTCTAGCTGTATCACACCTCATGGGACAAAGAGTCCACAGGGTTAAGGAGACATGCTCCCTCTGGACCTCAGAGTATGCCAAGTTCACCTATGGGGCCTGTGAAATCCTCTTCCTTAATGTCTTTCTGAAAAAAAACAATAGTGCTGCTAGGCCTGAGGGGCAGCCCTGCAGCAGCTGTTCAGTGGGAAGTGGGAGTATGGTTGGAGTTTGGACGTGCAGGTTGGATGTCCTCACATATGCACTCAACTCTCCTCCTGGTGCAGGCTAGTCCAGAGTGGAAAGAGCAGAGGAGCAGGCTGCAGGCTGGGAGCTGGCTCCTCTATGTTCCAGGGAATCCAAGAATTCTAAATTCAAATGTTACCTTCTAGGTTGTCATGAAGGAATATTTGTCAAGGGAGGAGGATAGGACATATTTGACTGTTTTCTTTATAAATTTTAAAGATTTATTCATAGCATGTAGGCCTCCATTTGTACCCTGGCCTTGGCCCTGCGCATGCTGGGGAGGTGGGTTGACCCCTGATGGAGTCAGGGAGGAAGGGTAGTAGTCAACCTTGCTGCTGGAAGGTGAGTGGCCCAGCCCTCCAGTATGTATGAGATCTGCACTGGCAATTTCTGGAGGGATCACAAGCTGTATTTATGGTTAAAAGAAAGTATATAGTGCTGATGTGATATGAAACAAGGATCTGGTGCCCCCCAGGTCCTGGTTGGTGAGCACTTCCTTCCCTTCTCCCTGCAATGCAATTCTTACAAAGTCCTGTTTTTAAATTCCTAGGCTCTCATCTTTTTTCCACAGTAGAATTTCTATGGAATGTATGAATACTAGGAACAGCACTGCTACGTCATAGGATATCTCAGATATTTAATTTGCCTAAATAATTCCAGATTGTTCTTTAGAATGACTGTACTTGTCTACCATCACATGAGATATACAGGAGGGTTCCACTGTCCCCTTGTCTCCACTGAAACTTGGCATTATTCAGCTTTCTAATTTTTGCCAGATCACTGGTAGAAAAGTTATATCTCATTGTTGCTCTAACTTTAAGAAATTTTAAACTATTGTCTTAGCCTATGTGGGTTGCTATACCAGGATACCATAGGTTGGTAAACAACAGAAATTTATTTCTCACAGTTCTGGGCTGGAAGTCTGAGATCAGCACGGTGGGATTCTGGTGAGGGCCCTCTTCTGTGTTGCAGATGACTGTTTTCTCATTGGGTCCTCCTATGGTGGAGACAGCAGAAAGCTCTCTGAGGTCCATTTTACAAGGGCACTAATCCCATTCATGAGGGTTCTACCCTCATGACCTAATTACCTCTCAAAAGGCCTCACCTCTTAATGTCATCACACTGGAGATTAAGATTTCAACATGTGAATTTTAGGGGGGACACATTCAGTTCATAACAATTACTAATGATTGTGAGCTCAAATCTAATTTTTTTCAAATTGAAATAGCTATAATCAGCACCAGATCCTATCAGCCAGCCTACCTTTTTCTACAGTTGTCTGCAAGTAGAGCTTGAGAGACCAGGGATCAGTTTGCTGATATCTAGACTCACTGTGACACTGAATAGTGGAGATATCCATGATGCTACAGCATTTGCCATTTCTCTTTATCCTCATCTCTTGGGGACTTCATCTCCTGCCTTCTTGCACCCTAGTTCCCTGCTCTCCAGCTGCACTGGTCATGAACATGCAAAGCCATTCCCACACCTAGGGGACTTTGGCTCCCACTGTTCCCTCTGCCAGGACCACTGACATTCTCAAGATGTGTTCCTTCCCTCGAGTTTGTGTTCAAATGTCATCTCATCAGTGATAGCTTCTCTGTCCTTTGTAACCAAAGTAGCTCTTTGCCCACCTTCTTCCCTTAAGTTTTCTTTTTTTTTTTTAACATCTTTATTGGAGTATAATTGCTTTACAACGGTGTGTTAGTTTCTGCTGTATAACAAAGTGAGTCAGCTATACATATACATATATCCCCATATCTCCTCCCTCTTGTGTTGTTTTCTTCTTAACAATCCCCACTAACTGGCATTCCAGTTAGTCTGTTATTTAGTCTGTTTAGTGTCTGTTTCTTATGCCACAATAGCAAAGACTATATCACTTCTATATCCAAAGTGCCTGGAAGGGTGGCTGGCATATAGTAGGCACTCAATAATAACTTACTGAATTTAATAAATTCTTACTGGTTACTCCTATCTAGACATATTGACACAACACAATTGCAAACATTTAGACATTTATTAGTTTTTACAGGGTAGTTTTTAGATCATTAAATAAATGGGTTAATGTGGGAAGAGGCATTACAAAATGACAAAACCCACAAACAGGTGAATAAACCACAGACTGAGTGGATTTCATAGAGAGATTCAATTAGCTCCCCCAGGGTCTCTGGTGCCTTCCCCAACCAACCAAAACAATACATTTCCAGATCTGGCTTTGAAAAACAATCTAAGTTTCTCCTAAATGTGAGATTATTTCCTAGAGTTCATATAGCACAAATTACTTTGGCTGTCTTGTATCAGTGATACAAGTTTAGTTACAAGTGATGTTTTTAGCTTGAAATTTTAGTCCAAAACAATGACAAATAATAAAAGCACCCTGTCGCAGTTGCACAAATCCTTTCTAAATAACTTAACTCCACTTGCTTTCTCTGAAACTTGGGGGAAAGAAAGTGATTAGGAAACATTAGGGCTAGAATTCAGCCACAGCCATGTCTTTCTTTAAAAAAAAAAAAAAGTCAGTTGGAGTGCCAGTTGTATAGTGCTGTCCATTGTTTAGAAAAAAAAGTTTTAACCCCAGGGTGGAAAAACTAACATTGTCACTAGGATATGAAGAAACCATGGTGAAGAACTAGCCACAGTGAGGCCCCACAGAATGGCCGGCGGCATCTGCTCTGAGGGCCTTTATCAGCAGCCTTGTATGTTCTATTCAAGACTCTCAGAATGATTGTTGGCATGATGTAGACAAATTGACGCAAATTAGTTTAGCACGGGCTATGCAAAGTTTAAGCTTGTTGAGCAACACACGTGGACCACATAGCAACAGCTCCCAATGCTATGCAAAAGGTGTTGGATGCAAAGTACTAACTACTCAGACTTTCCTCTTGCAGATTGGAAGCAGAGTTTGCAAATCATTGGTGGAGGGATTTGGGGGAGTCAGGAAGCTGGCAACAGGGGCTGGAGCCCCTACACTGACCCTGAAGGCCAGTGAGGGCTGTGAAAAATATCTCCTGAAAGGGCTGCTTTCCACGTCTAAAACCGATTGCCTGTTATTTCATGGCCACAAATCCTCAAAGGATTGACCCCCAAAGATTAAGGGGATTCCGCCACTTTGCTCTTTACTTTGGTTCAAATATCTCAAGACAATTCCTTTAAGGCTGGTGTCACACAGACCACCTAGAGGGGCCTTCTAATTGTATTTACAGTATTTAATTACATCAGGGAGAGCTTCAGAAGGCAGGATTTACCAAGATCGATACTATAGGTGTCTCTGGCAGAGTTTTAATCTGTTAAATCAACAGAGAAATGGTAAAAGTAAAGCCACTCCAGAGTTTAGAAACCATTTCATGAACTTTTTCTTTTTTTTTTTCCAGCAAGATTGAGAAGGTGAAGGAGACATTTTCCTGAGGTCCACAGCTTCCCCACTTTTGTTCGTATTATTTTATACTCCATGCACACATTATATCCATCTGACCACACACACACACACAGTCTGGATATTACAAATGTGCCACAGCCAAGTGTGTGTGTGTGTGTGTGTGTGTGTGTGTGTGTGTGTGTTTAATTAAATATATCTCTGGATAGTTATTCAAGAACTTGCCAGCAGCAGGGTTTCTGGGGAAGACACCTGTGGGAATATGGGGTTCAGGTGGGATGCAGACTTACTTTTAATCTCATTTCTATCTGTTTGTACTGCTACTTAAAAAAAATTTTTTTACACCAGATATTTTAAATAGTTTTCAAATGAATCCATAAGGAAATTTTTCCTACAAATATTAAATCACAAAATTCAGCAATCTGTATACAATTTAGATTGTTTGGCTATCTACCTAGCCTTGGTCAGTGTCTTTCCCTGGGGCTTTAGCTTTCCTACCTGTAAAATGGCAGGGAATGAACCAGCTACCCCTGAAAGCCCCTTCCTCTCTGTGAGACCTATTGACCAGAGTCTAAAGACAGCATGTGCTTCTACTGCCATCTAGCAGTCCAACTGGGACCGTGTGGGTCCAGCTTTTCCTGCACATTTAAAAAGAAGTCTGGGGCCATTATTCAACACGCAAACGGGACTTCCCGGGTGGCGTAGTTGTTAAGAATCCACCTGGCAATGCAGGGGACATGGGTTCAAGTCCTGGTCTGGGAAGATCCCACATGCCACGGAGCAACTAAGCCTGTGTGCCACAACTACTGAGCCTGAGTTCTAGAGCTGTGAGCCACAACTATTGAGCCCGAGCACCACAACTACTGAAGCCTGCGCACCTAGAGTCCGTGCTCCACAACAAGAGAAGCCACCACAATGAGAAGCCTGTGCACCACAACGAAGAGTAGCCCCTGCTCACCGCAACTAGAGAAATCCCATGCGTAGCAACAAAGACCCAACTCAGCCATAAATAAATAAATAAATAAACACACACACAAAAAACATGCAAAGACTTCGTTGGATATACAGATATCCTGCAGTCCCTAAGTGCTTTCTGGAGCAGCAGAGATTATAAATATATAAATAAATCCTTAGATATTAAAAAAATAGTTCTCCATCAAAAAACTGTTAGAACTAATAAATTTATTCAGTAAAGTTGCAGTATATAAAATCAATACACAAAATCAGTTGTTTTTCTTTACACTAATGAGAAACTATCAGAAAGAGGAATTAAGAAAATAATCCCATTTACAATTGCATCATAAAGAGTAAGACACCTAGGAATAAATTTAACCAAGGAGGTGAAAGACCTGTATATTGCAAACTACAACACCTTAATGAAAGAAATTGAGAAGACATAAATTGGTGGAAAGACTTCATGCTCATGGACTGGAATAATTAATATTGTTAAAATGTCCACACTACCCAAACCAATCTACAGATTCAATGCAATTCCTATCAAAATTCCAATGGTATTTTTCACAGAAATAGAACAAACAATCCTAAAATTTGTATGGAACCATGAAAGACCCCAAATAACCAAAGCAATCTTGAGAAAGAACAAAGCTGGAGGCATCATGCTCCCTGATTTCAAACTATATAACAAAGCAGTAGTAATTAAAACAGTATGGTATTGGCATAAGAAGAGACACATAGATCAATGAAACAGAAAAGAAAGCCCAGAAAAAAACCCAAGCATATATGGTAAATTAATTTACAACAAAAGGAGCTAAGAATATATAATGGAGAAAGGAGAGTCTCTTCAATAAATGTGTTGGGAAAACTGGACAGCCACATGCAGAAGAATAAGACCAAATCACTATCTTACACTGTGCACAAAAAATTAACTCAAAATGGATTAAAGACTTAAATGTAAGACCTGAAACCATAAAACTCCTAGAAGAAAACACAGGCGGTAAACTCCTTGACACAGGTCTTGGCAATAATTTTTTGAATCTGATACCAAAAGCAAAGAAAACAAAACTGAAAATAAACAAGTGGGACTACATCAAAGTAAAAGGCTTCTGCACAACAAAAGAAAAGATCCACAAAATGAAAAGGTAGCCTACTGAATGGGAGAAAATAATTGCAAATCATATATATGATAAGGGGCTAATATCCAAAATATAAAGAACTCATACAACTTAATAGAGAAAAAAAAAAACAAAACCAAGCAATCTGATTATAAAATGGGCAGAAGTATGAATAGACATTTTTCCAAAGATGACATACAGATGGCCACAGGTACATGAAAGATACTCAACATTATTAATCATTAGGGAAATGTAAATCAAAACCACAATGAGATATCACCTCACACCTGTTAGAACAGCTATGATCAAAAACACAAGAACTAACAAGTGTTGGCAAGGGTGTGGAGAAAAGGGAACCCGTGTGCACTGTTGGTGGGAATGTAAATTGGTACAACCACCATGGAATACAGTATGAAGTTTCCTCAAAAAATTAAAAACAGGGCTTCCCTGGTGGTGCAGTGGTTGAGAGTCTGCCTGCCAATGCAGGGGACACGGGTTCGTGCCCCGGTCCAGGAAGATCCCACATGCTGCAGAGCGGCTGGGCCCGTGAGCCATGGCTGCTGAGCCTGCGCGTCTGGAGCCTGTGCTCTGCAACGGGAGAGGCCACAACAGTCAGAGGCCTGCATACCGCAAAAAAAAAAAAAAAATTTAAAACACAACTAGCATACAACCCACTTCTAGGTATTTACCTGAAGAATATGAAAATACTAATTCGAAAAGATATACGCACTCCCATGCTCACTGAAGCTTTATTTACAGCAGTCAATATGTGGAAACAACCAAAGTGACCACTGATGAATGAATGGATAAATAACTTGTGAATATATATATACACATATATATGTATAAATATATTCATAAAAAAGAATGAAATCTTGCCATCTATGATAATATGGATGGACCTCAAGGATCTTATGCTAAGTGAAATAAGTCAGACAGAGACAGACAAACACCATATAATCTCTCTTATATGTAGAGTCTAAAAACAAAAAAACAAATCAAGAAACCCCACCAAAAACCAAGCTTATGGATACAGAGAATAGACTGGTGGGGGTGGGGGGTGGTGGCCAGAGGTGGGGAGTGGGGGGTGGGAGAAATGAGTGAACTGTTTGGG
>NW_006789843.1:244689-271540 GCF_000442215.2 Lipotes vexillifer | reverse complement strand
AGTAAATTGAATAAAATTTTAAAAAAAAATAGTTTTGAGCCTATATTGTTTGACTAACCGTAAAACCCTCACTGCAATTCACTGGCCTCAGGGGCCTTTGGGGGGCGTGAACAGGCTGCTCAATGTTAACAAGTATTTGCTGGGTATCAACTATGTGTGCAGGGCGATGTGCAGATGTGTGTGTGGTGGAAAGAGGCAGAAATTTGGTGTCCTGAAGTTCAGACACTCTAGTCCTATAAGGACAGAGACCAAGACCTTTTGGAGTTGGATTCCTTGTTAGCTTATGCACCTCCAGAAGCTAGCAAAGTACTGGCACAAACCAGGAGCTTAATAAATGCTTCTTTTCAATGAATGAATGAATGAGCTAGATTTGAATTCATGTCTTCTGCCTATGATGGCATTTTTTTCTCTGATCCTCCATTTCCTAGTCTGTAAAATAGAAATGATAATCATTCCCCCTTATTGTGAAGGTCCATTCATTAACAAAGGGCAATGCCTCTGTCAACTGGAAAATATTTTTTAAAGGAGGTGGGGTAGGGGAGACTCCATATTTTGAGGCTCATCAACCATTTATTTTGCATGACTAAGAAATATATTCTTTACTCCCAAAATTCATATTTCCATTTGAGAACAGAAAAAAATATTTTCTGCCATATATTCTAAGTTTATTTGACTAGCTAAAAGGAATACTGTGGAAATAGCCCAAATTCAGCGTGAAGTACACGCAGACTGTTCTCACCATCTCTCCCCCCAAACCCACCCTTTTTGGCAAATGAATAGGTTGTGCTCTTTTTACTTCATCTCCAGGTTTCCATATATGTAAATTGAAGGAGTCCAATGAGATAAACTCAACAGTCTCTTCCTTTTAAAACAGATTCTAACAAGTAAAGTTGTCCAGCAAGGTACACCAAGGCAGGCCCAATATTGTGAAGAAACCATGATATGCTGCCACCTGTTGGTGATGCATTAAATTATTTTAAATTTTAAACAAAGCTGAAGTTAAGTATTAAAATATTATTAACTATAACCTAATGGATTTACACACAAATTTACAGTAGAAACTCAGAGTGCCAAGGGAAAGAGGTCTTTTCTTCCAAAGTAATAATAACAGTCAACTCTTAAGCATTTATTACCAAGTGCTGCATGTGTTCTCCAACTCAAATCCTCACATCCACCTTAAGCCAACGTTCTTTGATGATCCCCACTTCACAAATGAGGAAACTGATAGTCATTGAGGTAATAACCTGCCCCAGGTCACATGGGTGGTAGGTAGCAGAGGCAGAACTCAAGTCCAGTCCTTTCTGGCTCCAGGGCCTAAACATTAACATTAACATAGGCCCGCAGCTGGTGTATTCTTTGCTTAATTTCTGTTCTGATTAGAAAAGTACTTAACATCTTTGTAGAAATTTTATAAATTACAAAGGCAATAAAAATAACTTGAGATCCTACAACTAAAACAAAATCAATGTAACATTTTGTGCATATCTTTCAAGTATTTTTAGTGTTTGTATTGTGTACATATTTGTACTTTTATATATAACTTTTGTCAAAACAATAGATTTCCTTTCCTTTTAGAATTCATTCGTTTATTCAATTAAATTTAGCAAATGCTTACTTTGTGCCACGTAGAGATACAATGGATGAGGTTAAAAAACAAAAACAGAAACAAAAACGACATGATCACCACCCTTGTGAAGCTAACAGTCTAGAAGAAACATACAAATAATCATAAAGAGATAAATACCCCAGAGGAAAATTGTTCCAGGAGAATAGGTGACAAGGGAAGCTAGTCTACACTGGCGAAAACACAAAGGGCTTCCTTGAGGAAGTGATGCTTGGAAAGGTATGGACAATTCACGGACCTCTTCCCCCTACCCCAGCAACTAAATTTCCAAGCAATTCTTGGTTTCATGGAGGGGAAAACCTGCCCTCTCCATTCTTTTCCCACTGTCAGGTAGGCCCAGGGAAGGATCAGTAAAGCCTTCCCTAAGCAGGTGAAAGAGTGGGAATAAGATGTTATTCTTCTCTTACTGCAGGCACCTCGATATTTACAAGTGATTTTTGAGACTACCCCTCTCTTGGCTTTAGGAAGAGGAAAGCATCTCCCCACAACCATTGCATTTCCACTCCTACCACTGAAGGGATCTAGAGGTCTAGCCCCAACTTGGGGGGCCTCTGTCAGGGGAGAGCTAGAGTCTATAGTTTTCAGCTGAGGTCCTACTGTCAGTTCCTGGGTGACAGAAAAAGGTCTGCTTAACAATTGCACAACTGGTTCTCTATCCTAACTGTATGTTAAAATCACCAGAGATTTGGCCCTTAGCCTCAGAAATTCAGATTTAAACAGCCTTGGGCAGTACCTGGGTCTCGGGTTTTGTTTTGCTTTGTTTTAAGCTACCAGTGTGCAAAGGAAGCTGACAATTGTCATTTTTGGTATTTCTGTAGCATTTACGACTGTTATCTGCTTCTTTCTCCCACACTCCTATAACTCTTTCTTTCCTTGGTTTCTGATGCTTCACAGCATGTTTAATATTTGATAGGACCAGTTTCCTCTCATTGTTTTCTTTTTCAGAGTTTTCTTGGTAACTTTTCTGTATTTTTTCATATTAACTTCAGATTCAATTTGCCTAGAATTTAAAAAATGGTGGATATTTTTATTAGAATCAGGTTAAATGAATATATGAACAGTTTTAATCTTTTTGATATTCAAATTGTCCTATCTTTTCCATTGAGAATCACTTTAAATTGACTCCCAATTCTTTCTAAATTAAAAAAATGGTTATAAAATATCTCAAACATACACAGAAGTGGAAGGAATAGAACACATTCCCTCAGGTACACATCATCCAGCTTTAATGATTATCAACTAATGGTCAGTCTTGTATCATCTACACCCCCAGGACTCCCCTACCCACAGATTACTTTTAGGTAAATCCCAGACATTATATACATTATTTAATTCATAAACATTATAGGAGGTAATAAGTTATAAGGACTCTTTTTTCCAGCTTTATTGAGATATAATTATCATATGACATCGTGCAAGCTTAAAGTGTACAATGTGACAATATGATACACATATGTATTGTGAAATGATTAAGGGCTTTTAAAAACATAGCCGCAATATCACTATCACAACTAAAAAATTAATAACTCCTTAATATTATTAGATATCCAGTCAGTGTTCAAATTCCCCTTAGGGTCTTATAATTTTTTAAACAGTGGTTTGTTTGAAATGGGACCCAAACAAGGTCCATAACTTCATTTGGTTGATATGACTCAGTTTCTTTTTTCCCTTGCAATAAATTGACAAAATGGGTCATTTTCCCTGTACAACTTCTCACAGTCTGGATTTGTTGATCTCATCCATGTGCTCTTGTTTAACATGTTTCTCTGTTCCTGTTCTTGAAAACATCTGGCAAGAACTGGAGGTTTGATCAGATTCAGGTTTGATTATGTGGCAACAATCCTCCTTCATAGGTGGAGGTGTATACTTCCATCAGCAGGCATTTAATGCTTGTTGTCTTTTTTATTTGTAATGTTACTGGCCATTAATGATCAACATTGGTAGACCCATTATTTTATTAATGGCTTGCAGAATGGTGATATTCTAATTTCTATCAATCCTTCCTTTCTTAGCCAGGATAAAGAAAAGCTTTCCTTCATCAACTATTTGGTTGTTCATATAACAAAGGCAGGTTAAATGCTTGATTTTTTTCTCCTTATTTACCAATTTTCAAGAAGATTAGTTGGTTCACTAGCAACGTCCAAAAACAACTATGAGTTTTTTGGTTTGAATAACATGATAACCTCACAGATTTAATGGTATTTGATGTGTTCTACTCCACTGCAGTTGTCATTTTATTGATGCTCAAGTTGTCTCACCTTTGGTCAGTGCAAGCCTCTTCAGTCTGCCTCCTGAGTCTTTCTGATAGGACACTAGTAGTCTTTGGTAAATGTTTAATTGTATTTCTCTCTTAAACAGTCATATATTAAAGTGCACACTTTTCTCTACCTTGCATTTTTCACTTAATGACCTATTCTAGAAATCTCTCCATACTAGTATACTGAGATCACCTTCATTCCTTTTCTCACGTACCTATGATTCCATTGTGTAGATGTACCAAAGTTTATTCAACTAGTCTCCTATTGCTGGGTATTTGGATTGCTTCCAGTCTTTTCTATTACAAAAAAAGATGATGATGGTGATGATTTTTTGGACTTGACACCGAAAGCAAAGACAACAAAAGCAAAAATGAACAAGTGGGACAACATCAAACTAAAAAGCTTCTGCAGAGCAAAAGAAAAGATCCACAAAATGAAAAGGCAGCCTACTGAAGGGGAGAAAATCATTGCAAATCATATATCTGATAACAGGTTAATACCCAAAATATTTAAAGAACACATATAACTCAATAGAAAAAAGAAACAAAAAATCCAATTAAAAAACTGGCAGAGAGGGAATTCCCTGGCAGTCCAGTGGTTAGGACTCTGCGCTTTCACTGCCAAGGGCACAGGTTCAATCCCTGATCAGGGAACTAAGATTCTCCAAGCTGCGAGGTGCAGCCAAAAAAAAAAAATAGGCAGAGGATCTGAACAGACATTTTTCTGAAGAAGACAAACAAATGGCCAATAAGTACATGAAAAGGTGCTCACTAATCATCAGGGAAATGCAAATCAAAACCACAATGAGATATTACCTTACACTTGTTAGAATGGCTATCATCAAAAAGAACACAAATAACAAATGCTGGCTAGGATGGGAGAAAAAGGAACCCTTGTACACTCTTGGGGGGAATGTAAATTGTTGCAGCTACCAAGGGAAACAGCATTGAGGTTTCTCAAAAAACCAAAAATAGAGTTACCATATGATCCAGCAATTCCACTCCTGGGTACATATTCAAAAAATAGAAAATACTAATTTGAAAACATATCTGCACTCCCATGTTCAGTGCAGCATTACTTATAATACCCAACACATGGAAACAACCTAAGTGTACATCAATGGATGAAGGATAAAGAAGATGTGGTATATATACAAAATGGAATACTATTCAGCCGTAAAAAAGGAAATCCTACTATTTGCAACAGCATGGATGGACCTTAAGGGCATTCTGCTTAGTGAAATAAGCCAGTGTGAAATAAGCCAGACAGGGAAAGACAAATATTGTATGATTTCACCTATATGTGGAATCTTAAAAAAAAAACAAAAAAAACTGAACTCATAGATATTGAGAATAGATTGTTTTTTGCCAGAGGTGGGGTGGGAGAGGTAGGTGAAATGGGTGAAGGTGGTCAAAAGGTACAAATTCCCAGTTATAAGATAAATAAGTCCTGAGAATGTAATATACAGTATGGTGACTGTATTTAATAGTACTGTACTGTATATTGGAAAGCTGCTAAGAGTAGATCTTAAAAGTTCTCATCACGAGAAAAAACATGTAACTGTGTGATGATGTTAACTAAACTTATTGTGGTAATCATTTTGCAATATTATATACATATATCAAATCATTATGCTGTACACCTAAAGTTAATACAATGCTATATATCAATCAATTTAAAAACATTTGCATTTTCTGGGCTTCCCTGGTGGCGCAGTGGTTGAGAGTCCGCCTGCCGATGCAGGGGACACGGGTTCGTGCCCCAGTCTGGGAAGATCCCACATGCCGCAGAGCGGCTGGGCCTGTGAGACATGGCCGCTGAGCCTGCGCGTCCGGAGCCTGTGCTCCACAACGGGAGAGGCCACAACAGTGAGAGGTCCGCGTACCGCAAAAAAAAAAAAAAAAAAAAAAAAAAAAAAATGTGCCTTTTCTGGAAATTTCACATAAATGTAATCATATAGTACATAGTTTTTTGCATCTGGCTTCTTTCACAGGTGGAAAACATTACTGAACAATGCCAAAGCATGTCACTAATCATATGTCCTAGATGCAGAGGCAAACAGGAGGTACTGATAAAGAGTTATGAGGAACAAAATATTGGAGTAAGGCTGATAAATTATGAAAATCAGGACATCAGAGTAAGCCTGATAAAGAATTATGAAAAAGATGATATCAGAGTAAGCTCTATGTAACTGCTTCTGTTTATTAAAAATTGGATGATGTGTAATAACTGTACCTTTAATTCCAGAACTGAAGATCCACTATAGTTTTATGGCCACTTTTGAGTAATTTGCATACACTGGTATTTTTTTTGCTCAATAATAAATTTATCTAATTCTATATTTATGAATTGGCATGTTCCTTTGGGTCTCAATCTCTTATTTCTCCTACATAAACAGCATAATGTTTTTGATGTTCATGTATTCTGTACCATGTATAAGCAGTTTGTTCCTTTTTACTGCTGAACAGTACTCCATTGTAAGGATATATAACCTATTCTCATTATTCCTGGTAGTTATGTTCTATAAAGTTGCTTCAAACACTGAATTAGTGAATCCTGAATTATTGCCCCTAGAGGAAATACAGGGTTAGGTTCCTGCAAAATGTCATTTTCATCAACTAATCAATACATAACCTTGTTTTGTGTTTCTGTTTAAAGATGCCTTATTTAATATATATTGTTAATTCATTAACACTGAACTCATAGCAAACAGCACTATAATTTGTGCCTGAATGAAGCTTATCTAACACATGTATTTTCTGCGTAAGGTACTTTACATCCTTGTGTTTAGGAACAGTAGACGGCAGGTCAGCCCTATGCTTGGATGCTATTTTAAACAAAATCACCAACAAAAAGCATAAAAATGTGAAAAAGATGGCACTAAATAGACTGCAAAATAAACACTTGTGTACAGCAAAAGTGCTGAAATAAGAAGGCAGAGTGTCGCTTTGTTTGACCTCAGATGGGAACGTTTGTTGGGTGACTCAAATTTTCTGCTTCTCTGCACATGTGTATGTCTGAGAATGACCAGGAAATCACTGTCTTGATTTGGGGTTACAAGTTTTAGAAAGTAGGAAAATTTGCAAATGTGGAATCCATGAATAATGAGAATTGACTGTACTATATTTTATCTATTCATCAGTTGATGGACATTGTGATTGTTTCTACATTTGGGCTATTATGAATAATGTTGCTATGAATACTTGTATACACGTCTCTGTGTAGATATATATGCCTTCATTTCTCTTTAGCAGATACCTAAGAGTAGGATTGCTAGGTCATATGGTAAGTTTATCTTTTTAAGAAACCACCAAACTGTTTTCTGAAGTGGTTGTACATTTTACACTCCCACCATAATGTCTCAGGGTCTGAGTTTCTCCGTATCTTCACCAACACTTTTTATAGCCTACATTTTGATTATAGCCATTTTAGTGGGTGTGAAGTAGTATCTCACTGTGGTATTGATTTCATTTCCCTAATGACTAATGATTTGGGGCAACTTCTCATGTGCCTATCAGTCATTCATATATCTTTTATGGTGAAATGTTTATTAAAATATTTTGCTCATTTTAAAATTGGGTTGTCTTCTTATTGAGCTCTTTCTGTATTCTGGATACAAGTCCATTATCAGATATATAATTTGCAAATATTTTTTCTGGGGCTTGTCTTTTCATTTTCTTTTTTTTTAATTTATTTTTTATTGAAGTAGTGTTGAATTACTATGTTGTGTTAATTACTGTTGTACAACAAAATGAAACAGTTATACATAAATATACATTCTTTTTCATATTCTTTTCCATTATGGTTTATCACACAATATTGAATATAGTTCCCTGTGCTATACAGTAGGACCCTGTTGTTTAACCATTCTATATAAAGCAGTTTGCATCTGCTAATCCCATACTCCCAATCCAACCCCTCCCACCCCCACCCCCTTGGCAACCACCAGTCTATTCTCTATGTCCCTGATTCTGTTTCATAGATAGGTCTGTTTGTGTCATATTTTAGATTCCACATATAAGTGATATCATATGGTATTTGTCTTTCTCTTTCTGACTTACTTCACTTAGTATGATAATCTCTAGTTGCATCCATGTTGCTGCAAATGGCATTATTTCATTCTTTTTTATGGCTGAGTAGTATTCCATTTTATATATGTACCACATCTGCTTTAACCATTCATCTGTTGATAACATTTAGGTTGTTTCCGTGTCTTGGCTATTGTATCTTTTCATTTTCTTAATGGTGTTTAATGAAGTACAAAAGTTTTAAATTTTGATTAAGTCTAGTTTTATCTTTTCTGGAATGTGATTTTGGTGTTGTAATTAAGAGCACTTTGTCTAACCCAAGGTCATGAGAATTTTCTCCTACAAGTTATAGTCTTTATGATTTACAATCCAATGATTTTAGGAGAATATTATGTTGGCCATTATTGAGCAAATTTTCCCCTAGATTATGATGTACCAGTCAAAATGTAGAATTTTAAATGTTCTTTTCAGGAATAATATTTTTAAAAATTTTGCTTATAAATATTTGTATGTTCCATTGTTTTGCTTTTCTCTGTAGGGGACTTCAGTTAAATATTTTGCCTATCTTCTATTATTTGTCATTTTCTCAATAATCCTTTTTTGATATTTGGATATTTATTCTTTTTTCTCATTACTAACCACTCTGTCCCTAACTGTGCTTTTTGGTTATGTTTAGTTTTCCTTGTGCTTTTTATAATTTAATCTTTAGTTTTTGAAGTGGCTTTGTTTTTTCCTTGTTTTTCCTTTGACATCTATTGTTCTATGCTTCACCCTTGTTTTATGCTTCACCCCCTTCCATCATCTAGCTGTCACCTTCTATTACCTGGCCATTTCTTTCCTGAGGTCTTTTACTTCTGCTGTGTGATTTTCCTTCTTAGATTCAATTGAAACATTAAGTTTCAAAGTTCATGTTGGGATACTGGATAATCTACTCATTTTCATTTTCTTTCTTTCTTTTTTTTTTTTTGTGGTACATGGGCCTCTCACTGTTGTGGCCTCTCCCATTGCAGAGCACAGGCTCCGGACGCGCAGGCTCAGTGGCCATGGCTCACGGGCGCAGCTGCTCCGCGGCATGTGGGATCTTCCCAGACCAGGGCACGAACCCGTGTCCCATGCATCGGCAGGCGGACTCTCAACCACTGCGCCACCAGGAAAGACCCCATTTTCTTTTTCTTTAGGTCAACATTTTTCTGTTGAATTTCTTTGTCCTCAGGGACATTTTGTTGCCCGTTTCCATCATTTTGTTACAGTTTCATTGTGAGGATTTTTTTTAATTGCATTTGATTTTCTGAAAAAATCTATTAGCTATAAATTCCTAAGGAGAGTAGAGGAGGGCAACTTCTAGATTTTGCAGTACCAAAGAGGTTTGTCCCAAAAGATCTCCCTAATAAAGGTACATCTGAGCAGACCTGAAGGAAGTGAAGTGGCAAGCCAGAAATCCCAAGCATTCTAGGAGAGGGAAGAGCAAGTATGAAGACCCTGAAGAAGGAGAATACCTGACATGTTCGAAGAAGAGCTGGGGGCCAATCTGGCTGGAATGGAGTGTTTAAGGGGGAAAGTATAGAAGATGAAGTCAAGGTGCAGGCAAGGGAGAAGGAATATAGTTCCAATTAAGGCCTTTGTAGGAAGTGAAAGCATTTTGGCTTTTACTCTGAATAAAATGGGAAACCACTGGAATATTGTGGGCAGAGGCGCTGACAACCTGATTTAAATTCTAGAAGGATCGCTCTGACCACTCTGTTAAGAACTGACTGTAAGGGTGTAAGGGTGAGAGTAAGGAGACTGGTTAGGAGGCAACTGCAATGATTCAGGTGAGAAATGATGGAGGCCTGGACCACAGTTATAGGCAGTGGAAGTGGTGAAAAATGACTAGATTCAGAATACGCTTTGAAGGTATAAGTAACTGGATTTCCCCAAAGATTGGATATGGGACATAAGCAAAAGTAGGAGCTCAAGATGACTCCAAGGGTTTTGAACTGAGTAACTAAAAAATGCAGTTGTCATCAACTAAGTTGGGGGAAGACTGCTGGAGGACAAGGTTTGAGGGGCAGGATCAGGAATTAGGTTTTGGAAATCAAGTTTGTATGCCTGCCATACATCTTAGTAGAGACTTCCAGGAGACAACTGATTATACATATAGTCTGGAATTCAAGGGAGGGGTCTGGACTAGTTATATATTTAGAAGTAATCAGTACCTTCATAATATTTAAAGCCATAATACTAAAATTAGATGAGTAACTTTAGTTACTCAATCTAGGGAGTTACTTTCCATTAAGATGTCTGAAGCCTGAGCCCTGGGACACAAATGTTTAGTAAGTCAGAAAGAAAAGGCACTAAAACATGAAATACAGATGGAACCTGAAACACCAGTGAGGACCCAGTGGAGAGCCCAAGAACCCATTCACAGAGAAGCCTCCTCTTCTACATTGCCATGAGGTCCTGTACGATAAGAGGATAGTCTCTTGAGAAGAGGAAAGGTGGAGAAGGCTACCCTGAAAGACTAAGTAACCCTAAAGAGGCTGAACTAACTCTAAAAAGACTCTTTATAATGGAAAGAGACTAGGTTACATTTAATGACTGGCAAATTTGTGATTTTCCCCCTGCCATCAAAGGGAATGGGAGCATTAAGGCAAGTTACAGAAAATAGGGTGCTACATGTTTTAAACATTTAAGTATAGTATGCAAAATTTAGATTCTTCTATATTAATTGACTATGTGATCAAAGACATCCATATTCCTTAGGCCCTATGAATCTCTGACAACCCTAGAAGATCTAATTTACTCACAGGCCTCAACAGCTTGAAGGGAGATGCTGTTGTGCCTTCAACTGGCTATCACAATACAAACAGCTACCATGTACCGAGTACTTACTCTGTGGGTGAGCAGTTTAATACATTATGTTACTTGATAATCACCACAACTTTAGGAGATGAAGACTATTATTAATCCACATTTTAGAGATCAGGGAAAAGAAGCACAGACAAGTAACCTGACCAAAGCAGCAGAGTCATGATTAAAATCCCAGTCTGGTTACAGCACCTGGACTTTGATTCACCATATCATATTGCCTAGTCACATCACCTTGAAACCCAGGTTTAATCTACTCAAGACTCTAGGAATCCTGAGGGAAGGGGGGAGGGGCAAAATTAAGGTGACCCAACAGAGACCAACTGAGTCAAGAGGGTTGCAAGTCACATCTTCCACAAGTATAGAGGCACTGACAGACATATCTTGCTCAAATTCTGTCACTCCTACAATCAGTCCTCCTAAGAAGCAATGGGCAGTGGGACTAGTGGTCTATTTTGGGACTATTAACTAGCACAGAGGCTCTGAAAAGCTAATTAATCTCTTGGCAAATAAATGATTAGACCCCATGTAAGAATGTGCTCTCAAATCAGGGAAGGAAAGTAGGTCAAGCAGTCACTGATGACAAATTTTAGCTGGACAGTTTTAGATCTAGTAAGCGATTAATTCTTTCCCTCACATTCAATGTTAGTATAAAGGACAGATTTTAAAAGTTGCCCTAAAACAGGTTTTCCCCTCCTAGAACTCATTTGCTTTTGCACATTGTTTGATATCAGCATTTCATGTTAGGAAAAATCCACCTACCCTGGTTACAGAGGACTTGATTTAAGATGCTAGGTATCCTCAGGCTTTCTCTTCACCTAAAAAAAGAGGGATCATACCCCTTAGAACACATACAGCATTGCCTAAATCATAGGTGGGCAACTGTTTCCAAACACAGGCCACTTGAGAGGTTCCCTTAGTGTAGCTCACACAAATCCCAGGCAAACCATATTGTGTTCTGGGATCACATGAAAAATGTTAATACAGTAAGTCTCCCATCTCATGGTAAACATACATGTTCTTTCAATCCGACTATTCCAGATGACAATAAAGACCCTATGGTTCAACTCTGGGTTCTACTTTGTATTTTTTTTTAAAGCTCCACCTTGCCCATCTTCACTAATCCCCATTTAACTCTTTACCATTGAAAAGACTTATGCCTGGTGAACTATATTATCATTTTGGGTGCTTTGCCCCAAATGGTGAAGTAGTTTTTTAACTAGTCCCCTCCGTGGGTCTAACACCTATACTAGATACAGGTGAAAAATCGTAATCATTCTACTCTAAGTATCCAGCTCAAGACCTTATAAAAGTAGGTACTTAATAATTATTTAAAAGATAACTTCCTCCTCCCTTCCTGTCCCAGATGCTCTCTGCAGCCCACATCCATATCTACCTTTTCTGCATTCAATCAGTCCTCATTTTCTGACCACTCATTTTGGCACTTACTTAATATATATTATCCTTGAATGATATATAAATGCTTGATGTGCATGTCTTTCTTAAGAGTGTAAACTCTTTAAAGGATAAAATTTATGTCATCTATCTTCTAGTGCTAGACACATGAATGGTATATAAGACATGCTCAGTGTTTTGCTTAGATTCTCCTGGCTACAAGAAACAAAGGCTACAATTCCCTCAAGTAATGAGGGAGACTACTGAAAGAAAAACCAGACAAAGTACAATAGCCCATAGGAAGAGCAGGGTCTGTAGTAGAATCAGGCTATAGGAATATTTAGTATTCTACCACTGTAGAAAGTAGGACCAGGGGTAAAAACCAAATACAAACTGGGGTACTTAGGTTATTTCTCCCAGGCATACAGACTTGGGTCCCAATGATTCTAGCAGGAAAGCTGATTTGAAGCTGATACAGTAAAGGATATGGAAAGATAATGACAGTGGGAATGAGAGAGAATTCTCAAAAGAGAAGCTAGGAGTGAGACTGAGAAAAGCTGAGGTTAGTTTCCTTGATCATGGAATGCCTACCGGTTCACGGTTATAGACGCTCATGAGGTCTCGTTGCACTTAGTGCCTTTGCCTTCACTGAGACGTCTACAGTCATCCCCTCAATTCCACCTCCTTTTTGCCTCTAGCTGAAATGGGTTTCTCTTTCTTACAATAAAATGATCCCTTTCTATAAACCAATTCCCTACTATAAAATGGTTCCTTATTAAGATCACAATATAGCATTAGTCTATTAAAGCACCCAAATTATTTCAACCCAACCATGATATTTATTAAAATTGGTTTTTACCTTTCATAACTGAAATCCCTCCTTTTAGGAACTATTGAGAAGAGAGAACATCACCTTCAGTGTACACACTGTAGCTTGCACTGTCTCTTCTGACCATGGAGGGGTTAGAGGAGGGAATGCGAAAAATGCGGACTACACCCAGCTTGAGAAAATTCGAAGTCATAGGGAGAGATGAGCCAGACAAACCTTCAATGGCTGAAAGAAGAAAAGGAGACCAAACTTAGCAACTGACAAAAAGGATAAGAGAGAATCTTTCAACAATTAGAGACTCTCTGTTGCAGGTCCAGGTTAGGAGACTTGGAGAGAATTGCAGAGCTGGAAACAGAACTAATGCCAAAGATGAACTTGAACTCATGACTAAAAAACGGTGGGTAAATAAGATGCAGTTTTTTACAGTTCACTGTGGCTGAGCAGGGGGAAGAGATGCCAGGGAAGTCTGGTGGTATGGACTCCCTGACTAGGATTATACAAATTAAAGATGGCTGTATGAAAAATATGAAAGTGCAACCGGTTGACCCCAAAGACATCCTAGATATGCAATCCCTGACCCCAAAGTTTTACTGCATCAGGAAAAAGTTACCTTGGCAGAGTCCTTAAGAAACTTCAGGAAAACAAAGACAACAGTAGCTACTGATGCTAGAAAAGTTGGTAGATAAACCAACCTGGCTCACTGAGACCCTTTAAGCAGAGAGACAGTTCTATGGCATGTCTGATGAAGTTTCGTACTCACCCAGGGAACTATGAGTGAGACTGAATTCTCTAAGTGAAACTGGAAGGTTTCCAGGTACTATGCAGTCTTCTCTAACGGTCTCTTAGAAGCCTGGAGTACTTAAGCAGAATGAAGACTGCGGCCACAACTGCCACTAGAGAAACAGGAAATTAGAAAGTCCATCAACAACAGGCCTTCTGAGAACTGATGGGTAAGGCCCAGGATGGCTGTTTCTACTAGCCAGAGAGAACTTTGTCTACTGTGGCAGAGATTATTATACACTTCCAATAGTAGAACTATTAGCATGAACTGTGAAATTAATCTCAAATTAATCCACCTGTATCTCTGCTAGATCTCTAAATCACATGATAGGGGTTACAAAATATATGTGCACATTTTAAATCATTCTAGTTTATTCCCTCTCATCCTCATTCCCTTTCCCAAGGTCTAAAGCAGAGCAGCCATTTATGCTCTTAAAGGGCACAACTTCATGGTAATTTCAGTAATTATGACCTGAGTTTAAAGATGCTCTATTTGCTCTTATTTTTTTGCCTAATTGCTCACCACTATTTACCACTATTGGTTACTTTCTGCTCTCAAATGCCCTTACCTCTACAGTATAGTACAGGAGCCTCATTTGTGCAATAAACATGTTCCTGAAAAACTGTAAATCAGAGTTTTTGAAATGCAATTTTATTTTCCCACAGTTCTGATGATATCAGAGATGTTTTATATTCATCTGTGATTGACCATCAGCCAGCAGTGACTTTCAACTTCAGTTTTAAGTTACTCCACTATAAACCAAGGAGTTCCTCATTTGTAAAAAAAATTTCAATGTCCTATGAACTTTGTTACTGCACAAAAAGGAAAGAACAAGTTCTTTCATGATGTGGATTATCCACTAATAATTTATCTTTTCTTTTTTTAGATTTAGAATTTAATATCTGGGGAGCTACTGTTAATGTCTTCATATTCATGGTACTGGGTGGCCCTGCCTCATCCCAACTTTTTTCCCATTCAACATTTTTCTTTTTAAAGTCAGGCTTACTAAAATATAATTTACATACAATAAAACTGCTCCTTTTAGTGTACAGTTCTATGAGTTTTGAAAGATGCACACATTATATAATCCACATCACACTTCAAGATATAGAAAAGTTCCATCACGCACATAAAGCCCGCTCAAGCCCCTTTGCAGTCAACCCCTCCCAATGCCCAGGCAACAACTGATGTTTTTTTCCCCCTCTATAATTTTGGCTTTTCCAGAATGTCCTATAAATGGAAGCATCAGTATGTACTTTTGAGTTTACATCTTTCACTTAGAATAATACATCTGAGATCATTTATGTTGTTGTATCAGTAGTTTGCTCCTTTTATTGCTGAATAGATTCCACTGTATATATGTACCATGATTTGTTATCCATTCACCGATTAAAGGGCACTTAGATTGTTTCCAGGTTTTGGCTATTAGAAAACGTGTGTCCAGGTTTTTTGTGAAGTTTTTATTTCTCTTGGGTAAATATCTAGGAGTGGGATTGCTGGGTCTTATGGCAAGTGTATATTTAACATTAAAAGAAACTGCCGAATTGTTTTCACAAGTGTCTCTATCATTTTGTATTCCCACCAGTAATGTCTGGGAATTCCAGTTGCTCTACATCCTCAACAGCATTTGGAATTATTTTAACTACGTAGTGATACGTCATTGTGTTTTGATATGCATTTCCCTCATGACTAATGACACTGAGCACCATTTCTTGTGGTAATTCAATTATGTCGATGTTCAAAAATTAGTTTGTCTTTTTTATCGAGTTGTAGTTTTTCGTATAGTCTGTATATAGTCATTTATCAGATATGTTTTGCAAATATTTTCTCCTAGTCTGCTGCTTCATTTTCTTAACTATCGTCCAAAGAACAGTTTTTATAAATTAAAATTTTTTTTTCTTTTATGGATTGTGCTTTAGATGTTGTAGCTAAGAAATTTTTTTGCCTAACCAGAGATGACAAAAATTTTCCAAGTTTTCTTCTAAAAATTTTATAATTTTACATTTAAATTTATAATCTATTTTGAGTTATTTTGCATATGGTGCACGGTATGGGTTAACAGGCTGAAGTTCTTTTTTTTTCTTGCAGAATGATGTTCAATATTCCAGCACATGTCATCTGCAAACAGTGACAGCTTTACTTCTTCTTTTCCAATTTGGATTCCTTTTATTTCTTTTTCTTCTCTGATTGCTGTGGCTAAAACTTCCAAAGCTATGTTGAATAATAGTGGTGAGAGTGGACAACCTTGTCTTAGTAAATAGTTTCTTTTTTTTTTTTGCGCTACACGGGCCCCTCACCGTTGTGGCCTCTTCCGTTGCGGAGCACAGGCTCCTGATGCATAGGCTCAGCGGCCATGGCTCACGGGCACAGCCGCTCCGCGGCACGTGGGATCCTCCCGGACCGGGGCACGAACCCGCGTCGCCGGCATCGGCAGGCGGACTCTCAACCACTGCGCCACCAGGGAAACCCTTCACTATCTTTTGATAAGGTTCTGTTTAGCAGAGAATCTATGTAGAATCTACAAAAAGAAAGGTAAACCTCTTGCTTTGGTGTGAAAATCCTATGGCTGGAGATGGGAGGGCAGTTCCCAATTTCTGTGGCGAGAAATGGCTAAGCAGTATACTTTCCACTCCATATACATGTGTGGTATAAGACAGTCCAGAAAGAATTATCAATGCTCTCTAGCCAAACACCAGGAACACACCAGTGGCTGCACAAGCTAAGCTTACTACTCACTGCAGCAAGGGAGAACACACACTATGGGGAACCATGAGGCATCTCAATATGAGGGTGTTAGGGCTTACATTAAGATTTGGGTTTGTTGGGTGATTTGCTCTAAATCGGATGCTGTCAGGAAGCAAGGGTAATTCTATAACTGGGTACCTTAATAAATCTTTTTTTTAGAGGTTTTTTTTTTTTGTTTTTGGCTGCATTGGGTCTTCGTTGCAGCACACGGGCTGTCTCTGGTTGTGGCAAGCAGGGCTACTCTTCGTTGCGGTGTGCGGTCTTCTCATTGCAGTGGCTTCCTTGTTGTGAAGCACGGGCTCTAGGCACGCAGGCTTCAGTAGTTGTGGCTTCTGGGCTCTAGAGTGCAGGCTCAGTAGTTATGGTGCATGGGCTTAGCTGCGCCACAGCATGTGGGATCTGCCCAGACCAGGGCTCGAACCCGTGTCCCCTGCATTGGCAGGCGGATTCTTAACCCCTACGCCACCAAGGACGTCCACTTTAATAAATATATCGAAAAAGGGAAGACTAGAATGAGGATAAAGCTGTAATTAGTAAAGAAGTAACAGCCCCTCATATAGTCTGATATTTTCAGTCTGTGTATTTCATTTGGTGGCTTAGATAAGGTTCATGTTTTTGTCTGTGTTCAGATATGATTATGGAGTAGTCTTATTTTTGTCCTGATCCATCACAATCATGAAATGGCCTTTTCTGATGCTGATGTTCTCTGAAACAGTTTATATTCAACAGAAGACACCAAAGGCTAGCTGTGCCAGGCCAGCTCCTAGCAACAGAAAGACCTAGCTGATAGCACCAGTCCAGCTACTCGATGTCAGGGACTGCTTTTCTCTTTCTCAGAATATAGTGGTTAAGGCCCCAGTCAGAAAAAATTGTTTGATTCCAGGGTCTGCCTTCCACTAGCTGTGGGCCCTTGAGTAAATTATCTAACTTCTCTATGCCTCAGTTTCCTTATATGAATATGGGGATAATAATAGTACTTGCCTCACTGGATTGTTGGAGTACATGTTAGAAACTTAATGTTAAATAAGTCTTAGTTATCATTATTATATCACAGAAAAGATTAAGAAGGATTGGGGCAGAAAAAGGAAAACCAAAAATAGTCCAAGTAATGGTGCCAGTAAAGTCTGCCTAGCATTCATGCTGGAAAGGTCACATATTAAGTGGTTTCTGTGATAACAAGAAAATAGAGTTGCTTTGTACCTCTTCACATGCTGGGTAAACACGACAAACCACAGATCCTGCTAACCATCCAAATCATAAAGTAACAAGATTATTTCATTTCTCCTTTAAGGTCTGGAAAACTGAAATATCTTGACAGTCTCAGAACAATGGTCTAAGCGGATTTAAGCCACTGCTTTGAGAAACCGGTCATTAGGCTGAAACCACAGACTATATTTGGTCCACTCTATTTAAGATCTGGCTTAAAGGCAGCTTCTTCCAGGATGCTTTCCTTGGTTAACATCTCCTTTTCTGGGTCTTGTCAATACATATCCTTCAGTTGCCCCTCCCTGATTATTTTGCATTCGAAGAAAATGAGGGTATGTTTTGTCTTGTTAACCGAATTGTGAAAAAGATCTCACACCTTCACAGGAATTGTTTACAGACCCCTTTCACACCCACCAACTCCTTTGATTCTCTCAAAAAACCTATGATGGACTTTCTGTCATCTTCGTTTTATAGGTGTGCAAAGAGAGGCAGAGAAAAGTTAACAGATGCCTCACCTCACAAGGGGTTTAGGTCCAGACACTATCCTCTTACCGCTACACTCTTCTCAACACCTTCCAGAACGGCGAGCAGAGCCTCGGCCTAGGCGGGGAGACCTCAAGAGGCGCCGCGCCAGGCGGCAGATGGCGAGGGAGGCGCGCGAAGCCAGGTTTTCTAATTTCCAACTCACTTCTCTTTTCACTATAAACACCCACTCTCTTCAGCAAACTGCTAGCGCCTGGCGAACCCTCGGCACTGCGGTAAGCGGTGGGTGACGACGACGAACCGGAGTTCTTACTCTCAAGAAGCTCAATTCTAGGGCAGAGGAGACTTCAAATAATAATAATGGTAACAACAACAATAATAAATGAGTAGTGTCTCTCAACAACAGCAATAATAAGTGAGCACTGTCTCTCTTGTCATCCCTGTCACCTGGACAGTATACAGAGGCTCGTAGAGAGCCCCAAAGAGAAGGGCGGAGAGCAGGCCTAGCTCGTCACTCCCCTGAGGGGAAGCAGGTAGGGGAATGTCGAGGCCCCGGACGAAGAGTCGGAGAAACTGGCGACCGTCTCATCTTCCCTAGGGCGAAGGTTCGGAATTCGGAGCGACTGTTACTCGCGGCGTAACGGGGACTTCTGGAAGCCGCAGTCGTCACTACTCGGTCCGCAGGGCCGCCGCCTACGGGTTCTCGAGGCCCTGTGCCCTTCGCCCGATCTGATTGGACGGCGGGGAAAAGGGGCGGGAGGCCCAGCAGGAGGTGCGCACAGGCCAGCCCTGGGTTCTCGCGGTGTCAACAGGCAGGCGAAGGGGCGGGAGTTGGCCGGCGGGGCGGGAGGGAGCCTGGCGCGTGCGCACGTCGGGAGGCGACAGGCTTTGGGTGGCTAGGAGGGCTGGGCAGTTCGAGAAACGGGTGGGCGTGTGCCGGATAGGAGCGGGAGGGGCTCGGGGTGCGCGTGCGCGTCGGAGCGCGAGTCGCGGGAGGAGGCGGTGGAGGGGGCGGGTCGCGTCCGGCGCCACGTCCGCAGCCAGAAGGCACCGTCGCCAACCTTGTCTTCTGGCTCCAGAGCCAGAGGAGGCGTCTCCGGAGCCCGCAGCTACCCCGGGCTGTGCCTGCCGCTCAGGCCGCCTCAGCCCTCCTAGGTGCTGCCCGCTTCTCCGCCCGGCCCCGGCGCCGGCCCCCGACCCGGCGGTGAGTAAGTCGGGCCGGGAGGGTAGGGGGCGCCGTCCCGGCTTCTTCCTGCCCTCCTCTCTGTTGCCTTTTTCCGTTAGCTCTGTTAGAAGGGGGAGGGGCGGGACGATGTTGGGGGGTGGAGGTTCGCTGGCCGGGTTACCCCCTTTTACGTGTCTCTGACTTCCCCGCCGTGGTTTGAGACTGGGGACTCTCCTTGGACGCTTCCGCCTGACTTAGTTCCTGGGGTATCAGACCGGGGAAATGGGGGTGGGAGGGCGCCAGCAGCCTGCGAGAGGAGAGGGATGCGGCAGAGGGGCTGCGTGCTGGGCTTCCCCGCCCCGCTAACTTCTAACTTGTTGATAAACCACTCTCTTGGGTTCAAGTACACGATCCTTCAACAGTGGACAGTCTCAGTGTTCTTTCCAGGTAGCCCTACCCCCACACCTAACCTGAACTTGGAAGTGTAGCCGTGGAGAGAGGCGCTTACTGCTGGAGCACCCACCAGTGCCATCACTGCCTCCCGAGTCTAAATAAAGACCGTGCCTGCTATGCACACGCAGCCTCAAGACTGGTCCCCAGGCTCCCATTTAGGATCAGGTCCCCTCTCCTAAACAGATCGCCTCTTGTACGTTAGAAGACATAGGAATTCTGGAACCCTGTGGGAGTGGGGTTTGCTGGGTGTACAACGTGGAGCGGAGGGAGGAGGTGCTGAGCTCAGCCCTAGCCAGGGCTCCTACAGGGTCATTTTCTGCCTCTCCTGCCACGTCACTCCCTCTGCTTAAAAAAAAAAAAAGGGAAACTTGCTAGTGCCCAAAGGGATCAGTGGGGGGCAGGGGGGGCTCCGGAAGGGGCCACCGGCAAAGGTTTAGAAACACCTAGAGAAGGAGGAGAGTTTATGTGATTTATTCTGCCCTCGTGAACTAATTCCAAATGAAAACACTTTATTTACTATCTGTGATTATTTGTTCTATACTGTTGTCTAACCTTTAAAACTTCCACTGGTGTGGGTGCTCTAAAGGGCTCCCCAGGAATATTGATATCACATCAACAGGTATATGTCTGCGTGTTATGTGTCCATGTCTGTTTTTTTAAAGAAAGAAGGAAGTAACTTTTAATAAACTCATGCATCCTATTTTGATTTTTTTCACTTTCATTCTTTAGTCTTTGTTATATGTACTAGGAAGCAAGCTCAGTAAAAATATGCCTTTATTTAGAGAACATCGTTAGAAAAGTATAAGTAGTTCTTGTGTGTGGTTCGCTTTTGTTTTTCTTTTAAATTCCAGGAAAATCTTTACCTTTCTTTGTTTTAGTCATTGAGTAGTTGTTGTTTTGCTACTTCCTGAAGGTATCTTACTGGTTTATATATAAACACCCTTAGAGTAGGGCCTTGACATTCTCGTTCAGGCTGAAACTTCAGTGTCTAACACAGTGTCTGAGACATAGTAGGGACACAAATATCTGTTGGACTAATGAGGTGTAATGTAGTGAAAATGACTGGTGTACTGGTTATTTGGTTTGATAGGTTATTGTAATTCTCCTTAATGTTTCATTTAAGGGCAACACTTAAAAATTGCCATTTTGATACTGTCTGTTGTTACTTGTCACTAGGTGTAAGTTTTACTGACAGATTACTTTTTCTTTCCTGCCACATTCAGTGCATTGCTTGTAGTTCACTTGCTGTTGATTTAATGGGCAGGGGCCATTTTTAAAAGCAGCCTGTTGAGGATAGCTGGTTAACTAGAGAAGCCTAAAAACAGTAAGCTGGTGTTTTAATATGCGCAGTTTGTTGGTGTGTGTGAGTTAAAGCTCTGTATAAATGTATTTTTTGAAGCTCTTTATAGTTATTTGGCAAAGAAGCTAAAGCATAGGAGTGAGGATGTGGCAAAGTTCCTATATATAAAATATGTAGAAAAATTTAGCTAATTCATTTATAGTCTTTTTCTTATAGGGAAATTGGCAGTTACTGTTTAATAAGAAATTTTCAAAGTGGCTTTGAAGGTAAACTGTTGTGCATTGTATTTTGTAGTTAGGCTTCATGTACAATGTATTAGTGCTTCTTAACTTCCCTTGGTACACAGAGGGGTGTTGCCATAGGCACACTTGAGTACTGTTTTCAGATTTTGTTTTTATTAATGAAAACTTTATATATAAAATGTTACAGATATCCACAAACAACATTGATTCACCTGGTTTCCTTTAAAAAAAGGGGGCGTCCATTGTTTACTTATTTCTATTATTAGAAGAAATTACCCTCTAGGGAATAGTGTTGTTATAAATCCTTGCTCAATATATTTACCAGCTGCCTATATCTATGATACTGTTGTACTGGACAAGAATTATTTCTCCCTGGCCTAAAATGCTTAAAGGAACTGCTGATGAATTGCAGTCTATAGCAAAGAACTCTTTCACATTTCATAATTTCTTTAAAAAAAAAACATGACCAGTTTTCGTTGGTACTGTAATGGTTTGTTCACATGTCAGGACCAAATGGTAAAACTGATTTATGTCCATAGAGTAAGTTAAATTATTTGTCCTGATCTCAAGGCTGTTTTCTGTCTTTATTGCCTTCCTTAAGAAACTATGTTTTTTAATAGAAATTTCTGTGCATTATGAGTTCCTCCTATAGAGTAGACATTTTTTTGTTTTTGAATGCAACTAAATTGATAAACGCTGGTAAAGTATATAACCACTGGATTGTAAACTCTGGCTTAGTGTAGTCCTCTGTGTGTTTAATCACACTGAAACCTTTAGTGCCTATCAGGGTGCCTGGCACATAGCAGGGACCCAAGTATATGTTGAGTTTAGGGCAGATGGTTTGCATAGAATTTAATAATGTTGTTTAAGGGTAACATTTTTAAATGGTCTTTTTGATACTTTTACTGTCAGTTGTTATTTGTATTTACGTGTGTGCTTTAAAATTTTACTAAGCAGATTATTTACCTCTTCCAGTTTTAGGAGATTAGGGCCATATTTGTCTTCACAATTCCTAATTTAAGAGAAAAAAAATGTAATGATGATAATGAACAGCATGGTAATATAAAAAGCATTTCTCCTAGTGATAAAGTGATAATATCCTAAAGAGGTAATATCACTAAAAATTTGGCACATATATGTATGTAGAGGTTGGGAAAGGTTTATGTGAGTAAAAAGTATAGATGGCATTACAGATAGTTAAGGATTTTAGCAAAAATACCTTTATAAGGTAACTTGGTGTCATGATCAAATTAGGGATTCAGAAAAATATATTCCATATACTTAGAGCTTTTGCATAATTTTTATTACCCTAAGAGTTCTGTAGGAATTTGAATACTACATATTTGCTGTTAATATGAGTGATATACAAGAAACTTAAACATTAAAATATATGTATACAAAACAAAAATCAATCTCTGTGGCCTCTTAGGGCTTTCAAAGCCAATTTCTTCTAGTCTAGGTAGCCAGGCTTCTGGCCTACACAACTCCAGATTTTCTACTTTATTGATAATCCTGTTTGCAACTCTTGGTAACACTAGTAAACATAACTGTGAATGTAATTTAAGAGCGGCATAAACTCAGGGGAGATAGGAGCGTGGTTGGGCAGGGAAGAGAGAGCTGGTGAATCTGAGAGTATACCCTAAAGAGGCTCCAGGCAAGAACGAAATTTCTTGAAAGTCTAGTTGTCTTAAAAAATTCCCAAGCACTTTTCATTTAACTTTTTAATTAGTGTGTATTTAAAAGCAAAACTATTTTAAATTACTGTATAGTAAAATTCATGTCTCTCCTGTGGTTCTTGAAGCCCCTGGAATAGCACTGCCTGTTCTTAAAGAAGTACATTTGAAGAGCATGAATCTAGCTTGAAGTTATCTTTTTTTTTTTAAACCAAAAATTTGGACCACATATTGGTATGCATCTTTTCTTATGATGCTTCAAGTTAATGTGGATACAGATGATATTTTTATCCCATTTATTACACAAATACTATGTGTCAGCTTACAACCAAAACGTGTACTTTAAAAAAAAATGGTAAGAGTATAAATAAGATTTTCAAACTGTAAATCAGGGAAAAGAGCTGTAAGAGTGGAGGTCTTTGTGTGCTGTCAGGACCGGGCTGGGGGAGGGTGGGGGAACATAACCGTGAATAAAACTGGGTGATCTTTTCTTCAAGTCAACATTTTGTGATTCAGGAACATTGTTTTTTAGGTGATCAGCTTGATTTGAGGATAACAATAACTACCTACAGTAACTAGGTAGATGAACTGTATCATCTTTAAAAATATCCTTTATGAGTATCACTGATTTCTAAGACTTAAAAATATGTATTGTTCTTTAATTACAAGATCAATACATGTTTATGGTAGAATATTAAAATGTAGATGTTAAGTATATATATTTCTCTCTATGTAGAAATACTATATATCTATTCCCCCCATATGTATAATTTCTACCCCCTAGTGGCAATCTTTGTTAACACTTCGGTATATTTATTTTCAGTCTTTTTATGCGCACTTAAAAAAAATAGTATCATATGATACATGCCTTTTATATCCTCTAAATACGACATTAACATTTATCCATAGTATTTGATCTTCATAAATTATTTTAATGTTTGCATTGTATGTATCTTTAGGAAGCTTATAAATTCATCTCTTGCCTTCCATGAGGCTGTCTCATTTGACTATTTATCTTCAGGTGTATTATGTTTGTTTTTGCTGGCTTCTCTTTTGCTCACCTCTTAAACATGAACAGTCCATATAAGCTTATCGGTCTGCTCTCTTACTACTCTTTTCCTTGATCATATCACTCACCCCCTGCAGCTTCAGGTATCACTTCAGACCATTCTCAGGACCTCACCTCTTACTCTGACTTCATGCTGACTTTCAGGCCCTTTTAAATACAATTGCCTGCTAAAAGTCTCCTGTAGATGGCCTGAAGGCATCTCAAATAGCTGTTCAAGAACAAGTCTTTTCACTGAACCGATAGTCACCAATACTGTGTACACTTATTTGTTAAGTGTTCTTGCCGCAATAAACATTTTAAAAAATGTCCATCTTCTCCTCTCCAGTCCTGTCTTCATCATCATTTCTATTTAGTTTCTCATGCTAGAAATTTTACACCCTATATTCTCCTTTTATCTCACATTAATACCCAAGTTATGTTCTACTTCATACAAAAAAGTCAAGTATTTGAGTATCCGCCACACATCAGGCATTATTAATTAAGGCTCTGGGAATGGAGCAGTGACAAAACCAAGCTTTGTTCCAATAGAGCTTACATTCTAATTGTGAGTGACACAAAGTAAACATATATATCAAGTGACAATAAAAGCAATGAAGAAAATAGAGCAGTGTGTTAGGTGAAAATGATAGGGAAAGGAAGGTGCTAATCTATTATAAGGTGGTCAGGGAAGACCTCTGAGAAGGGGACATTTGCACAAAGACCTGAAGGAAGTAAGGAATCAAGTCAGGTACATACACTGGGGAAGAGCCTTTCAGGAAAAGATGAGCAAGGAAGCCTATGTTGTCAAGCTGGATTGAGCAAGAGGCAGAGTGGTAGGAGATGCTATCGGGGTATTAGATGTTGGGCCCTCAAAGGCAAAGGGAAGGACTCTGGATTTTATTCTGGGCAAAATAGGAAGCAGTTGGAGGGTTTTAAGCAGAGTATGACATGGATAGACTGAAGGAAGAGCACAGGCGGAAGCTTGGAGGCCAGTTAAGAGATTTTGTAGTTGTCCGCAGCTCTACTCTTTTAAAATGATGGTCTTTTTCTTTTTTAAATTACAAGATAGATATATGTGGGAAAATTATTTTTTTAAAATAAGGGATTCTGTATTAGGAGGAAAAGGTTAAGACTTTTGGTAGAGATTTGTGGGATATATACAGAAAAGCAATTTTAAAATGTATGCAGTTACTAGCACACCTGTTTTAAAACTCCAGCTAAAATATGTAAGATGTATGTGTGTATATAGTATCCCCATATTTCTGTACAGAATACTGTGACATCTGTTGATTAGTTGATCAGCCAGATGATCTCTTGGTATACAGATACTGGAATCACAGTGCTGAGTGAGGTAGACAAAGTGTCTCTCCTTTTGGAATTAACAGTCCAATGGGGAAGAAAGTGACTCCAAAATAGTTATTCTTCAGGAAGGGGGACACACACTTCTGGCCATTCTGCCAGGAGTTTCTGCATGTTTTGTTTTGAATTGTTAAATAGTATTCTCATCTTAGAGTTAGGGCTAGAATATCTTTAATTTCTATTTCTTGAACAGCAAGGATCTGATGAAGTTATTTGTCCTCAGCCATATAGTTTATAGTCAAGTTGGGATTCAGCTGCAGGCTCTCTGATTCCAGAACTTTAAACACTACGCTGTATAATTTCTCATGATCTTACCATGATGATAAATTAAAGAAATATAAATATGAATGGAAATAAATTTAATTAATTAATTTAATTTCTGGCTTAAGGGAGTTTTAAAATTAAGGCAAATCAATCAGGAACTCCTTCTCCCAGTAATGCATCAGCTGATACTCTCAGGTTTTGTTTTGTTTTTTGTCAGAGATTACATATCTTTACTGTTACTCTTAAAATCTTAACTGTATATGGGATGATAATGCTAAATTGACAAACCGGACCAGCGTAAGATTAGGTGCTCTTGATCAGTGGTCTGAGTCAGGGTTTTCACTAGAACAACTAAAAGACATTTATTTAAGCACAGGGACGTATGCTGCTGGATGCTGTGGGGTGCAGTGAAGTCCCATGTTACACAGGGTTTAGGTTTTAAAGATGTTTCAAGTTGAATTACATGAAGTTAAATTACCTTTGAAAAATCCCACTTCTCACACTGCTACCTCTGCCACCCTCATTTGCCACCAGTGTTTTTTGCCTGAGTTATTGAAATATAGAAGGAAATATGAATGACTTTTTATCTGATCATCTGGTGCTGAAAGCAGTAGGAGTCATAAAGGAAAGGGGAACTTCCCTGACCCTTCTTTGACCACTTAAAATTAGTTCTGATAAACATTGTAAAACGTGTGAGCCTTGAAAACATTAAGTCTCCCAATTGGTCTTTCTGTCTCTGTTCTTGCTTTCTGATTGCTTGTTCTCCCCACACAGCCAGAATGATCTTTAAAAAGTGTAAATCAGAACACATTACCCCTCTGGTCAGTGCCTTTCACTGGCTCGCCATCTTAGAGTTAAAAAGCTAATTGCCACGATGGCCTATATGGGCCTATGTCGTCCAGACCTCACTCTTTGACCTCTTCTTCTACTGCCTTTTGCTGCAGCCCCTGCCACATTTTTCTGGCTGTTCCTTCTTGTCTATAGTAAGCTCTTACCTCAGGACCTTCGCATTTACTGTTTTTTCTGTCTTGAGGGCTCTTGACCCAAGAGCCCTCAAGGCAGAAAGGGTATCTTGTATCCTTAACCTCCTTTGGGATGTCACCACAATGAGGCCTTCACAGACTCTCCCATTTAAAATATCGCATCCTCTT
>NW_006789843.1:210100-244679 GCF_000442215.2 Lipotes vexillifer | reverse complement strand
TCTTTCCCTTCATGCCTTTTTCTCCATAGCATTTAACACCATCTGATATACAGTATATTCTTTGAATATGTATTTATTGTCTTCCCCACTAGCCAATATGGAATGTTCATGATGGCAGAGATTTTTTTGGTCTGTATTGATCACAGCTATATCCCATGCACCTAAAACATGACCCTTAGTAGGTACTCAATAAATTTTTAATCAGTGTATTAAAGTACATTGGTAGTTTTCACAATATTCTTTTTTTCCCCAGCTTTATTGAGATATAATTGACATACAGCATTGTGTAAGTTTAAGGTGTATAATGTAATGGTTTGATACACATATATATTGCAGAATGTTTACCAGATTAAGGTTAGTTAACACATCCTTCAACTCATATAATTACTTTTGTTGTTATGGTGAGAACATTGTAAGATCTACTTGTAGCAACTTTCAAGTATACAATACAGTAGTTTTAACTATAGTCATCATGCTGTGCATTAGGTCCTCAGAACTTATTCCTCTTGTAACAGGAAGCTTGTACCCTTTGACCAATGTCTTATTTCCCCTACCCCACACCCCCTGCCCCGTGCAACCACCTTTCTATGAGTTTGGCCTTTTTAGATACCATATATATAAGTGACATAATATAGTATTTGTCTTTCTGTGTCTGACATTTCACTTAGCATAATGTCCTCAAGGTTCATCCATGTTATTTTGCAGATGGCAGGATTTTACAATATCCTTTAAAAATCTGTTGTATTATATATGTACAGATACAATAATTTAGGCTTCATGGTTTTATGACTAAGAAATACTTAGTTGACTACTGGGATCACAACCCTAGTTTTCTGGCCAAGCAAGAAAGCTTTTAGACCAATCTTGACTTGTTTTAGTCTTTACTTAGTCAATGGAATATAAAATCAAATATTTTAAGATAGTAAGGAGATTGGGAAAAGAAAGTTTATGTGTTCTTCATCCCAACATAGCTTATTTTATTTCTTAGTTTCCATTATTACTTGTACTTAGACGTAGTCTGTGGTATATATATATATATATATATATTTTTTTTTATAGTAGATTTTGAATTATTTTGCTACTTCTGTTCATACGAGTTCTAAAAGTAACAATAAAAAAGTAATCATGGGCTTCCCTGGTGGCGCAGTGGTTGAGAGTCCGCCTGCCGACGCAGGGGACACAGGATCATGCCCTGGTCCGGGAAGATCCCACATGCCACAGAGCGGCTGCGCCCATGAGCCATGGCCGCTGAGCCTGCGCCTCTGGAGCCTGTTGCTCCGCAGCGGGAGAGGCCACAACAGTGAGAGGCCCGCGTACCGGGGGCAAAAAAAAAAAAGTAATCAAAAACCTTCTCTTAGTGATTCAGATTGGTGCTGCCATCTTTATAGGAGAAGAATGTCATGTTTTTGAGGAAATTTTCAGATAGAACATGTTTTTTAGTTCATAGTATAGGTTTTTCTTTGAGTCTGTTGTGAAATAAATTCTGTAGGAGGAGGCACTTAAAATTTTTGGCTGCTAACCCCCACCTTCCAACTTGCTTTCAGTTGGTAATTTTCAATTTAAGTTGAAGCAGCAGTAACAACATAGGAAAGCTTGTACCATGCCTGACAATCTTTGCTTGATTTGAGATAAGATTTATGTTGTCCACTAGTATAATTGAAAGTATTTCTCCAACACCACAAAGTAGGAGACAGACAAGGTGAAGTAGTCTTGTTATGGTTGTTTTAAAAATGTTGTTTATCAGGGGTTTGCTGGTGGTCTAGTAATTAGGATCCTGCACTTTCACTGCTGTGGCCCGGGTTCAATCCCTGGTTGTGCGGCTCAGCCAAAATAAAAAAAAGATAAGTAAAATGTTATCTGAATAAAGTTAAGTCTTGATCAAGCATATAAAAAGAGGTAGTCTCCGATGTTGAAATTAAAATGAAATGTGTGTGTTTTTTAGGAGATCATGAATCAGACAGATAAAAATCAACAAGAAATCCCATCATACCTTAGTGATGAACCACCAGAAGGTAAGTATGCATCTGTAATACTAAGAATGAAAAAAATCCTAGTGAATTAAACTTCTGATTGTTTTCATTAACTTTAAAGTAACATAACCTGTTTTCCTTGTCAGTAAATGTGTTCCAAAAATACTTAAACATTTTTAGCTTTTAATAAGAAAGCATAGATATTGGTAAATGGGGACACAATGTAACTTTTATATAAGGTCTACCAGTATTTTTCTGCTACTCTTTTATTCTTTTAAGACCATTTCACGAGTATCCTTTCACTTGTAAAGAGTTGGGTGAAGTGCAGAGGAAGGATGGACTAGGTTATGTCATGCGTACGAAAACTCACTTCAAGAGGCCCTTGAGATTTGTTGTTAAACTCCTGTTATTCATTACATTATAATGGGTAACTCTTTCTTTTTTAATACATGGTTTTAGAGTCTGCTTAATTTATTTTTTGGTGGGAAAATTGTGACATCAGGAATCATTTTATTCTTACCTTCAAAAATCTTTGGAAACACTAAATGCACACATGCATGTCCTCACTATGTACAGAGACAGACTAGCTGTTTTCTTTATTTTCTCCCTTTATTTTTAAGGACTAGAAGTCTAGAGTTTTGAAAAGAAAAGTTAGGGCTCAATGAGAAAGTTAGGAAGGACTTAAGAGAAATAAGTCAGGAAAGAGATAAAGGCTGTCCAGGAGCATGATTGTTAAGGAAGAGAACAGCCTCAAGGATGTCTTTATATTGGCAACCTGTTAAAAGTAGTCTGCAAAGTGGATAATTTATATGGTGGTAATTAAGAGTACACTGTAATTTAAAAAAAAAGAGTACACTGTAATTAAGAGATCAACAGCATTAGTATTTATCTGATTTCACTAAGAAAAATTGTCTTCATTAAATGTATGTACACCAAATTTGGCATAGCAGGATAATACTAATGAGGTATTCAGCATGAGGTAGTTATCTGTTTTATCCTCAAATCAAGATTTTCCCCCCTTTTCCTAGTGTTAACTAAGCTTGATTACAAAAGAATGACCACTTATGTAATCCTTTCCATCATAATTTTATAATTAATATATTCAAATGCTTATCTATGTCTCAAGCCTTTTATTTCAGCTATTTTAAAATTTTATATTAACTATGCTTATTACTCAGTTTCAATTAAACAGTTGGTTTTATAAATTTAGCCATTGCTATATCTTCATCAGTGAGCTATTTTGACTAATCAATGAGACTTTCTTCCTGTGAAAGGATGTAAAATCTCCCAAACAGTGAAAAGAAAATCTTACTCAAGGTAAATTTGTGTCTGTGTATTTAAAGAAACTCAATTTTCAGATTTTTTTTCTCTTTCAAATATTGTTGATTTTCCAATGTTACCTTCCCTGATAACCACATTCTGCTAGGTTATAGTAGCTTTGGGTGTCTTAGTTGAACTTACATACCCAAGAATTTACCTTTCTTGTGTGAGATTATACCTTTTTAGTGGTTATAGCCTGAACTGTATAGTTACCAAGTATTTTTTCATGAAGTTTAAAAAAATAATAACACTATTGCTCATGTGTTGTCGCCGCCTGAGTCATTAGATTATGAAGGAGAAAAGATTGTGTGTGTTTGAGGCTGGCAGAAGCAAATTTTTATGAAATCTTCCTGCTAGTCATTTTATGCTGGAGTTTGGGGTTACATGCCAGTTTGAGTGCCTCTATTAAACAAACAAAGAAACCAAAGAGAAAAGACTCGTGACAATAAATCTGAATTTCTCATACTGATGTTACCTTTTCTGGGAGTATATGAAGAGTTTTTACAAACTAGATACTTAAATCACATACTCTCTTTTATAAAAATTACTGAGGCAGTGGAAGTATTAACCATAGCTCTGGTTTCTCCATGTTACAAAAAAGATTATATGTAGGTAACAGGATTTTAAGTGATGAATAATTTTCCTATTTTTACATATAATATTAGCTCTTTAAATACATTATTAAGGAGTACATAGAATAGAAACCCAAATATATTTAAGTTAGTGGTTCTCAAATTATTTTGTCTCAGGATGCTTTCTACTTTAAAAAAAATTGAGGATTCCAAAGAGCTTATGTCTTTGTTGATATTTGCCATATTAACAATAAAAACAGAAATTAAGTATTTTATTATGAAAAGAACTCAGTAGGCCCATTACATATTAACATATTTTTTGAAAAATATGAAACTATTTTCCAAAACAAAAAAATTGTGAGCAGGGTGATTTGTTTGTTTGTGGTCATACTGTGTGGCTTGTGGGATCTTAGTTTCCCAATCAGGGATCAAATCCAGGCCCTTGGCAGTGAAAGTGCAGAGTCCTAACCACTGGACCACCAGAGAATTTCTGACATTGTTTTAAAATATTTGCAAATCTCTTTAATATTTGGATTAATAGAAGAGAGCTAGATTCTCACAGTTTAGTCTTCTGTGTTTAGTCTGTTATGTTACTGCCCATCATTTAGCTTCTGGAAAATTCTGTTTTAGACTGGTGACAGAATGAAAGTGAAAGACAAATGACATGTTAATATTATTATGAAAGCAGTTTTTACCCCGAAATGGTCCTGGGGATACTCAAGGGTTCCAGATGATACCTGAGAACCAGTGCTTTAAATGAAGAAGGTTGTTTCAGTAATGACTGATTGAATTCTATCAAGGAAATAAGGGCTAAATATATTTATCTTTTAATTTTTTCATGCTCCTTTTAGGATATAAAATAAAGATGTTTTTATTAACAGCAATAAAACTGTAAATCAAGGAGACATTTAAAATAGTCTTCTATTTTATGAAAGTTGTCTAGTCTCTAAAGCATTTCTTCTCATAGATACTAAGACTTAGCATTGGACCAAGATGTTTTAAAAACATGTACAACTATACCCTTGAGGGAAGAGCTCTTGATGTCTTGATCAGATATGTATTTATGTGGTTGACCTTTTCAATACAATCTGCTGGTTGTTAGGAAGGTTACTCAGTGATTTGTACTGTTCTTATAAAGACTTACATTTGACTGTCTTATGATATTTTCTCTTATTAGGTTCAATGAAAGATCACCCACAGCAGCAACCAGGCATGCTGTCCCGTGTGACTGGGGGTATCTTCAGTGTTACAAAGGGAGCCGTTGGTGCTACCATTGGTGGTGTGGCTTGGATTGGTGGAAAGAGTCTGGAGGTGACCAAAACAGCTGTTACAACTGTGCCTTCCATGGGAATAGGGCTGGTGAAAGGGGGCATGTCTGCTGTGGCTGGAGGTGTTACAGCTGTTGGCTCTGCTGTTGTAAACAAAGTGCCCTTAACAGGAAAGAAGAAAGACAAATCTGACTAAAATATGGAGATACACTTGCTCTCCACAGCATTATGATGCCAGTGGCATTGAATTGCTAAATTACAGACTACAACCAAGTCACCTGTTTTGGACGTTTATCTTCTAACTGCTGTGTTGAAAGTATTGATGACTGACTGGCTTTTGTCTTAAAGGAAGAGACCAATACTAGCACAGTGTATGAAGGTTTCTCATACTTAAATTCCAGCTTTTTATCTGGTAAAATGTTACACTTATTCAGTTGTAACTGAAGATAAGGTATATTTGAATATTTACTACATAAGTCTTTCAGTTCAAAAATGTGAAAGTTGAATTTAGTGGATGATCTTTACAGTTCCATATGTATAATGTGCCAGGTAACTCATCTGCCCCTTAAGAAGGGAACCTTGACCTACATAAATGTACCTTTGATGTGCCTAATAGTTTCAGATGTCTTAGTTTTTTTAATAACCATAGTTGATTAGACGAAGAGGCATTCTTTTCTTTTTTAAGATGGTAAAAATAGCAGGAACTAGAGAAGTTTAAAAGAAAAGATTCATGGTTTTATGAGTATTAACCATCTTTTTTTAGATAGGCATTATATTAATCATTGATGCCTTACAAAAGAAAACATCTTTTCTAATACCCTGAATATGTGCAGTTCTTAGGATTATTATTATATATGGATTCTTTCAAAAGTTGTTTGTGAAATTAGTTTTCCCTCAAGAATCTCAGGATTAGTGACATAAAGGCATTTCTTGCTCTCAGCAGATTAGGATAGTGTTTGATAACTGTTAGTAGTTATAACCAAATTGTACACTTCAAACTGGGTTCATGCTCCATCATTAATAAACCTCACAGTGCCTAAGGAACATTTCTTTGCTGGTCAGAAGCTATGTTAATAAAAGAGTTTCATATTAAGGAGGAAAACATAAATCATTTTAAGTTCTTAAGAATTACATAAAGCATCCAAGATATAAAAAATTCTTCACACCTATTTTGTCTCCAGGATGGCTTAAATTACTAGCAGTACCCCTTTCAAAAAACACAGTAAAAGCAGCCACAGATGTGTGGGGGCTGACTCTTAAATTGAACGGAATGGGCTCCATAGATTAGTTTTGAATGTAAAATATATGTAACTGATTTCTGTTTGACAGGCTTTTAAAATGTCATCTTACACTCCTTTAAAGCAACTGTAAGCTTTGTACCATTTTCCAAGTCAACTTCAGGCAGGAAATTGAATTTTTTGGTTATGGATGATAAGTGTGTTGTGTCTCATTAACGTCTCATCATGTCTCATTCATTCTAAAAGAATATGACTTAGCTGGAATTCATCTTTTTTTTTTTTTTTCGGTATGCGGGCCTCTCACTGCCGCGGCCTCTCCTGTTGCGGAGCACAGGTTCCAGACGCACAGGCTCAGGACGCGCAGGCTCAGCGGCCATGGCTCACGGGCCCAGCTGCTCTGCGGCATGTGGGATCTTCCCGGACCGGGGCATGAACCCGTGTCCCCTGCATCGGCAGGCGGACTCCCAACCACTGTGCCACCAGGGAAGCCCGAATTCATCTTTTTTTTGTTTTCATGTTCAGTTTCATAAAAATTTTAAAAGTGGCATTTCTCTTAACTAAGGGTTTAATCCCAGCCTGAAAAATCTTAATTTTCCTTAAGTTTGGAAATTTGCCACCATTCTGCAGACTTTTTTTTTTTTTTTTTTTAATGAGCAAGGGGAAGAAAGGAGGTGATGCTCTGGAGTAAGTCAGAACAGCATTCCTGAGAACTTAGATCACTCTAACACCCAAAGCTTATGTGTTTGTTTGCAACCCACTAAGAGTTTTACATTAATAATGTGGATCAACAAATGGGTAAGAACAAAACTTAGCTTTTAAATAGCTTTTAAAAGCTTTCATAAATACCAAGAGGGACTGAGGTAAATCCATAAAGGTTCTTGAACCTTTCTACCATATACAAAACTGGAAAGTCATTAGGGAGTTAATCAAAAATTAAATTGTGTATTTCATCCAGTATGATTAAAGGTATATTTGTTGGTATATCTGGGCAAATGTCATAATTAGCAAAGGGGATTTAAAAAAAAAACAAAATTAATGGATGAACACTAAATAATGATCTAAGTAATGGTATTGGAGAATTTGTTTCCTGCTATTTGAAAGAAATTATTGCTTCATTGCTAGCTTATATTTCTAAATTATCTTCTTATCTTCATCGGCTCTGCTTTGTACCTGAATTTCTAAATATAGACTTTAGTTTACTGTATGCTTGAATATTTATTTTCAACTTTGCTTGTCTTTAAAATTGCTTGAGGAAAAATGGTTGTAATTAATTTCCGCTACAGAAAAGCCACGTGGTACATTTTATCTCATCAAGTTTTTTTTTAAATTTTAAATTATAACTTTGTTCAGGAGAGGCTTTGCAATGATAGCAGAGAACTTGTACAAATGAAGTTAGTTGTAGACCTTCTTGTTGAAATGAACTTGCCATTTGATGATATGTAAAGCTGTACACTTGAGTCTTTTTCAGTTTATTTCGTAGACTAGCAGTTTGACCTGTTAAACAGTACTAGTTCACTTCAAGAAGCTAATAAGGTTGTTGTATACACCTGGAGGCATCTGTTATTCAGCTTATCTTCTGAGTGGGTATTCAGCACAATGAGGATAAACTTGTGTGACCCACTTGAATGACTGATCTAATAATGTTGACGTTATGAATCCTGTACTTAGTGAAATGTCAGATGAAAATAACTGATGATTGAATAAATTTTTTTGTATTAAAGGAATGGGAAAAGAAGACATGAATCTTTAATAAAGCACTATGATCTGCAAAAGATGAACTGTTTCATAAAGATCTAAGGAAATAAAGGAAATTTTAAAACAGGGTAGTCTTAAAATTTTAGTTATATAGAAATTCAGAAAGTACTGTAGCCAGTTTTTAAATTTTTTGATACTAATGCACAAACATGACAGAACATCTCCAAATATGAATTTTGATGCCAACACAACAATGAAATACAAATATATTTTAAACAACTCTAATAAAGGTTAAAAGTGCAGATTTCTGGGTTTGACTGCAACTTGCTGAATCTCTGCAGGGTGGGATCCAAGACTGCACTTTAACAACCTCTGCAGGTGATTCTTTTGCAGTCTAAAATTTGGGAACTGATGGAGGAATTATAAAGTAGGGAGCACACTTCCCTCTGTCCTAAGCAGCTGTGGAACCAACTTAGACCTCTTACTGGCCAGAAGTGACTCAAAGGGATGGGAACCAGTTGGAGGAAGGAAGGAAATTGATATTTACTGGGCATCTACTTACCTACCAGGCACTGTCCATAAATTCTCTGATTTAATCAGTATCAGGACCTTATGAGAAGTATCTTTATTCCCTGTTTACAAATATGGATCAAGCACAGTTCCAGTGTTAGTTGAATTTCCTGTAACACTTTTGAATTCATGTAAGTCAGAACCTCTCCATCTTACGTCCAGAAACAAAGGGGACTACTCAGTAGCTAGTCCTTCATTCCGCTGCTGGCATTAGTACTACCTGTATGCTTGATTTACCAGGCTGTCTGATTTGAGCTCACTGGAAGCCTTCTGGGTGATCATATTTACTTTGGCAGATAATTACGTTTTGCCACAGATATGAATTTATACATAAACTGTTTAAAGGAAATCATGTATTTTGTTATAGCCTTTTTTTCCCAGAGGAAATGAAATTTGACTCTAGGATTTTATGTAAGAATATCTCCCCCTGTTACGTTGTTGATTTTGAAAATCTAAAATTTTATTTGTAGGAAGATCTGAGTAAGAATGCAAGAATAGAAAAAGGCAGAGGTACAAGGGCTAAAAGATAACGGACTAGGATTTGGTCCAAAGGACAGGTCAGTATACTGCATGTTTGACCATGAATGTGGATTTTTTTAGTTTAAACTTTTCAAGTTAGAGTAAACTACAAATGCATTTCTGTAACCATAACTGCCCCATTTGCTGCTGTACTGACAAAGCTCTTCTTAAATTAATTGGCCACAAAGCACACACGGCCACTCAACTCTGCTAAACTTTCTTATATACCTTCATGTTTGTTTACTTTCCTACTCCTCAAAGTGACTATTTCATACCTCCTCTTTCCATCTCTCCTGCTATACTCCCCTCCTCCCATTCTAAATCTCTCAGTAAAAAGAGGCAACCAGACAGCAAGACTCCTGCCTCTCACAATGCATACTCTATCAACCTGCCTGCATCTGTTCCCATGCTCTGTGGACCAGGACTAGTAGCTCTGCTCTTATCTGAAGTCAGTCCACCTTCACTTTCTCAAGGATATTAATCCTTAAAATTAATTTTCCATCTCATCCATCTGTCTCTCCTTGGGTCATACCCATCGGCATATAAACATTTTCCACATTTCTTTAAAGAAAAAAATCTCATAATCTCCATTTTTCTGCTTCCTTTTGCAGCAAAACTTCTTGAAAAACTATATAGTCCCTGACTCTTCCTCATCTATTCTTTTTTAAATATATTTATTTATTTAGGCTGCATTGGGTCTTTGTTGATACGTACGGTCTTCCTCTGGTTGCAGCGAGCGGGGGCTACTCTTCATTGCAGTGCGCAGGTTTCATTGCGGTGGCTTCTCTGGTTGCAGAACATGGGCTCTAGGCACGCAGGCTTCAGTAGTTGCGACGTATTGGCTCAGTAGTTGTGGCTTGTAGGCTCTAGAGCGCAGGCTCAGTAGTTGTGGCGCTTAGGCTTAGTTGCTCCGCAGCACGTGGGATCTTCCTGGACCAGGGCTCTGACCCATGTCTCCTGCATTGGCAGGCGGATTCTTAGCCACTGCACCACCAGGGAAGCCCTCATCTCCTATTCTTTCAACCCACTCCAGCTGCCTTCTTACCTTTCTCATTCCACCAGAATTACTTTTTTAAAAAAAATCATTTATTTATTTTTGGCTGAATTGGGTCCTCGTTGCTGTGCGTGGGCTTTCTCTAGTTGCAGTGAGTGGGGGCTACTCTTGTTGCAGTATGTGGGCTTCTCATTGCGGTGGCTTTTGTTGCAGAGCATGGGCTCTAGGCACGTGGGCTCCAGTAGCTGTGGCTCATGAGCTCGTGGCAGGCTCAGTAGTTGTGGCGCACAGCCTTAGTTGCTCTGCAGCATGTGGGATCTTCCTGGACCAGGGCGCAAACCTGTGTCCCCTGCATTGGCAGGCAGATTCTTAACCAGTGCACCACCAGGGAATCCCCCAGAATCACTCTTGATAGGGCCAACCAATGGTTTCCCTTTAGCCAGATCCACTAGTCACTTCTCCTTATCTTAGTTGACCTCCCCATGGTATTCAATATTATTGAAAATGCCCTCTTTTCTTGGCAGACTTACTCTGGTCAGTCCTTTCTAGGCTTGGTCAGCCACTACTCCAAATCTGTCTTCTTTCTGGCAGTCTCACCTAGAGCTATAGCTTCAAATACCATAGATATGCAGATGATCCCTGATTATCTGTATCTCCAGTCCTGATTTCTCACTACTCCAGACTTCACCATTTTTCTATTTGAAATCTCTGCTCAGATTCTTGTAGGCATCTCAAAATTGACATCTAACAGAGAACTACCAAGATGACCATATAATGTATAATGTATTCCAAACTGAGATACTTTTGAGGGTGAAAGCACTGCTGATAATTTCATCAGCATAAACTAAAATCTGCCAAAGAGTTTCCCATCACATTTAGAATGAGATCCTGTTCCTTAGATGGACCTGTGAAGCTCATCTTGTGTCACTCTTCCCATCACTTAACTCTGCCCCGACTATACTGGCTGCCATGCTTTCTCTTGAACAGACATTTCTGTGTGACTTTGAGTAAGTGACTTACCCTCTCTGTGCCTGAATGTCCTCATCTGTTAAAACAATAAACAGTGGTACTCAGCTCTTAGAGTTGTAAAGCACAACATGCCCAGCACTTAGTAGGTGCTGCACAGAGATACCTTTCGCTTTCCTAACTAAGGAACTGAACAGATTGGGAGAGTGAGAATTACCTGCATTTGCTGAATGAAGGAATAGAGTGAAGACGTGGCCTGCGTTTTTCATAATTTTTTCATCACTTAAGGCCATGCACACATCACATAGCGCAGATGTTTGAGTGTCAAGAGTCAATTGTTTGTGTATTTGTTACAGAGTTCAGACTCCACAGCTGAAAGTGAGCCAGTCTTTATTTGCATAATATTTATCTTGGAACAAAGTTTAGAAATAGAAACTTGAAACCTAACTAAAATCAGTATCAACCATCACACACTTTACCTTTCATACTTTACAGTCAGACCTGGATTTTCAGAAAGTTTATACAAATTAGATCATTTCAAATTTAAGGAATTTTACAGAGATGTTTTCATAAAAATCCCTAAATTTGTAGTTGGTACTCTTTTAGCATGTCAGGTAGGAGTGACTTTTCTTATGCCAACTCATAAGCAATCCTTTTTCTGTTCACAAGGTTTGAACAGAAGAGAGAGATTAGTAAATCTGGGCTCTGGCATGTGGCAGCTGGATGGCTCTCTAAGCTTGTTTCCTCAACGTAAAAAGGGGAAAGTAATAAATGTACGTAAAAGTGTTTCATGACATAAAACAGTCAATTTTAAACCACACAAATAAGCTCTAATTATTCCTTTTGATGGGCAATACTTGGTTCTCAAAGATACTCCCTTATTCCAACCTGGAGATGAAATCAACTTTCTCCACAAAAATGTATTAGAAGTTTGCTAATGTTTCACTAAACACTAAGCTACAGAATTCACACCATAGTAGAGTGATGTTTCAGAGCTGGTGGTGAGAAAGAAGGCTGGGTCTGCATCCCAGGTGAAATGTGCTATATGAGTAAAAATGTATCCATACTTTGAATGGAGTGCACTTGTCAGTTTCTTAGAAATTACTCACTTATAAAATATCACACTGATAGACCATTTAATAGTTTTTTGAAATAGCCCAAGGTCAAAATTACAAACCTTATTTAAAATAAATGCAATTTATATTTTTAAGTACAGCAATTGAGTGAGAGATTTTCTACTTAGAGGTCATTTAAACACAACTCAGAAGCTAAGTAGGTTCTTAAAATTACTGGTGCCCACAGTATGCCTGAATCACGGTTTTGCTACTTGGTTTTACTCGGCACTGATAGAAAGACGCGTCAGTCAGCAAGTTACTCTTCAACATTTAATGGTGCCACAGGATTAAATAATGGCCTTCCTTTTTTGGCCTGAATTTTACCAAAGTTAGCCTCAAACTCTTTTTTTGTTCCATTTAGATTTGCTAGATATCCATCCTTTATTCTATAGCCTAAGGAATTCAATTTCCTTACCCTGTACTGTACTATTTGTGGCGTTAATTCAAGAACCTTTGGCGTCTCTCTTATCTGAGCTATGGAAATTCCTTCTTTCAATAATCCCTGAATTCTCTCTTCCAAAACTGGAACGGAATAATATAAAAGGGCAGGACATTTCAAAACTAATTGCTTCAGGTCATGATCAGTACATTTAAAAGCATTTTTAGAGAAGGACATACTGTTTTGTATACTTCTTGGGCAAAGTTGAAACAGAAATCCTTTGAGTTTGGAGAGAAGTTGGAGAATTTCAAAGTTTGTAAAACCCTGCTCCTGGAGAAATTCTAGTGTTTCCTTTATAGATGCAGAAGAATTTAACAAAATAAATGGGTTTTGGCTTAATAATTTTAGTAGCCAAACTTTCATGTTGACCTCAGAGCCACCTAAATTTAGATAACTCTCTTGAAGAACATTTATCATTTGCTTATTCTTCTCAATAGGAGTGTGAAAAATATTAGATGCAGTTGTCAGAAATCTACTAATGACCACATTTTTGAATCCCAACTCTTGAAAGAATTGAACATTCAGCTTCCGGTTTTCCTGGTCTTGAACAGTAAAGAAAGATTCTGGAAACTGTTCTATTAACTTAACTAACTCTTTCTCGTTCTTGCAAACCGACTGCCAGAGTTCTCTCTGGGTGTTAACAGCAGGTGGACTGCAGATAATTGCTTCTGGGCAGTGTTCCAAAATACTGGCTACAGCAGTCTCATCGGCACCTAGCTGTTGTAAAATATTTGCAATTTCTTCAACATAGGTTTCATCCTCCAGAAGTACCCATCCTTTTAATCTTCGAATTTTCCTGATGTCAACTGACAATTTATAGAGCTTTTCTACTGTCTTTTTATTTTCTCTATTTGACTGATTATCAGTTGTATAGGTGAAGGATGCTAGAAAAGGTGTGTATTTTGGAGCTGATAGCATCTTTCTGAAAGAACAGAGCCTGCAGGGCTGGGATCTCATCAGCAACTTCCACAACATGCCTGCAATCCACTGGCTAATTCCCACCATCCTGAGACTCAGAAGGTACTCATCATACCTATATCAAAGAAAATACAGGTTTTTAACATAAAGGGTGTTGACTTTTAGAATACAAACACAAATTTGAGCTGTAAGTAGTAAGCATGGAAATAAAATGGACTTAAATTAGACAACTCATGTGGAGTATATTAAATAGAGCCTCTTAAATAATTGATGAAGTAACTGTAATACACTACTTCACATCTTAAACTTTATAAATACATTGTCTGAGTTTTGCAACAACCTCGTGCAGTAGTTAGTTCCATTTTACAGACCAGTAGCAAAACCACAAGGAGTTCAAAGATTCACAAACCTCAAATGTTATTTTGACACACATTCCCTTTCAACTCTGATACGTTCAGGTTTAGGACACATACACTATTTACACACACCCACTTTTTTTTGTTTTAACATTTTACATTTTCAAGCTGATGTTTAGCTGAAGCGAATACTTTTTAAGGAGGGGTGTCAACTCTAATTTTATATTTTAAATATTCTTTTGCTAAATAACTATTATCAAAATAAGTCAGTGAATTTGTTTTCTCTAAAATGAATGAATAAATATATGCTTTTTTATGAGAATTATGTGAAAAACTTTTTTATAAATCTAGAATTAAAATAAGTCTCAGCCAGGTAAAATGAGGAATGCCATGTGACTGCCCTAGTGAAGCCAGAGAAAATCAGGTTAGCTGTGGAATGGTGACCATGGCTTATTTCGCTTAGCATAATGTCTTCAAGCTTCATACATTGTGTAGCATGTGTCAGGACAAATCGGTTAATTTTAATTGGTCAAAGGATCAGGGAAGTTTCCCTTTCCTTTAGGATTCCTACTGCTTTTATGCATCAGATGAGAAGATAAAAATTCATCCCTATTTGCTTCTATACTTTTGCTTGAAATTTATTTATTTTTCAGTCCCTGTTTTTTTTTTTAACATCTTTATTACAGCATAATTGCTTTACAATGGTGTGTTAGTTTCTACTGTATAACAAAGTGAATCAGCTATACCTATACATACATCCCCATATCTCCTCCCTCTGGCATCTCCCTCCCACCCTCCCTATCCCACCCCTCTAGGTGGACAAAAAGCACCAGGCTGATCTCCCTGTGCTATGCAGCTGCTTCCCACTAGCTAGCTATTTTACATTTGGGAGTGTATATATGTCCATGCCACTCTCTCACTTCGTCCCAGCTTACCCTTCCCACTCCCTGTTTCCTCAAGTCCATTCTCTATGTCTGTGTCTTCATTCCTGTCCTGCCCCTAGGTTCTTCAGAACCATTTTTTTTCTTTTTTTTTTAGATTCCATGTATATGTGTTAGCATACGGTATTTGTTTTTCTCTTTCTGACTTACTTCACTCTGTATGACAGTCTCTGGGTCCATCCACCTCGCTACAAATAACTCAATTTTGTTTCTTTTTATGGCTGAGTAATATTCCATTGTATATATGAGCCACATCTTCTTTATCCATTCATCTGTCAATGGGCATTTAGGTTGCTTCCATGTCCTTGCTATTGTAAATAGAGCCGAAATGAACATTGTGGTACATGACTCTTTCTGAATTATGGTTTTCTCAGGGTATATGCCCAGTAGTGGGATTGCTGGGTCATATGGTAATTCTATTTTTAGTTTTTTGAGGAACCTCCATACTGTTCTCCATAGCGGCTGTATCAATTTACATTCCCACCAACAGTGCAAGAGGGTTCCCTTTTTTCCACACCCTCTCCAGCATTTATTGTTTGTAGATTTTTTGATGATGGCCATTCTGACTGGTGTGAGGCAATACCTCATTGTAGTTTTGATTTGCATTTCTCTCATGATTAGTGATGCTGAACATCCTTTCATGTGTTTGAAGGCAATCTGTATATCTTCTTTGGAGAAATGTCTATTTAGGTCTTCTGCCCATTTTTGGATTGGGCTGTTTGTTTTTTTGATACTGAGCTACATGGGCTGCTTGTATATTTTGGAGATTAATCCTTTGTCAGTTGCTTCGTTTGCAAATATTTTCTCCCATTCTGAGGGTTGTCTTTTCATCTTCTTTATGGTTTCCTTTGCTGTGCAAAAGCTTTTAAGTTTCATTAAGTCCTGTTTTTTAATTTTTGTTTTTATTTCCATTTCTCTAGGAGGTGGGCCAAAAAGGATCTTGCTGTGATTTATATCGCAGAGTGTTCTACCTATGTTTTCCTCTAAGAGTTTTATAGTGTCTGGCCTTACATTTAGGTCTTTAATCCATTTGAAGTTTATTTTTGTGTATGGTGTTAAGGAGTGTTCTAATTTCATTCTTTTACACGTAGCTGTCCAGTTTTCCCAGCACCACTTACTGAAGAGGCTGTCTTTTCTCCATTGTATATTCTTGCCCCCTTTATCAAAGATAAGGTGACCATACGTGTGTGGGTTTATCTCTGGGCTTTCTATCCTGTTCCATTGATCTATATTTCTGTTTTTGTGCCAGTACCATACTGTCCTCATTACTGTAGCTTTGTAGTATAGTTTGAAGTCAGGGAGCCTGATTCTTCCAGCTCTGTTTTTCTTTCTCAAGATTGCTTTGGCTCTTTGGGGTCTTTCATGTTTCCATACAAATTGTGAAATTTTTTTGTTCTAGTGCTGTGAAAAATGCCAGTGGTAGTTTGATAGGGATTGCACTGAATCTGTAGATTGCTGTGGGTAGTACAGTCATTTTCACAATGTTGATTCTTCCAATCCAAGAACATGGTATATCTCTCCATCTGTTTGATCATCTTTAATTTCTTTCATCAGTGTCTTATAGTTTTCTGCATACAGATCTTTTGTCTCCTTTGGTAGGTTTATTCCTATGTATTTCATTCTTTTTGTTGCAGTGGTAAATGGGAAAGTTTTCTTAATTTCTCTTTCAGATTTTTCATCATTAGGGTATAGGAATGAAAGAGATTTCTGTGCATTAATTTTGTATCCTGCTACTTCACCAGATTCATTGATTAGCTCTAGTAGTTTTCTGGTGGCATCTTTAGGATTCTGTATGTATAGTATCATGTCATCTGCAGTGACAGTTTTACTTCCTCCTTTCCGATTTGGATTCCTTTTACTTTTTCTTCTCTGATTGCTGTGGCTAAAACTTCCAAAACTATATTGAATAATAGTGGTGACAGTGAGCAACCTTGTCTTGTCCCTGATATTAGTGGAAATGGTTTCAGTTTTTCACCATTGAGAACAATGTTGGCTGTGGGTTTGTCATAAATGGCCTTTATTATGTTGAGGTAAGTTCCCTACATGCCTACTTTCTGGAGGGTTTTTATCAAAAAATGGGTGTTGAATTTTGTTGAAAACTTCTGCATCTATTGAGATGATCCTATGGCTTTTCTCCTTCAATTTGTTAATATGCTTTATCACATTGACTGATTTGCATATATTGAAGAATTGTTGCATTCCTGGAATAAACCCCACTTGATCATGATGTATGATCCTTTAAATGTGCTGTTGGATTCTGTTTGCTGGTATTTTGTTGAGGATTTTTGCATCTTTGTTCATCAGTGATATTGGCCTGTAGTTTTCTTTCTTTGTGATATCTTTGTCTGGTTTTCATACCAGGGTGATGGTGGCTTTGTAGAATAAGTTTGGGAGTGTTCTTCCCTCTTATATTTTGGAAGAGTTTGAGAAGGATAGGTATCAGCTCTTCTCTAAATGTTTGATAGAACTTGCCTGCGAAGCCATCTGGTCCCAGGCTTTTGTCTGCTGTAAGATTTTAAATCATAGTTTCAATTTCAGTGCTTGTGATAGGTCTGTTTATATTTTATATTTCTTCCTGGTTCAGTCTCAGAAGGCTGTTCTTTTCTAAGAATTTGTCCATTTCTTCCAGGTTGTCCATTTTATTGGCATATAGTTGCTTATAGTAATCTCTCATGATCCTTTGTATTTCTGCATTGTCAGTTGTTATTTCTCCTTTTTCATTTCTAATTCTGTTGATTTGAGTCTTCTCCCTTGTTTACTTGATGAGTCTGGCTAACGGTTTATCAATTTTGTTTATCTTCTCAAAGATCCAGCTTTTAGATTTATTGATCTTTGTTATCGTTTCCTTCATTTCTCTTTCACTTATTTCTGATCTGATCTTTATGATTTCTTTCCTTCTGCTAACTTTGGGGTTTTTTTTGTTCTTCTCTAATTGCTTTAGGTGTAAGGTTAGGTTGTTTATTTGAGATGTTTCTTGTTTCTTTCTGTTTTTGGCTGCTTTGGGTCTTCGTTGCTGCGTGCCAGCTTTTTCTAGTGTGGCAAGCGGGGGGCTACTCTTCATTGTGGTGTGCGGGCTTTTCATTGCGGTGGCTTCTCTGGTCATGAAGCATGGACTCCAGGCGCATGGGATTCAGTAGTTGTAGCTTGCGGACTCTAGAGAGCAGGCTTAGTAGTTGTGGCATACAGGCTTAGTTGCTCTGCAGCATGTGCGGTCTTCCCGAGCCAGGGCTCAAACCCGTGTCCCCTGGATTGGCAGGTGGATTCTTAACCACTATGCTACCAGGGAAGTCCCATTTCTTGTTTCTTGAGGTAGGATTGTATTGCTATAAACTTCCCTCTTAGAACTGCTTTTGCTGGATCCCAGAGGTTTTGGGTCATTGTGTTTTCATTGTCATTTATTTCTAGGTATTTTTTGATGTCCTCTTTGATTTCTTCAGTGATCTCTTCATTATTTAGTAGTATATTATTTAGCCTCCCATGTGTTTGTATCTTTTACAGATTTTTTCCTGTAATTGATATCTAGTCTCAGCGTTGTGGTCAGAAATGATACTTGATACGATTTCAATTTTCTTAAATTTACCAAGGCTTGATTTGTGACCCAAGATATGATCTACCCTGGAGAATGTTCCATGTGCACTTGAGATTTAATCCACTGCTCCTGAGGCTGCTGGGAGAGATTTCCCTTTCTCTCCTTTGTTTGCACAGCTCCTGGGGTTCAGCTTTGGATTTGGCCCCACCTCTGTGTGTAGGTTGCCTGAGGGCGTCTGTCCTTCACGCAGGATGGGGTTAAAGGAGCAGCTGATTAGGGGGCTCTGGCTCGCTCAGGCTGGGGGGGAGGAAGGGGTATGGAATGTGGGGCGAGCCTGCAGTGGCAGAGGCCGGCGTAACACTGCAACAGCCTGAAGCATGCCATGTGTTCTCCCAGGGAAGTTGTCCCTGGATCACGGGACCCTGGCAGTGGCGGGCTGCACAGGCTCCCGGGAGGGGAGGTATGGATAGTGACCTGTGCTTGCACACAGGATTTTTGGTGGCTGTAGCAGCAGCAGCCCAGCGTTTCATGCCTGTCTCTGATGTCCGTGCTGATGGCCGCGACTCGCGCCCGTCTCTGGAGCTCATTTAGGCGGTGCTCTGAATCCCCTCTCTTCACGCACCCTAAAACAATGGTCTCTTGCCTCTTAGGCAGTTCCAGACTTTTTCCCAGACTCCCTGCCGGCTAGCTGTGGCACACTAGCCCCCTTCAGGCTGTGTTCACGCAGCCAACCCCAGTCCTCTCCCTGGGATCTGAACGCCAAAGCTCAAGCCTCAGCTCCCAGCCCCCGCCCACCCCAGCGGGTGAGTGGACAACCCTCTCAGGCTGGTGAGAGTTGGCACCGATCCTCTGTGTGGGAATCTCTCCGCTTTGCCCTCTGCACCCCTATTGCTGTGCTCTCCTCTGTGGCTCCAAAGCTCCCCCCGTGCCCACCCCCCATCTCCACCAGTGAAGGGGCTTCTTAGTGTGTGGAAACTTTTCCTCCTTCACAGCTCCCTCCCCGAGGTTCAGGTCCCGTCCCTGTTCTTTTGTCTCTGTTTTTCCTTTTTTCTTTTGCCCTACCCACGTACGTGGGGAGTTTCTTGCCTTTTGGGAGGTCTGAGGTCTTCTGCCAGCATTCAGTAGGTGTTCTGTAGGAGCTGTTCCACATGTAGATGTAGTTTTGATGTATTTGTGGGGAGGAAGGTGATCTCCGTGTCTTACTCCTCTGCCACATTGAAGGCGCCTGACCTTTGTTTGAATTTTAAAAGCTAGCTCCTGTAATTCATTTGAAATTTCTCATTGTGAGCTAAGAATGTAAATAGATTTTATCAATAGGTTAGCTATCTCTAAGCACCATGTTTGAACAATCCTTTCCTTCCCCATGATTTGTGATGCCCCCTTTGTTATACTGTATTAAATGTAGTTTCTGTTTCTAGCTCGCCTCCGTCCTCACTCCCCTACTATTTTTGCAATTCCCTGAATGAGCCAGGTGGCTAATTTCCGGCCTTTGCTGCATACTTGGCTCCCTCTGCCAGACCATCCTAAAACAATCTCTGGTCAACTCACTCTTTCACATCCCCCAACAACTATGTCAAATCTTCTCAACTCAGACCTCCAGCTTCCCCTGACACCCACTCTCTCCTTCACTCTCAGCCAATATCCTTGCCTCTAACTTGTACAAAGAAAGGAGTGCAATTCATCATACCAAACATAAACCTTCTGCTATCTCCCCTTCCCTACAATGACATCTTGCATCATCCAGGGTAATTCCTGCTCCTGTGCTGATCCCAGCCTCTCTGGCCTGAAGTGTCTAGACCCCTTCTTTCTCATGTATTCACTCCTTCAGCTGCATCCTCCTCTCTGAGGTTCCCACCCTTCACCTCAGTGGCTCTTTCTCTCACTGCCCCTCCAACTAAAATCCCGTTTTTCTCTTCCCCTCAGGTTAATTCTTGCAGCTCCTTTCTTTCTATTTCCTCTCTTCCTATGTATACAACTTCCCATAAAGACAACTTTCATGTGATTAAAGCCAATGAGTAGTTTTAGTTCCTCTTTGACACCGGCAGTTTTCAGCACAGGTGACCACTTTCTCTGTGAAATACTCATACCTGACTCCCAAACCTCCCACTCCCCTGGTTCTCCTCCTTCCTTCCTACACTTGTGACTGTCCTTTAGTTGTCTCCTCTGCAGGCTCATCTCCAAGGCTTGGTTCTAGGCCTCTCCTCTTCTTACCTTAGAGTTTCTCCCCAGAGATCCTGTCCTCATCCGGGGGCTTCTTAATCCACTTGGGCTTCTTTCCAGCTTCTTCTCAAAATGTGATCTTGTCACCTCCCTGCAATAAACTTTTCGATGGCACTTTAGGATAAAGACATAAAGTAAAAAAGCCTTACCATGGCCTTCAAGGCCTCTTTGTCTTAGGCTTTGTCACCACCCAAATCTCCTGTCCCCCTCTGCCTACACCAGCTGCACCAGCTGCACCAGCTTCCTTTCTGCCCCTGGTGCTTTACCTGTTCCCATCACAGGGTCTCTGAAGACTGAGGGCTACCCCCCATGCCTGCAATGCTCCTAACTCCTAGGTTTAAGTGTCACTTTCTCAGGGAAAGTTCCCTGCCCTTCATGAATAGATGAGGCTTCCTGTCCCCCTGACAGGTTCTCTTATCACCATGGACTGTTCCTATGTGCCACTTGTCATAGCTGCAGCTGTTCATGTGTGGTTTCTGTCTCACCCTCCATGAGGGCAGAAACGTTAACTGCCATGTTCCAATGAATTGCTTCCCTACCTTTCACCTGGCTGGCACTGCTGACTCTAGGAGGCATTCCTGGGCCCGTGACTTTCATGTGTGCTCTTCCACAGCACCCTGCTCTTGACCCTACTGTGGCACTTATACTCCTGTAAGTTCTTCATTCATTCAACCAGTGTTTTTGTTTTTTTTTGTTTGGCTCATTCTGTGTGTCAGGCATTATGCTAGATACTAGCTTTTCTGCTAAAATGTTTCTTCATACCTTTGAATCACAGACCCAGCAGAGAACACAGTGTGGGCCACACTCCTTCTCTTTTCCAGAAAAGGACCCATACTCACATTTTGCAAAAGACTTTAGCAGGGTTCATGAGCACCCTGCAGTCTATGAACAACCTGCACCAGATTGCAAGCACCTGGAAAGCAGGGTCTGCGTGCTCTTCTACTTTATCCCCTGTACCCAGCAAAGAACTTGGTCCACAGAAACAAAATCAGTATCTGTCAACTGAAACTCAATGACAAACCAACTTCACTACAACATAATGTTAGTGGGTAAAGCTGTGGGCTGCCTGGGCTTAATTCCTGGTCATTAGTTGTTTTGTGACTTGAGGAAGTCACTTCACCTCTCTGTGCCTCAGTTTAAGCACCAGGAAAATGGCATCACTAGGTGTTCGTGAAGATTACATCCTGGGTGATTGTGAAGGTTAAATTAATTAATACCATAAATCACAAAGCATTCAGAAACTCATTAAACCATCACAGCAACCCATTTTAAAGATGAGTTAACAGATGCCCGTCAAGTAGCCCAAGGTTGGTCAGCTAATAAAGGGCAGACCTTGGATTCAAACCCAACAGCTTAGCTGAGTCCTGCTCTTAGCTCTGTGCTCTGCACATAGCAATGATCCAGGTAAATGTTTTCTAAATCACAACGTGGTTTATTTTGATACTTCATGTTTCTTAAGCGTTTTTGAGGAGTGAAACCCACTTCTGTAATATGCACAATTTTCATAACACGGTCCCCTCGACGAACACCAGTAATTGAGTTAACTTACACTTTTTTTACTTTTTTTTTTTTTTTGCGGTACGCGGGCCTCTCACAGCTGTGGCCTCTCCCGTTGCGGAGCACAGGCTCCGGACGCGCAGGCCCAGCGGCCATGGCTCAAGGGCCCAGCCGCTCCGCGGCATGTGGGATCCTCCCAGACCGGGGCACGAACCCGTGTCCCCTGCATCGGCAGGCGGACTCTCAACCACTGCACCACCAGGGAAGCCCCAACTTCTACTTTTATAATATGTACGACCTGCTGACAGTTTCAAATTAACCCCAATGTTTCTAAGAAAGGAAAAGCGAGGGCCCAAAGCAGAGGATACGGGGGAGCGATCGAAAGCCGCACATCCATCATGTGGGGCCTGCGCCCATATCCAGAGAAACTTCCGACCTGCGGCGCCCCAGCGTCCACCGAGCTCCCGAGCCAGCCAGGCGGAGCTGAGCAGCTTGCGGGAAGTCTGGCTTCACGGTGGGCAGCTCCCGACCCCAGCCTCTCAGCCGCTCTGCGGCTGGGGACGATCACCCCCAGGGGCGCAGGACCGGGGCGACTCACCTGTCGGCGTCCACTCTGCACAAGGGGCGAGTTCCGGGTCTCTGGCTCCGTCCTCCCCACCTCCCCAGGCCGAGGCTCCCCGCGGCCTGGCGTCCTCCCGAGGCCTGGGAACAGGGGCCAGGGTCCCTAGCCGCCGGCCAATTCCCCTCAGCAGCTCCGGCCCCGCTTCGCGGAACCCACAACCCTAGAGCCCCCAACGCAGCCAATCAGGGCGCGGGGCGCAGGCTACGTGACCCTCCTGACGCAGCGCGGCGGGGCGGGGCCGGGCGGAGTGGAGGGGACCTGCGGAGTGGGTCAGCGTGCGAGTCAGCTGTCCGGGGAACCGCGCCTCTGGCCGGCAACTATTGCCTCGAGCATCTTCTCATCTTTCCCTCCCAGTATTTTAGAGAACTTGGAGTTTCAGTCCTTTTGTCCCTTGGGGAGTGTCACTCCCAAGGAGAAAAAAAGGGTAGAAATAACTCAAACCGCTATATCTTTAAGCTATATCTTTAAGCTATAGCCATTCAGAATTCCCAAAATTAGTCGATAGGTAAAGAACTAAGTTACAAAAGAAACGTAGTTTAAAAAATCCCGAAACTTCTCTGGTACATATCTAGCTTTCCTGCCCCCCTCCCCACCCCAATCCAGCAGTCAGCTACAGTGTCTGATGAGTCTTTAACAGCCTCCGTCCTGCCGCTTTCACCCAAATACTCACCTTTTCTGATAAACTGCGAGGTGCTTTACATTCTAATTATTACCTGTGATGCCAACCTCATAGACTAACAAATTTCTCCTTAAAGCCAGGCTCAATGTCTGTCCCATTTATTCTCATATTTATCCATACACATATTTATGGCATGCCTGTTAAGTGTCAAGCATGTGAAGCTGCAATGACAAAACAGTGGTGCACAAGACAAGGGGGAATAAAGTACATTCCCTATCCTGATGAGGTTTACATTCTACTGGAGAACAAAGACATTAACAACCAATGACATGATTAATCGTGACTAGAGTTGAATGTTCCCAAGGACAGGGTGCCCTGACTGGCCTAGCTGTCCTATGCTGGGTGTGGAGTTGGGGGTCAGGAAAGCAGTGATTTTCCCAGCCTGTAGTCCCCTCACTTTGTGTATTTCATAGTATACAGTGCACAGTTCTAACACCTTAACACGCAGCACTGTAATTCTTTAAGATGGCTCTCTCTCCTTGTGGAGTGAACTCCTTGTGGATACTGATGAATTAATTCTCCTATGAACAGTGCTTGGCGTATGGTAGGGACTCAGGAAATGCTAACCAAATCTTTGAGTCTAGCCTTATTACCCAGTTTGTGCTCAATGGCTTTTGTTGAGAGGGACTGACAAGTTGCACTTTAATTCCACATAGTAGCAGCAAGAATCCTGGCTCCTTGTCTCTAGGTCAACTTTGATCTCCAGGATATTCTAGAATTAATTGGGTGGCTAATGTATGTGAGGTAGGGGAGTGTTTGTCCAGTAACCCTTCTCCCTCTGGGTTACCCGTATACAAAAACTCCATTATTCATGGCTTTATTGCACTCTTTTTCCTGAAATACAAGGATTTGGGGTCCAGACTAACCAAAGTGTGTCACCTGCATCTAGGAAAAGGGAATTAAAGTAGGATCCAGAAAAGAGAAGGACGTTAAGGAATGTAAACTAGGGCCTTAGAACTGCATGCCACAGTCACTGGTCAGGAGGGCGGGAGCAGAGATGTGCATTAAGGTGCTAGCAGCTTATATCAGGGCACCACATAATTGTATGAGGAATGACAATATATATAACCCTGTGCATTGTAATCACACTTGAAATTGACCAACTTAGCTATGCCAGTTGTCTTAAATAAATGCTACCCAAAGTTTTTTCCATCCTAGTTTAAAGAGTTCATTTCTAGAACCATACAATCAGAAAAACACTTGGATGGAGAAACAGGGGTTCAAAGAACCTAGTATTAGGCATATTACCTACAAGAAAATTACAAACATATGTTTGACATTGTGGGAAGATCCTGAAGTTTCTAGTACACAAGAGATGGTTAAAAGTAACATTGCCATCAGTCTTTTATACCCCAAATTTACTGTTTTAAGTGAATGTGAAAAACTTAAAAACGTAGTTCCCTCAATTCAGTTTTTCCAAGTTGCTAAGCACAGTTTTTGGTAATAAGAGTTCAAGAAGTATCTGCTGAACGAAGAAAATGTCTTAAAATCCCTCAACCACCTGTAGGGTTTTTAGAACACTAACCCTTCCAGTTAGGGGGACAACACTGTATTCAAACATAGTGCATTTGCTCAGTTGGAGCACATTGATTGATACCTCTCTTTCCCTTTTGGTGATTTTTCTGTTTTAGTCACAATTTAGACCAAACTGAAAAAAGCTTTCCCCACCCCACCCCCAAAACATATTAAAATCCTTCTACATTTAAAAGTAAAATATCAGTGCCTATGTTGAAATAGTGTTCTTTTACTAAAATACTGATTTATTCATATTAAAACTGCATCTTTTATTCCCCAAATGGTGATGGTAAATTCCAAGTCAATGAATTTCTCAATTCTGTATAGTACAATCAGGTCCAAAGAGCAGGATGTAAAGTACAGGTGTGAAAAACAAAATATTACTCCTTATTAACAGTGATAAAAGAAGATAAGGCAGTTTCTTCTTTCTCAGTAATGAATTTATTGATCAGTATTAATTCATTATCCAGGATACTTTTTAAAATGTGTATCATCTAAAAATAAAAATGATTGTTTCTGGATTTCTGACTCAAATTTATTTTGAGTTACCTTTAAATACAATTACCACACTGAACATCACTAATAAAGATGGGAAAACAAAAGCCAATGATTATAATTCCAAATGGTAAGAACTGGCCTACTGGAGAAGAGTAAAGGGATAATAATAATGATAACAATAATGGCAGCTAACCAGAGCTGCAGCAGGCAGTTATGCAGACTATGCACTGCACATTCCAGGGAGCTAGCTACATAGAACAGCAATCCTGTAGCTAATATTTAGTGAGCATCCTACCACATGCCAGGCACTGTTATGAGCATTTCATATGTAGTATGAAGCAGATCCTCTCATCCTCACTTTTTATAGAAGAGAAAAAAAGAAGGCACAAAAGGTTAATAATTGCCCAAGATCTCAAAGCTAATGAGTGACAGAGCCAGGCATTTGACTCCAGGGCCCACACTCTTAACTGCTACCCCATACTGATTAACTCAGAGTTATAAGCCCAATTACTTGAAAAAAATCTCTTTGGTTTTAAATCTTTCTTATAGATAACTTTATTTTTAAAAGTACGAAGTATTTGGAAGATAGTATTCTTACTTGGAATAATTTTGAAAAGTATTTTACTAAATATATATTAGCTGTTTCTTCATTCAGAATGGTGACATGTAGTTTACAGAATCTGTCTCTAATTTGTGATCACATCTCACATACCAATGCTCTCCCCCTTACCTAAAACAAACAAAAAATTTTTAAAAAAGGAAAGGAAAAAAAAAAAAAGCAACCACCAAGTACACAGGATTCCATATATGCATATACTTTAATAACAAAGTCACTTTAGCTGTAACTGAACAAAAAAGGGAGACAAGAAGAACTTAACACATGATACCATGATATCCATAACTTTGGGTCAAAACAGGCATACATGAAGCTTTAAAATATATATTGTCTATGTTAATGGAGGCTACAACTACCAATTTTGATTACACATGTTTTCTGAAACATTGCTGTCAAAGAGTTCAAAGTTAGACCAAATAATGATGTCAAGAAAAATTCTGTCTTAAAATTTTAACAAAGTCTTTTAAGAAAGTCTAAAATCCTATATTCTCACATTGACTCTCAAAACTTTGATTTTTATATCAGAATATCAGTTTGCCACTTTAATTTTTACCATACATGAAAGATTATCAAAAATATATTGATGGGTCTATACTAATTGTGACTATTCATATTTACATTAAGCAAATTCTTTTACCAAGTTCTTTATATACAAATTACCATTTGTCCTATGTCAAATTCATTAAAAAGTTAAAAACTACAGAAATGTTATTAGAAATAATGCATTTCAATATGTAACTGTTTTCCATTAATGAAGAACATTTTAAAATAATTTAACTGAAAAAGTACTGAACTGCCCACCAATTTCTGCTGCAACGGTATTCCTTCTGAATGTTTTCTGTGATTTAAGGAAAAGAAAAAAAACTGGGTAAAGCTTGATTGCAAGGAATGACAAAAATCTGATGACTGTTTATTGATCTTCAAGAAATTTACAGACTAATTATATTGGTATTAAAAAACAGCAATGATTTTAAAAATGTAAACAGTTCAAGATAACTGAAGAAACAGAAGTCTTTAAAAACTGGCAAATGCACTATATGAATACTTTTCATATAAATTTAAATCACAAAATAGTATCCCATAACCAGTTGAACTGAATACAGGCATGGCTTTCTGACACTTCCAAAAAGGGCCAACATTTTAAAAAAACTTAAACTATTCCCAAACTGGAAATAATTTAGATTTTAGAAGTATCACAATAGATAAAAGAAATTTATAAAATCAACAGAAGATTTGGGGAAAATTTCATAAGGGGATTATATTAATACCCCTAAAATAAAAAAGTCACTTTAATTGTTTTAGACTCCTGGTCACACAGGAAGGAAATGAAAAGGATGGCTTTTTCCGAGGAAAAACCTGAGCATGACATCATAAGCTTTTCAAATTTGAAGATCATCAGTTCAGACGACCATAAAACTGAGTACAGCACTTTGTCCAGTACAGATACATTTCTCTTGTCTAAGAATTAACTGATTTTGTAACAATCACTGAAAAATTTATGCCTCAGATTCTCTGGTTTGAAAATAGAGATTAGCTCCATTTTGGAAATTATATTAATTTATGTTGATTATACACTCTGCTAAAGCAAGAAATAAAGCTCTAAAATACTTACCTAGTTAGTGCTCTGTCTCTGGACTTTAGGACCAATACTCTGTGTGTCCTCTTCCTGACCAGGACGTTTCCCACTGCTGAGACCAGTGCACGTGGAGCTTCTTCCTACACATTTTAAAAAAATGTATGTTTAAGATAAGAAAGGTGAGAAGAAGAGTATGCTCGAATGCTACATTCTTACCTTGCTTTAATAGGTGAGTTTGCTGACTATCTCCATGAGCATAATGTAAAATACCACTCCCTGGAGTGCAACCTGTTAGTATGTTAAACATAGTAAAATTACTTAAACTAATTTCAAGTTGTACTTATTACGATTACAAAATCAATTTTTAGTATTTGTATTGTGCGTTTTAGGATTAATCCACAACCCTTCATATGAACCAAACTCATAACCAAATCAGGAAAGCTTAACTTGTCCTTAAATTTAGGGTCATAGAAATGTTGACTGTTCAAGGGCAAAATCACTGATAATCATTTTCTAAAAAACACTTCTTTACTGGATGACAATTAGACACTTGATCATGAAGTCAAAACACAGGGCATCAGTGAGATATACATCCTTCCTTCACCTCCTCCTCCCTCAGCACCAATCTAAAACATATGTCCTTGGAGATACAGTAAGGGAATATGGTCCTGCCAGATGAGAGTTAAACAATGGAGCAGTTACCTAGCCTGTGCAATTGTATCAACTCTCCTAAAAAGAAAAAATGTTATAGGAGAATGGGTTAGCACAGAAAAGTAGATTCTAGAGAAAACATTATGGAAAAATATGAGGATCCTACCCCTAGGAGTGATTGCCTGATGGCCCGAACAAGACAATCTACTTATTTTTAGTGTAACTTCATACTTATCACATTTCTCTGGATAAAGAATTCAGCTTTTCAGGTACTCAAAATTGGGAAAGTGAATGCCCTGATCAAGGATGAGGACGTCTGGAAAGGAATATTTCCACCATAAGCTAATAAACTAATGTTCCCTGTTGATATTTTAATTCATATGATTTTAAAATTTCTTGTCTGTCATTCACAGAATGGTCACCACTAATTATAGCAAACGTTCAGGCTTTAGACTTGTAAGGCTGAAGGTCGGACTCTGGACTGTGGCAAATTCACTGTTGAATGGTGCTGCTACTGGTCTTACCATCATCAGGGCTTCCCCTAGTAGTGATACCTGTCATCATGCATCTTTACACAACTCTACTGAAATCTTCACAAAATAATGTGAAGGTACTTAATTCCACTGAATTGTATGTTAAAAATGGTTAAAATGCTAAATTTTATGTTGTGCATATTTTACAATTAAAAAAACTTCAACAAATACATTTTTCAATTACCGTATTTATTTGATTTTTATTGTTATTTTCTATTTTTCTGAATTTTCTAAACTGTCTATAGTGAATAGTTTTTTAAAGCAGTTTTGAGGAATAATTTATATACCATAAAAGTCAACTGTTTTAAGGGTACAATTCAATAATTTTTAGTTAATTCACAGAGTTGTGTAATCACCAGCATAATCCAGTTTTAGAACATTTTCATCACATCCAAAAGATCCCTCATGTCCATTTGCTTTCATTCTCCATTCCTGCCTATAAGCCAAAGGTAGGCACTAATCTAATTTCTCTTTTAAAAACATGACTTTTCTCACTAGTTCATATAAGTGGAATCATGCAGCATGTGGTCTTTTGCGTCTGGCTTCTTTAACTTAACATATTTTTGAGATTTATCCATGTTGTAGCATATATCAGCATTTTGTTCCTTTTTATGAATTAATATTCCATTGTATGGATATACTCCATTTTGACTATCATGAATAAAGCTATTATAAACATTCACATATAAGTCTCTGTGTAGACATATATTTTCACTTCTTTTGGATAGATACTTAGGAATGGAATTTCTGGGTTGTATGTTAAATTTATGTTTAGCTTTTAAGAAACTGCCAAACTGCTTCCCAAAATGGCTTCACTGTTTTACACCCTACCTCTCAGCAATATATGAGCGTTCCAGTTTCTTCACATCCTCCACACACTTGTTACTGTCCGTCTTTTTTATTTCAACCACTCTAGTGGTTATAGGGTGACCAGCTCTTCCCAGTTTGGGACTCTTCAAGTGTTAGCATGGAAAGTCCTGTGTCCCAAGAAACTCCTCAATGCCAGGCAATCAGTGATAACTGGTCACCCTAAGTGGGTGTGAAGTCCTATCTCTTAGTAGTTTTAATTTGCATTTCCCCAATGACTAATAATGCTGAACAGGTATTTTATAATAGAAAAAATTTTAGTAGTCTGCTTTATTATAAGAACAAAAATACCTCAAGACATCTATGTATGTTAGTTTATTCCTTTCTTGAGCACAAAAAGTCTACAAAAATGAGAGGACAAAAATGCAGTTTCTGTTGCAGAGATTAAGAATTTTTGCACAGTCATTAAAAAACTTAAATCATAAAGAATCTTGCCCTTTGAAATGCCTTTAAGACACTGTAAATAAAAACCTACGAATAGGGTAAGTATGGGGCATTAAGGGATACGCTTCCGAAGTATAAGTCCTTTCTAGCATTTAAAAAATTTTTTTAATTTATTTTTTGGCTGCGTTGGGTCTTCATTGCTGAGCACAGGCTTTCTCTAGTTGCAGTGAGCGGGAGTTACTCTTTGTTGCAGTGCGTGGGCTTCTCGTTGCGGTGGCTTCTCTTGCTGTGAAGTGCTGGCTCTAGGTGTGCCGGTTTCTGTAGTTGCAGCACACAGGCTCAGTAGTTGCAGCATGCGGGCTCCAGGGCATGCAGGCTTCAGTAGTTGTGGCGTGTGGGCTTGGCTGCTCTGTGGTATGTGGGATCTTCCTGGACCAAGGATCGAACCCATGTCCCCTGCACTGGCAGACAGATTCTTAACCACTGCGCCACCAGGGAAGTCCCCATGTAGTCCTTTCAAATGGAACAGAAACCTGAGGGGAGAAATTCTTAACAGCATAGTATCTTAAGGATCTTGCCATAATCACTCCCATTTTCAGGTCTACAATGCTCTCTCCTTCATCTGCCTATTTAAATGCTACCCACCCTGCCATCTTCTTCTTTTTAAAATAAAAAAATTTGTATTTATTTATTTTTGGCTGCATTGGGTCTTTGTTGCTGTGTGTGGGCTTTCTCTAGCTGTGGCGAGTGGGGGTTACTCTTCGTTGTGGTCCATGGGCTTCTCATTGCGGTGGCTTCTCTTGTTGCGGAGCACGGGCTCTAGGCATGTGGGCTTCTGTAGTTGTGGCACACGGGCTCAGTAGTTGTGGCTCGCGGGCTCCAGAGCACAGGCTCAGTAATTGTGGCGCACCAGCTTAGTTGTTCCACAGCGTGTGGGATCTTCCCTGACCAGGGCTTGAACCCGTGTTCCCTGCATTGGCAGGCAGATTCTTAACCACTGCGCCACCAGGGAAGTCCCCCACCATCTTCTAAGAAAAGTTTCCTAGTTCCTTCAACTCCCTTTTTTCCTATTGCATGAGGAGGCAGTGTCTTACAATTTATCACTTTTTTCATTTGTTTTTTTTTTCCCCTTCCACACGCCCATTTAGACTCTAAGCTCTATGTAGCTTTTATGTCTTCTATGTCTTTTGAAAGCCTCAAAGCACCTAGCTACAAAGTGTGTTATAGGCAAATATTTACATGATTAGACTACTTTCAAGATTAATCCTATCACAAAACATCATGTTTATAAATTTGTGAAGCAAAAGTATTCCAATTTAACTTGCTAACATGATTAGTTTTGCAGATAAATACAGATTTGACTGGACTAAGAAACTGTATGTACCATCATTATCCATTAGCTAGGTAACTGGAGTCTGTTGCTTTCCACCCTCTGCCACCTGCCTGTTATCTCACTGCTTCACAGAACTTCTGTCCCTCAAACTCATGTGTGGGCAAAAGAGGCAGTCTGTGAACTGCATAAGAAATCTGATAGAACTTTTGAAATGCTACCTTGTTAAAGTTTACTTCAAATTGTAGGAGACGCTGAGAAAGAACATTTTTGAAGTACACTATCATGAATAGCAACGATTTGAATGCAGGTGAAACACATTTCAGTAATAAAATATTTTGTCTTATGAACACTACATTTGGCATTACATTTGCAGGGGAGACCCAGTGATACAGGAAAGAGTATGAACTTTAGGACTAGTTAGACTTGGATCTGAATCTTAGCTCAACTACTTACTAACTGTGGGATCTTGGTTAAGTTACCTAACTCTTCTAGGCTAATTTTCCCAATCATAAAATGAGACGCCTACCACCACCTCTCAAGGTTATTGTGAGTATGTGGCCAAAATCTCCTCATACTTAGGCACAAAGTAGGCAGTCAAGATATGAGTGCTTTCGTTCCTTTCTCCTTAAGCTAATTGTTGATGCTCTCAAAAGTATGCAAAATATTTCTGAATTCAGAAAGGTTCAATTTGTTAAAGGTGTTATTCTTAATATCAAATTTTGAATAGCTGACTTCTTTTTTTAAAAAAAAATAAGCATTCCTCTAATGCAGTCTTGGGGTTTTTTTTGCCTTTTAGTAACCATGCAGAATTATTTATTTTACTACCTATAACTGAAATACCAAAAAAACCTTATTTCCAAACCACAAGATGACGTTTTAGAATTTAGAATATGGATGTTTTTATCCCCTTACATGACCAAACAGAAAGTAATAAGTCCAGCCATTCAGCCTTGTTTTTAAACAAATTAATTAGCTTCATGCTATTTTTGGTTAGAACCTTTGAAAACTGATATGATTCAAATTCCCAATACATACTGACTCCTTGACACATATTAAGAACATATGTGGCAACTAACTATATATATCACAAAGAAAACCATTATAGGCTAGGCTTTGTAAGAAAAAACTCATGTGCAAAAGGACTAGAGGCCCTATGCATGTGCGTGATAAATCTTTTGGCCACGTTCACAGGGCCTCTGACCTTCTTAACTAATTACCTTATAGCTGATATATACTTAAAGGGAGTAAAAAATAATGACCATTCTGAATATATAACATTTCAGTTTCATTTTATCCTTAAAAATTGCTAACCTCATTCAGTTTGCAAGAAGATCTTTACCTTGACCCAATTCCACTATATATAGTGATGTTTCTCTAAAATGTCACTAATGGAGTGAGGGTATGTGTGTATGTATATGTACACGTATGCATGTGTACAAGGAACCTATTACACAATTTAAACATAGACTTTAAAAAACATATTATAGTGAGGTACAATAAACAATATATTTATAATTAATCTCGTTATGTTACTAAGTGCAGAAATTTCCTTTTCACTTACTTCCACTGCTGCTACAACCTGGGATATTTTCTCCAGGAGAATACCCCATGAAGCCTCCATTCCCATTAGGATTAGATGGCACTGATGCAAGAAGACCTAAAGGGAAAAAATTTCCTATTAAGTTATGATCAAGATCAAGTTCAAGGATGGGTACATAAACAGCTGCCAAAGAAACAAATCAAAGGCATTTACTGACATACCTAGTCCTCTATATCGTGAAAGCTGCTGATAGATCTGTTTCATCCTCTCAATATTCAAACGGCTTGCCTCAGCATGGTTCACCATTGGTTTAGGGTAATTAACTCCTATCAAACATTTGGCTACCTTTTGAATACCTTCTGGTGCATTCCAGGGATCATAGATATATTTTGCAGGGAAGCCTCTTAGGACAGGCAAATAACGTCTTTTGGGAGAAGGAAGAAAAATTATTAATAAAATGAACTATAAGCAAATTATAACAAACTATTTATTAGCTATGAATGACCAAAATCAAATCAATACCATTTAAATGATTTGTTACCCTTCTGCTCATCTCTGCTGCCCATCATGAGTGGGGAACACCTTAAGTGTTGCTTAAACATGAAAAGTTCTTCCTAGATTAGCTATTCCAAACTGAATAATAATCATTCTTGATTTACCTGATATAGTCTCCATTGGGATCTGTTCTCCTACCAAAACCAACAGGGCAATAGCAGTGAAAAAACTGTTGGAAAAAGGAACTACAAGACAGCCACATCCAACTTCCAGCATTTATGCTCCAATCTGCATCAAGTAATAATTCTTCAAATACCTTCGGAAGTAACAGTAATCACAATTAGTTTGCACACACATAATTCTCAAAGCAAGCATTTTTCCAGATCTCTGTAGATCAAAAGTCAAGGCAAGAAAATCTAGCACAGAACTGTAAAATTAAACATTCCAAAGTTAGCTTCCTTGTCTGTGTTCTATTCTATAATGAGTTATTTCAGGGAAAGAAACATATTAGTAATATATAGATTTCTGAATAGAATTTACTATTCTAATATTTGTAGTGTTACTGGAAGAGGGGAGAGTAGAAGTTATTAAAGTCACCAATTTAAAAGGATAAGATGGGATATGAAAAGATTAAAAAACTGGAAGAAAAAGCAGTAAACACTTTCAAGAATGCAAAAATGCTGCCAAATAAACCACCAACAAAAACTTAGAAGCTTAGTACATTGGCCTACATAATGGGAGCAATCAAATACAAATGACCCTTAAAAATTCATTAGTATTATACAGTTTAAATTTGGGATTCCTTGATCCAAAAGAGAAATAGAATTAAAATAAATTATTTTGTATAAATTCATTGTGTGCTGTACATCTACCTCATGTACAACTTTGTACTAGGAAATACAGGAGATGTAAAAAAACATAGGATCAGAAATGGTCTTTGGATAGGGGAAATTTATGATATAGGCAGGAAGGTAAAACATATATTTAAGTCCTATTATATATAACCACAAGATGTCACAAAATGTTGTATGCTTCACATTACATAATATAATTATGACTAAAAAGCTACGGTATTGGGCCTCCCTGGTGGCGCAGTGGTTCAGAGTCCGCCTGCCGATGCAGGGGATACGGGTTCGTGCCCCG
>NW_006789843.1:188838-210090 GCF_000442215.2 Lipotes vexillifer | reverse complement strand
AAAAAAAAAAAAAAAAAAAAAAAAAAAAAAAAAGCTACGGTATTGAAGTGAGATGAAATGATTTATAGCTTAAAATTTATAAAACAAATTTGCTATTTCTAAGAACTCAGGTGAATCCTTTATGTGACAGAAATGATCACCTATAAATATATATCGACCCAATAAGTCCACAGTATTAAATCTTATAGCTCCCTTGATGGCTAGGCTGATTTAGCCATTGAAATGACTTCAGGTTAACTGAACCATTTTTCACCAGTTCTCCTATCTGATTATGCCATTCTGCTCCCCAAAAGTGTGTCTGTATGATGAGAATTAAATGCTTTTCTACTGAAAAAATTAGACTATAAATGAATCTACTTGGTTGACAATTTTTAGGAATTGTTTTATAAAGGTATAGAGTTCTTCAAAATAAGGCCATACTACATTAGTTGGAAGAACATTTACCTTCATTCCTTCTTCCCAACTAATCCACAGGTCACCTCGTGTCAGGAAGCAAGCAACTGCATGTCTGGCTAAATGATGGATCCAGCCCTCCTGACGAAGCTGTGTCATGATGGCATCAATCCATGGAAAGCCTGTCCGTCCTTCTGCCCATTTCGCTAAAGCCTCAGCATTCTTATCCCAAGGAATCTGAACACAGATTGGATTTCCTTCCATTTTGTCAAAGCGTGGATTATTTGTTGCTGCTGTATAGAAAAATTCACGCCATAACAGTTGCCCATAAAGGGAAAGGGGAGGGGAACTGTTCTTTTTTACCTAAGATTAAAAAGCAAAGAAGTATTATCAGCAATTTAAGAAAAAAGTATTTTGAAAAATAAGCTCCAGTTCCAGATAATACCTTTTTGTAGAGATCTGTCAGTTTGAAGTAAAATAGTCGACATGACAAACAACCAAATCGGAGATAAGGACTGAGTCCAGTAGGGCTAGCGAGCAGGGAATTCGCATTCATTCGAGGTCTTTCAAAGTTTGCCACCCAAGCCTGAAAACACACAGAGAAAATTATGGTAACTAATTGCCTTTTCCATTTTAAAAGATTGTTTAAAGTTGAGATTTTTAAAAAAGTTACATAGGGCTTGGAAAATAAAGTATCATTTTTTCTAGCCACAAATGACAGATTTTAATAAAAAACAAGAAAGATAAAAGTGATCATTCTTTTGTTTTAGCCATCCTCATGCAGTAAATTCCTAACACAAGGCTGAGAGCACCTTCAATCTGTCTCTCTGACACTGAGAAAAATATGAAATAGAAGAACTCTAGCCTAGCTTCAAAGTTATAGTCATCAGATACCAGCTTACAAAGAAGGAATAGAAGGGGTAGTATTGATAGTAGCTAAAGAGGAAATAATCAGAAGAGGAGGAAAAAGGGTATTTAAATGAAGAGATAGTTGTTAATTTTCAAACAATTAGGTTTGTTCTATTTTAACTATTTCTCTCAATCCTTCTTTTTCAGCAGTCTATTTTTTTGTTTTTAAAAAAGAGTGAAATTATTTTTAAAATGCCAGTTTGACAATATAAACATCATCTGTATTATCATACTTTTCTTTCCAAATGCCTTTCCAAACGTGTAAGTGCTTCAGTTTCTCCGCCTGGCCACACTGCAGAAGATAAGCCATCTGTATCAAAACCTAAAAAGAAAAGAAAAGAAAAGAAAAAAAAATTGACAGTAGCATAAAAATGAAATGACAGCCCTGGATAGGTCCTCAAAAATAGATGATATATAACATGGTCTCTGTTCTTTAAGATGTATATCTTAAGGTGATAACATGGTCTCTGTTCTTTAAGATGTATATCTTTAAGATGTATATCTTAAGGTGATGTTTATAGAACACATAAATAATGCACAGATTTATCACTTCTTAGTTTAAGAGTTTCTTTTCTTTTTTCTCCTTTCTTTTCCTTTTAGTGCAAAATACTTTACATGTCAAATTAGAAGTGGGATTTTTATGAATGGTTTATTAACTCTCAAGCTCCACATGTATTACCATTTACACCTACCTAGTTCTTCCAGTGAAGGGACTCCATATTTCTCATCATGGTCATCAGACAGAGGAGTTGTGCACTTTTCTATCACTTCTGAAGTAATTGTCTCTACTGGTATCTCTAGTGGTTCCATTTTGCTGATGAGAGTCTGGAATCTTTTATAAGTAAGAGGTGGTTGTCCACCATTTAGTTCTATGATCCTATTACAAAAGTTAGTAAAATGCTGTTAGTATTATAAAAAGGACAATACATTTTGATTGATAAACTCTGAAAAGGCTTAAAAGCAGAAAATTAAATGAATCACTTAAGACTTCTAGGAGAATGTTAGCTTCTTATAGGACCAAGAAACTTGTTAAAATAATTAACAAATCTAAAAATCATTCTCTTCACTTTATAGACATCTGCTAGGTATCAAAAATATAGTGTATGCAAATATCAAAACTTTTAAGACAAAGGGAATTAAGCACTTATGAGTGGAAAAACAATGGCTAAATAAGCCTAAAGGCAAAAACAAAAAAATAATATATATGGAAATATAAAAACATACCACAACACAGCTCAAAGAATCTCTTAATCATCAATAAAAACGAAACCGGGCAAATATTATACTAAGGAGCAATCAGCAAGTCTCATTAATTAGGATTCTATATTACTGTCATGATAATCACTTGCTATTTTCTATTGTGCTCATGTTTTTGTTAAATGTCAGCATACGTATCTTATGTATATATTTTATATTTAATTCTGATCACTAACTTCTCAATTAAGTAATACTAAAAGGAAAGATAAGCCTTACCAATGGTAGTCTGAATTAGACACAATTTGGAAATACCAATTATTCTTTTTCACTATGGCCATTTGCTTACTAGCATTTAGCCTTAGTAAAAAATTATTGGTAAAATCCAACTCCATCGTTTTATGCATCAGCAACTGAAGCCTCAAGAGAATTTAATAGTCAAGGTCACATAACTAATAAATAGCAAATCAAGGTTTTCTTAATCCAAATACAGTACAGTTTTCATTATGCCACATATAATTATGTATCAGTTGTACATACAGAAAGTAACCACCATAAAAACTATGCTCTTTGCTTTTAGTAATTTTGCTTTGGTGTAATACTTTGAGTTTATATATAGGGTCATAATGAAATTTGTCCCCTATAATGATACTACAATGACACTACTGAGGACACTGCTAATTACATAATAGAAGCAAAATAAAAATCTTAGAAAAAATGTTTTCTATATGTTGCATTTTTATATGATGGATTATATGTGGTAAATACTCACTCAATCTAACAAACATTCCAATTTTATGCACAACACTGAGTTTCCCACTTAAAGCAATTGCTCTTATCTTGTTTTGCCTCCTTGCTATCAGCTCTCTAAAGTTAAGAAATCTGGTAAACTAGAAGGCAAGTTTATTATCGAAGGATATATGACTTCTGGCTTAATATCAAGTAAGACCCTTGACTGAATCGAACCACAATATTTTGATACACTTGGAATAAAATTAACTAGCTTGTCGTGTTACTTACAGAATTAGCTTTATTAACTTAACAAAATGTGAAAATAAAAAAGTAAAATAATTTAAAAGGTACGGAAATTGTGAGATTTCAGCACTTGTAAGGATGATAGTATGCTAAAGGTTAATGTTAACAAATCTTATGAACCTTCAAATCTTACAGCATATAAAACTTTCTAAATTTAAACTTGACCATGGAATCTTTGTTGGACAAAGCATCACCAAAAACTGAAAGTTCAGGAAATATACTTTGAGAAATAAGATATTATACCATTGTTCAGAAGACTATGTAATATTATATAAAATTTGCATATTGACTTAAAATCCAGAGAGACTAGATATACACACATAAAATAAAATAACTTATGACAATCATGTAAAATATATCAAGGCAGTTTGTGGCTATGTATGTCATATAAACTATAAAATTAACATTGCTAAGAGCCCAGAAAGGCAAGTTAGTAGGCTGAGTTAGAACAGTCAAAGATAATTGTGTGATGCTTTTAATAGTTTTGAAATTGAAATTCTGAGTATGTTTATTACTTATGTCTGTAATTTTGGTATCTGTCACTGGGTAAACAAAAATCACAGAGGTTAAATAAAATGCTAAAGGTTTGACATATATTCACTTAATTCTCCCACAAGTCTATTATGTATGTTTTTATTTCCACTTTATAAACTAGTCCCACAGTACATTCCCACAGTACATTTTCTATGTACTTAAAACCACCGAAATGTACACTTAAAAGTGGTTAAGATGAAAAATATTATATGTATTTTACCATTTAAAAAACTTACTTGTCTAGGTCATATAATGTATGTGAAATTCGTACAATTACTTCTACCCCAGATTCAGTAGCCAGTTTCTTAATAGCTGCATCTCGTTCCTTTCCAAAGGGCTCAGAATCATATTCAATTGAAAGTTTAGTAATGTTCCATTCCTAAAATAAAAGAAAGGGGCAAAAACATACATAAATTTTAACAATTAGTTTTTATATTATAATGACATAGGCTGGAAAAAAGTGAAAAGCTCCAATGCTACCTAGTACATAACAAACACTAAATGTAAGTGTTTGTCATGGTAAAAATGGAAAAAAATAACATGTTACCAAGTTGCTGAAAGATTAAATGAGTCAATGCATATAAATTGTTTAGGACATAGTACATAGTAAGTCCTCAGTGAATGATAGCTGTCATTATTACTAGCCATTTGTATATTTCTTACTTTGTGAGTTGCAGCTTATGTTTTCTTGGGTTTCTATCGCAGTTAATTTTTCTCTTAAGGATTTGTAAGAGCTCCTTATATTTTAATGATAGCAAACCTTCTCTATCACCTGTGTCACTTTTTTTCCTAAATAGTTTGTAATTTAATTCTATGATTTTTTTGACAAATAAATATTTAGTTTTTAGTTAGTAAATGTTGGAATTTAGAACAAGTCAATAACACTCCCTCCCCTTTTCCCTTTTTGAAAAGGAAGGGAATATAAGTCAGAAAACTAAAGGTAAAAATATAGATCACACAGTCTCCCAAGGCAACTGAAATAAAACAAAAATAAACAAATGGGACCTAATGAAACTTACACGCTTTTGCACAGCAAAGGAAACCATAAACAGAATGAAAAGATTAACCTACAGAGTGTGAGAAAATAATTGCAAATAATGCAACTGACAAGGGCTAATACAAACAGCTCATACAACTCAACAGAAAAAAAACCAAACAACCCAATTAAAAAATGGGCAGCAGACCTAAATAGACATCCCTCCAAAGAAGAAATACAAATGGCCAATAGGCACATGAAAAGGTGCTCAACATCACTAATAATGAGAGAAATATAAATCTAAACTATAATGAGGTATCACTTCGCACTGATTCTGATGGTCAGATGGCCATCACTAAAATGTCTACAGGGCTTCCCTGGTGGCGCAGTGGTTGAGAGTCCGCCTGCCGATGCAGGGGACACGGGTTCGTGCCCTGGTCTGGGAGGATCCCACATGCCGCTGAGCGGCTGGGCCCGTGAGCCATGGCCGCTGAGCCTGTGCGTCCGGAGCCTGTGCTCCGCAACGGGAGAGGCCACAACAGTGAGAGGCCCGCGTACCGCAAAAAAAAAAAAAGTCTACAAATGCTGGAGAGGATATGGAGGAAAGGGAGTCCTCCTATACTGTTGGTAGGAATGTAAGTTGGTACAGCCACTATGGAAAACAGCATGAAAGTTTCCTCAGAAAACTAAAAATAGAATTATCATATGATCCAGCAGTGGCACTCCTGGCCATACAACCAGGCAAAACTCTAATTAAAAAAGATACATGCAGCCCATGTTCATAGCAGCACTATTCACAATAGCCAAGACATGGAAACAACCTAATCTCCACTGACAAATGAATGAAGAAGATGTGGTACATATATACAACAGAATACTACTCAGCCATAAAAAAGAATGAAATAATGCCATTTGCAGCAACATGGATGCAACTAGAGATTATCATACTAAGTGAAGTAAGTCAGAAAGAGAAAGACAAATACCACATGATATCTCTTTTACATGGAATCTAAAATATGACACAAATGAACCTATAAAACATGGACATAGAGAACAAACTTGTGGTTGCCAAGGGGGAGGAGGTTGGGGGGAAGGACGGAGTAGGAGGTTGGGGTTAGCAGAAGTAAGCTATTATACATAGAATGGATAAACAACAAGGTCCTACTGTATAGCACAGAGAACTATATTCAGTATCCTATGATAAGCCATAATGGAAAAGAATATATAAAAAGAATGTATATATGTATAACTGAATATCTTTGCTGTATAGCAGAAATTAACACAATATTGTACATCAACTATACTTCGCTTTAAATATATATATGTATACATATATATATATACAGACCACATTACTAGTAAAGTTGAATTGGAGAAAACATGTTATGTTTAAGGACAGATAAGCTTGCTAATTTTTTACCCCTGAATTAAACAGATTTAGCTACCCAATGATAAGCAGCACCTTCCTTGCAGTGTGGGCTGCCCCTACAAAATTTATTACATGGAAGAAGGGACTAGGATAAGTGCTCTCTGCAACTGAACAGGCAAAAAGGTATGATATGAGTGATACTCACCTAACTCCTTCTATTAACTCACCAGTGAGATCATTCACTTCTTTCCTGGGGATAAATTAGTGAACATCTCTCCAGAAAAAAAATGAAAAGCTAGGGAAGAGAAGTTTCCCCAAACATTAAAAGTATTCAGGGCAGAGTCAAGATGGCAGTGTGGGAAGACGAGGAGTTAGCATCTCCTCACAACTAGGGTGCCTACCGGCCGCTGGTGGTGGACTCTGATGCCAAAGGAGACAGGAGGAACCTGAAAGCGAACCGGTAGGACGTAGGGGGACTGAGGGGGGAGGAGAAGTGGAGGTCAGACAGGATCAGGGCCCCTGAGGCCAGGGAGATCAGGAGAGGCGGGCAGGAGGAGCGGGAGAGGAGCAGAAGGCGATAGCCCCGGCAACCTGCTGAACTCCCAGGTCAATCCTCTGCCCTCCAAAGCCCCCTCCAGACCGCATGGGTCCTTGGGGTAATAGGAGGGAGGCCAGAGAGATCAGGAGAGGCAGGCGGGAGGGGCCGTCTGGGAGGAGCAGGAGAGAAGTGGAGGGTGATTGCTCTGCCCACTCAGGCCCCGGGAGCCTGCTGAGCTCCCAGGCCAGTCCCCTGACCTCCAAAGCCCCCTCCAGGCTGCGCAGGTCCTTGGGGGCATAGGAGGGAGGCCGGGGAGATCAGGAGAGGAAGGCGGCAGGGGACCTCCGAGACAAGAGGAGCAGGAGAGGAGAGGAGGGCATTTGCCCCACCCACTCAAGCCCAGGAAGCCTGCTGGGCTCCCAGGTGAGGTCCCCTGACCTCTGAGACCAGGGGTTGGGGGCATGCCTGGGCCCCTTCTGTTCCTTGAGCCTAAGCTCCACCCCTCATGGCCTTTTCCAGCCCTGTGGGTCCTGAGCATTGGCCTGGCCCACCATCCAAACCTCGCCCTTGCTTAGGCCCCGCCCTCCAGAGCCAAGGCCTCTCCTGGCCCCCCCACTATTTTTTTTCTTTTCCCTCCTCTTTTTTACTACTGTGGTACTGATGTACCTTGTGGTTGTTGATTCATCTATATTTTTACTTTTATATTCTTCCTAAAATATCTCTTAGTTTCCTAGTCTAATTTTATTTTTTACTTTGTTATTTTTTATCTTTTTTTTTTTTTTTGCTGCCCCAGGAGGCTTGCAGGATCTTGGTTCACGAGCCCGGGGACAGGCTGAAGCTCCTGTGGTGGGAGCTCCGAGTCCGAACCACTGGACTAACAGAGAATCTCAGACCCCAGGGAATATTCATCCAAGTGAGGTCTCACGGAGTTCCTCATCTCAGCACCAAGACCCAGCTCTACCCAATAGCCTACAAACTCCAGTGTTGGAAGCCTCAGGCCAAACAACCAGTAAGAAAGGAACACAATCCCACTCATAAAAAAAAAATGAGATGGCAAAAAAATATGTCACAGATGAAGGAGCAAGGTAAAAACCTACAAGACCAAATAAATGAAGAGGAAATAGGCAATCTACCTGAAAAAGAATTCAGAGTAATGATAGTAAAGATGATCCAGAATCTTGGAAATAGAAAGGAGTTATAGATTGAGAAAATACAAGAAATGTTTAACAAAGATCTACAAGAACAAACAAAAAGAGATGAACAACACAATAACTGAAATGAAAAATACACTAGAAGGAATCAATAGCAGAATAACTGAGGCAGAAGAACGAATAAGTGTGCTGGAAGACAAAGGGTGGAAATAACTGCCGAGGAGCAGAATAAACAAAAAAGAATGAAAAGAATTGAAGACAATCTCAGAGGCCTCTGGGACAACACTAAATGAACCAACATTCGGATCATAGGGGTCCCAGAAGTAGAAGAGAAAAAGAAAGGCTCTGAGAAAATATCTGAAGAGATTATAGTTGAAAACTTCCCTAACATGGGAAAGGAAATAGTCACCCAAGTCCAGGAAGCACAGAGAGTCCCATACAGGATAAACTGTAGGAAAAACACACTGAGACACATATTAATCAAACTAACAAAAATTAAATTCAAAGAAAAAATATTAAAAGCAGCAAGGGAAAAACAAAAACTAACATACAAAGGAATCCCCATAAGGTTTTTTTCAGCAGAAACTCTACAGGCCAGAAGGGAGTGGCAGGGTATACTTAAAGTGATGAAAGAGAAAAACCTACAACCAAGATTACTCTACCAGGCAAGGCTCTCATTCAGATTCGATGAAGAAGTCAAAAGCTTTTCAGACAAGCAAAAGCTAAGAGAATTCAGCACCACCAAACCAGCTTTACAACAAATGCTAAAGAAATTTCTCTAGGTGGTAAACACAAGAGAAGAAAAAGACCCACAAAAACAAACCCAAAACAATTAAGAAAATGGTAATAGGAACATACATACCGATCATAACCTTGAACGTAAATGTACTAAATGCCGCAACCAAAAGACAAAGACTGGCTGAATAGATACAAAAACAAGACCCATATACATACTGTCTAAAAGAGGCCCATTTCAGATCTAGGGACACATACAAGCTGAAAGTGAAGGGATGGAGTAAGATATTCCATGCAAATGGAAATCAAGAAAGCTGGGTAGCAATACCCGTATCAGATAAAATAGAGACTGTTACAAGAGGAAAGGAGGGACACTACATAATGATCAAAGGATCAATCCAAGAAGAAGATACAACAATTATAAATGTCTATGCTCCAACATAGGAGCACCTCAATACATAAGGCAAATGCTAACAACCCTGAAAGGAGAATTCGACAGTAACACAATAATAGCAGGGGACTTTAACACCCCACTTACACCAATGGACAGATGATCCAAACAGAAAATAAATAAGGAAACACAAGCTTTAAATGATACAATAGACCAGATATATCTAACTGATATTTATAGAACACTCCACCCAAAAGTGGCAGGATATACTTTCTTCTCAAGTGCATATGGAACTTCTCCAGAATAGATCACATCTTGGGTCACAAATTAAGCCTTGGAAAATTTAGGAAAACTGAAAGCATATCATGCATCTTTTCTGACCACAACGCTATGAGATTGGAAATCAATTACGGAAAAAAACTGTAAGAAACACAAATACATGGAAGCTAAACAGTGCACTACTAAATAACCAAGAGATCACTGAAGAAATCAAAGAAGAAATTAAAAAAATACATAGAAACAAATGACAACAAAAACACGAGGACCTGAAACCTATGGGGTGCAGCAAAAGCAGTTCTAAGAGGGAAGTTTATAGCAATACAATCTCACCTCAAGAAACAAGAAACATCTCAAATAAACAATCTAACCCTACACTTAAAACAACTAGAGAAAGAAGAACAAAGAAAACCCAAAGTCAGTAGAAGGAAAGAAATCATAATGATCAGAGCAGAAAAAAATGAAATAGAAACAAAGAAAACAATAGCAAAGATCAATAAAACTAAAAGCTGGTTCTTTGAGAAGATAAACAAAATTGATAAACCCTTAGCTAGACTCATCAAGGAAAAAAGGGAGAGGATGTAAATCAATAAAATTAGAAATGAAAAAGGAGGAGCTTCCCTGGTGGCACAGTGGTTAAGAATCCACCTGCCAATGCAGGGGACACAGGTTTGAGTTCTGGTCTGGGAAAATCCCACATGCCGCAGAGCAACTAAGCCTGTGCACCACAACTACTGAGCCTGCGCTCTAGAGCCCATGCTCCACAACAAGAGAAGCCACCGCAATGAGGAGCCTGCGCACCACAACAAAGAGCAGCACCTGCTCGCCACAACTAGAGAAAGCCTGCACACAGCAACAAAGACCCAGCAACAAAGACCCAACACAGCCAAAGGTAATAAATAAATGAAATAAATAAATTTTTTAAAAAAGAAATGAAAAAGGAGAAATCACAACTAACACTGCAGAAATATAAAGGATTATAAGAGACTCTGCAACAACTATATGCCAATAAAATGGACAACCACGAAGAAATGGACAAATTCTTGGAAAGGTACAATTTTCCAAGACTGAACCAGGAAGAATTAGAAAATACAAACAGACTGATCACAAGTAATGAAATTGAAACCATAATTAAAAATCTTCCAACAAACAAAAGTCCAGGACCAGATGGCTTCACAGGCAAATTCTATCAAACATTTAGAGAAAAGCTAACACCAATCCTTCTCAAACTCTTCCAAAACACTTCAGAGGGAGAAACACTCCCAAATTCATTCTACGAAGCCACCATCACCCTGATACCAAAACCAGAAAAAGGTGTCACAAAAAAAGAAAATTATAGACCAATAACACTGATGAACATAGATGCAAAAATCCTCAACAAAATACCAGCAAACTGAATCCAATCATACATTAAAAGGATGATACACCATGAACAAGTGGGATTTATCCCAGGGATGCAAGGATTCTTCAATATACACAAATCAGTCAATGTGATACACCACATTAACAAATTAAGGAATAAAAACCATATGGTCATCTCAATAGATGCAGAAAAAGCTTTTGACAAAATTCAACACCCATTTATGATAAAAACTCTCCAGAAAATGAGCACAGAGGGAATCTACCTCAACATAGTAAAGGCCATACATGACAAACCCACAGTAAGCATCATATTCAATGGTGAAAAACTGAAAGCATTTCCACTAAGATCAGGAACAAGACAAGGATGTGTACTCCCATTACTCTTATTCAACATAGTTTTGGAAGTCCTAGCCACAGCAATCAGAGAAGAAAAAGAAATAAAAGGAATACAAATTAGAAAACAAGAAGTAAAACTGCCACTGTTTGCCAATGACATGATACTATACCTAGAAAATGCTAAAGATGCCACCAGAAAACTACTAGAACTAATCAGTGAATTTGGTAAGGTTGCAGGATACAAAATTAATGTACAGAAATCTGGCATTCCTATACACCAACAATGAAAAATTAGAAGGAGAAATTAAGGAAACACTCTCATTTACCACTGCAACAAAAAGAATAAAATACCTAGGAATAAACCTGCCTGAGGAGGCAAAACACTTGTACTCAGAAAACTATAAAACACTGATGAAAGAAATCAAAGATAACATAAACAGATGGAGAAATATACCATGTTCTTGGATTGGAAGAATCAATACTGTGAAAATGACTATACTACCCAAAGCAATCTACAGATTCAATGCAATCCCTATCAAACTACCAATGGCGCTCTTCACAGAATCAGAACAAAAAATCTTACAATTCGTATGGAAACACAAAAGACCTCGAATAGCCAAAGCAATCTTGAGAAAGAAAAATGGAGTTGGAGGAATCAGGCTCCCTGATTTCAAACTATACCACAAAGCTACAGTACTCAAGACAGTATGGTACTGGCACAAAAACAGAAATATAGATCAATGGTACAAGATAGAATGCCCAGAGATAAACCCACGCACATATGGGCACCTAATTTACGACAAAGAGAAAAGAAAGCCTCTTCAATAAGTGGTGCTGGGAAAACTGGATAGCTACATGTAAAAGAATGAAATTAGAACACTCCCTAACACCATACACAAAACTCAAAATGGATTAAAGACTTAAATGTAAGACCAGACACTATAAAACTCTTGGAGGAAAACATAGGAAAAACACTCTTTGACATAAGCCACTGCAAGATCTTTGACCTACCTCCTAAAGGAAATAAAAACAAAAATAAACAAATGGAACTTAATTAAACTTAAAAGCTTTTGCAAGCAAAGGAAAAATAAACAAGACAAAAAGACAACCCTCGGTATGTGAGAAAATATTTGCAAGTGAAACAACAGACAAAGGATTAATCTCCAAAATATACAAACAGCTCATGGAGCTCAATATCAAAAAAACAAACAATCCAGTTAAAAAATGGGCGGAAGACCTAAACAGACATTTCACCAAGGAAGACATACAGATGGTCAAGAGGCACATGAAAAGATGCCCAACATCACTAATTATTAGAGAAATGCAAATCAAAACTACAATGAGGTATCACCTCATGCCAGTCAGAATGGCCATTATGAAAAAATCTAGAAACAATAAATGCTGGAAAGGGTGTGGTGAAAAGGGAACCCTCCTACACTGTTGGTGGGAATGTAAACTGATACAACCACTATGGAAAACAGTATGGAGGTTCCTTAAAAAACTAAAAATAGAACTACCATATGACCCAGCAATCCCACTACTGGGCATATACCCTGAGAAAACCATAATTCAGAAAGAGACATGTACCACAATGTTTATTGCAGCACTATTTACAATAGCCAGGACATGGAACCAACCTAAATGTCCATCGACAAATGAATGGATAAAGAAGATATGGCACATATATACAATGGAATATTACTCAGCCATAAAAAGAAATGCTATTGAGTCATTTGTAGTGAGGTGGATAGACTTAGAGACTGTCATGCAGAGTGAAGTCAGAAAAACAAATACTGTATGCTAACACATATATATGGAATCTAAAAAAAAAAAAAATTGTACTGATGAACCTAGTTCCAGGGCAGGAATAAAGAGGTAGACACAGAAAATGGACTTGAGGACATGGGGTGGGAGGGCGAAGCTGGGGTGAAGTGAGAGTATCATCGACATATATACACTACCAAATGTAAAATAGTTGGCTGGTGGGAAGCAGCAACATAGAACAGGGAGATCGGCTCAGTGCTTTGCAATGACCTAGAGAGGTGCGATAGGGAGGATGGGAGGGAGGCTCAAGAGGGAGGGGATATGGGGACATGTGTATGCATATGGCTGATTCGCTTTTTTATGCAACAGAAACTAACACAGTATTGTGAAGCAATTATACTCCTCCCTCCTGGAACTTACTGAGGAACTCACAGAGGTAAATAAATAATTAAATATATAATAACTATTAGAAAAAAAATAGGATGCTATGATAGAGGATATGGGGGTGGGGGTAAGTTAATTATCTACTCTTAATTACACTGGCTAGACTTTCAGTAAGTGGTGAAAGTGAATATCCTTGCTTTGCTCCCTATCTTAGGTGTAAAGCATTCAGTGTTTCACAATTAAGTATGTTAGCTATGCTTTTTGTGGACAATCTTTACCAAATTGATATTTATCAATTTTCTATTCCTAGTTTGCATATAGTTTGCATAAAGTTTTTAAAAATTATAAATGTGTGTTGACTTCTGTCAAGTGACTTTTCTTCATCTACTGAGACAATCATAATACCCTGTCCTTTACTCTATTAATAGGATAGATTGTTAATTTATTATTTTATAATGTTGAACCAACTTTGTATTCTTGAAATAAACCCCACTGATCATGATGTAGTATTATTTTAAAATATTGCTAAATTCTATTTGTTAATATATTAAGGATATCTGAGTGTGTGTTATGGGGGACACTTGGCTATACTTTTTTTTTCTTTCCTAAAAGTTCTTCATCAGGTTTTGGTATGAGTTATGCTGGCCTCATAAACAAGTTCAGTGTCCCCAATATTATCCTCTGTTTTCTGAAACAGTGTCATAAGACTGGTATTATTTCTTTCTGAAATATGTGGTAGAATTCACAAGTAAAGCCATCTGGGAACTGGAGTTTTACTTAGTGGAAGGTTTTTTTATTACAAATCCAATTTCTTTAAGAGAGTGCTATTCAATTTTTCTTTCTCTTTCTTCTGAGAATTTTAGTAAGTTGCACTTTTCAAGAATATTTCTCATTTCATCTTAGTTGTACAATATATCGGTATTATGATGTTTACAATATCCTTTATTATGTTTTTAAAGTTTAGAGACTCTCTAGTTATGTCCCCTTTTTTATTCTTGATTAAGGTAATTTGTGTTTTCTCCCTTTCTGGCCCTGATCAGTATTGCTAGGAGTTTATCAATTTTATTAATCTTTTCAAAAGAAAACTGAACTCTGAATCAATCAGAGTTCAGTCAGTAGACAGAAACCACATTAGTAATTTGAACAGGGAAAATTTAACCTGAAGAATTGTCAGCAAGTAAAAGAAGAAGAGTTAAGGCCATACACTGTCCAATATGGTAGATAACCACATGCCACTGAAGTGGGTTCTGAGCACTTGAAATGTGGCTAGTTGGAATGGAGATGTGTTATAAGCATAAAATATACAGTGGATTTCAAAGACTTCATATAAAAAAAGGCTAAAATAGTTTGCTTTGTAATGATTTTATATTGAAAAGATAATATTTTAGACATACTGTGTTAAATAAAACACATCTAAAAAACTAACTTCACATTTTTCTTTTTTAAAGGTGGCTATTAGAAAATTTTAAATTACACATGTAGCTTCTGTTGGATAGTACTGTTCTAAGGTGTCCAAAAGCAGCTACCACCTCTAAATGGAGGGGAAATAATTAAGCAATGAATTAAGAAAGTTCCCCTTCTTCCCTGCTGCTGAGATTCACACCTCATTGTATGGGGTGTGCTGACTTAAGAACAACCTTCCCTGTAGGGAAGAAACCTGCCAGAGGGCTAGGGCCAGAGCTGGTTCCTAGGAACAGCCCAGTTGGTGGCTGAGAAACTTCCTGCAGGGTATGGGCTGACTGGAGCTGATCTGTAGAATCAGTCCACTGCATGGCAGAGAAATTTGCCAGAGGATGTGAATGAGCTGGAGCTTGTCCAGGAGGGCTACTGAGGTGAGGGCTACTGAGGTAAGTGCTACTGGTCCTCCCACATAAGGTGCTAAGGAAAAAAAGTATAAAGATACCAAAAAAAACGCCCCTTCTCTCCTGCTGTGACCTTACAAAGAACCAACAGCAATTTCTATTGACAAAACCTAAAATCAAGCCAGCCGGCAAAGGAAGAAAGTTTACAGCATCCAGCTTCAGTATCACAAAGCAGGGCAAAGAAGGGTGGATTTGGAGCCGAGAGACAAGAAATTGTTTATTCCATGTTTATTTTCTCTATTGTTTGTCTGCTTTCAGTTTCATTGATTTCCATTCCTCTCTTTATTATCTCCTTTCTTCTACTATTGGTTTAATTTGTTCTTTCTCTATTTTTTTAAGGTAGAAACTTAGTTCTTTGATTCTTTTCTAATAGCGTATTGAAAGCTATTAATTTTCCTCTAAGCACTGCTATAGCTGAATCTCATAAATTTTGATATACTGTATTCTAATACAGTATGTTTGATATACCGTATTTCCATTATCATTCGGTTACAAAGATTTGCTATTCTCTTGCTATTCATTTTATTTTAAATTTTATTTATTTTTTTTTTATATACTGCAATTTTATTTCAATCATACAAATGAAGTTAGCCTATAGGAAATTTAAATGAAACAGTATGGTAAAAATAGCAGAGAACCAAAAACTCTAATAAGGAACTACACCTAAAGCATGAGAATTCAACATTCATTACTGTTTCATCTTCAGTTTTGATTGACACTTGATGCCTGCAAATTTTGAAACAAACTTTGAGATCACGATGAAGAGATTTCAGCTATTCTGATTTCTTCTATTCTGAAGAGATTTCAGCACCACCACTAAGATTTGTACATTCAGTTGGTTTGCAATTCACTTGTTAGCCATTTACATAGTGTATAGTACAGATTTGTCACAGGTCAGATCACAGTGTTGAAGGAAAGAAGCACCTTCCTGTAATTAGAAAGGATCCCCTAAACTGCACTCAGCTTAAGACATGCAATGTATATGAGCACAACCATAATATTGTGGCTCCAAGGAACATAGTTTTGATAAGGAAAATAACCTAAGCTTCTGTTTCCCATTTTAATTACTGAAATCTCTAACAATGATAAAACTGTCACATAGGACAGTAAATGTATACAATCAAACTTCTTGGAACGGACACATTTTTGCTATTCATTTTAATTTAATTCTGTTGAAGTCAGAGAATATTATTCTGTAAGATTTCAGTCTTGAAATTTGTTGATAACTGTTTTGCGACTGAACACATGGTCTATCTTGGTGAATGTTTCATATGCATAAGAAAATAATGTGTATCCTCTAGTTTTTGGGTGTAGTGTTCTACAAATATCAGTTACATCAAATTGATTTCATAGTGTTATTCATATCATCCATATCTTTATTAGTTTTTGTATATTCTATCAATAAATGAGATGTAAAAATCACCAACTATGATTGTGTATATCTGTTTCTCCCTTTAGTTTTATCAGTTTGAGATTCATGTGTTTTTATGCTATTAGTAGATAATACATATTCATGATGGTTATACTTTTTCTTTTAATGCACTTCTTTCCTTCTTTCTTTCTTTTTGGCTGCATTGGGTCTTTGCTGCTGTGTGCATGCTTTCTCTAGTTGTGGAAAGCGGGGGCTACTCTTCGTTGTGGTGTCCAGGCTTCTCATTGTGGTGGCTCCTCTTGTTGTGGAACACAGGCTCTAGGCACGTGGGCTTCAGTAGTTGTGGCATGCAGGCTCAGCAGTTGTGGCTCACGGGCTCTAGAGTGCAGGCTCAGTAGTTGTGGCACATGGGCTTAGTTGCTCCACAGCATGTGGGATCTTCCCAGAGCAGGGATGGAACCCGTGTCCCCTGCCTTGCCAGGCGGATTCTTAACTACTACGCCACCAGGGAAGTCCAGGTTATATATTTTTGATGTGAGACTTTACTCTTCATCTGTGGTAATTTTATCTTGAATTCTACTTCTTTATCTTACTGCTTAAAAAGTACATCTTTCTCAGTCTCTTTTATTTCAAACTATGTTTCTGCATATTTAAAGTGTCTCTTCTAATCAGCATATAGTTCGTTCTTGCTTTTTTTATGTAGTCTGATAAACTGTCTTTTAAATGGAGAATTTAAAAAAGACCATTTACATTTAATAAAATTATTGATATAGTTGTGTTTAATTTTATCATGTTAGTAAGTTTTCCGTTTGCCCATCTCTTCTTTTACTCCTCTGTGCCCCCTACCTGCCTTCATTTGAATGAGTAATATTTTTAGTATTCCATTTAAAATTCCTCTATTAACTTTTTAGAAATAGCTCTTTGGGTTATTTTAGATCACAATATGTATTGTTATCACAGTCTACCTTCAAATAATATATTACAATTGAATAATGTAAGAATTTACATATACTTCTATTTACCTTCTTCCTACCTTGTGTGATCTTGTTACAGGTTTTATTTCTATATGTTTCAAGCCCCACTATATTCATATTATTCCCTATAATTTATCAATATTAGTTGGTTTTAACCTGTCAATGGTCTTTTTAAAGGAAAATAGGATATATTAATACACATAACTAAAAAAAAAAGTGGTCTTTTATATTTACCCATATTTTTAGTGCTGTTCCTTCTTTGAAGATCCTGTCTTTAGCCTAGAACTATTTTCTTTTACCTAGCAGAAATTCCTTTAATATTTCTTTTAAAAATAAATTTATTTATTGATTGATTGATTTTTGGCTGCACTGGGTCTTTGTTGCTGCACACGGGCTTTCTCTAGGTGTGGCGGGGGGGGGCTACTTTTTGTCACAGTGTGGGGGCTTCTTATTGCAGTGGCTTCTCTTGTTGCAGAGCACAGGCTCTAGGTGCACAGGCTTCAGTAATTGTGGTGCATGGACTTCAGCAGTTGTGGCACATGGGCTCTATAGTTGTGGCTCGCAGGCTCTAGAGCGCAGGCTCAGTCATTGTGGCATAAGGGGTTAGTTGCTCCAAGTCATGTGGGATCTTCCCAGACCAGGGATTAAACCCATGTCCCTGCATTGGTAGGCAGATTCTTAACCACTGCGCCACCAGGGAAGTCCCCTTTTAATATTTCTTATAGTATAGATCTGATGGAAATAAATTCTCTCTGCATTTGTCTGATTGAAAATGCCTTCTTTGTGCCTTCCCTTTTTTAAAAATGAATATTTTTACTATTTCTAGCTTTTTAAAAATGCCATTCCATTGTCTTCTGGACTCTTTTAAAAAAAAAAAAAAAAAAAAACCATCAAACACTCTTAGTGTGGTTCCCTGAATATGCCCTTTCTCTTCTGGCTGCTTATAAATTTTTCTATCTTTGGTTTTCAGTTAATTGTATGATGTGGCAAGATGTGGTTTCCTTTATGTTTATGCTGTTTAGGGTTTGTTGAGCTTCTTGGCACTGTAGGTTGATATCGTCCATGAATTTTGGAAACTCAATTATCTCTTCAAATATTTTTTTTCTGTCCCAATCTCTCTCTCCCTCTTTTTTCTAGGTCTACAATTATGGGTATGTTAGGCCATTTACTATTGTTCCACAAGTCTCAGACACTCTATTCCCTTTTTAAAAAAATCTTCTTCCTCTTTGTGCTTCAGCTGGGATACTGACTGTCTTCAACTTCACTGATCTTTTGTTCTGCTCTGTTCAATCTGGATAAACCCAATTAATGAATTTTCATTTTTGATATTGCATGTTTCAGTTCTAGGAGTTTCATTTGGTTCTTTTTAATACTTTCCATTTTTGTACTAAAATTACCATCTCTTTACATAGTTTTTCACCTGTTGACTAGATCCTCTACTATCTACAGCATAATTATTGTAAAGTCCTTTCTTTATTCTAATCCCAACATCTGCATCAACTGTGGGACTGGTTCTACTGACGGTTTTTCTTTTACTTGATTGCAAGTTACATATTCCTGCTTCTTCATGTGTCTCATAATTTGTGATCATACAACAGACAGTGTTATAAAAGACTAGAAACGCAATAAACAACATTTATCTCTAGAAAAGTGCATTGTCTTTGCTCTGATAGAAGTTGAATTGCTGGAGTCAGTAATTGAGCTGGGTCTGGGCTTTGTTGCTGCTATAATTAAATTTCATTCACCACTGGCTTCAAATATTTTGAGGGCAGGATCCAGATTTTTCTTCAACAGGGCTTGAGATGTGAGTATTAACAAGACTCCAGATGTCTCTCTCTGCTTTACAGCACAGTCACTAGCTTTACAAACTATAGGACATCTCTCTCTGCTTTCCTGTCTACCCATCAGCTTTATGGTTGCTAAGGACTTCTCTTTGTTTTCCAGCCCTGTCCCCTAATTTTCTACACCTCTGGAGGCATCTTTCTACCCTGATGTCCTGTCTCCAGCTTCAGTGAACTGCTACTTTGCACTAAGTGAATGCCCAGTGCACTTCAATGAGGGATCCCTCTCTTCTGCCTCGCCCCAGCCTTTGGCACACTGCCACTGGTACTCCATGAAGGCACTGTAAGAAAGAACTGGAGAGTGGGTGTAAACTTACTCTGTGACTAGGGCTTCTTGAAATTCTAATCTGCCATGTCAGCCCACATATGACCACAAAAAGCTTGGTAAAATTTCAACTGGTTTCTCTTCACTCTCAACTATGGTAGAATCCCTTCTCTTCCTGCTGTGATTTCAGGGATGTAGCCATGGGTCTCTTCTTTCCCATGAAAGTCTCATCCCTTTATGCAATTTGGTTTATTTAGGTTTCTTTGTGTCATCAACTCTCTAATAGGTTAAAAACAAACAAACAAAAAACCTATGATATTGTGGCATATTTACTTCCTTCACATTGTTAAGACAGGAATGTTGGTTTACTGCAACTTTCTACATCTTAACCAGAGGTGGAAGTCCCTATCTATTCTTTAGCCCCGGTTTTATTTTATGCCACACGCGGTTAACCTTTGAATTTCAATAGTAAATATAACAATAAGTTTGCATGTAGTACTAAAATATTTTCATGTGAAATGAGTGAATATTCACTTTGCAATTTTAGGCACTAAGATTCATATCTGTTTTTGTGTATCACAATTGTTTGTTTAACCATTCAGAAGGCATAATATGAACCACTAAATGGATGTGCAGTTCTTAAACAGTCACTAGTAATACTGTGAAAATAATTAAGAAACATAAAATTTTTAGAAAACAAAGTAATAAATAACAAACTTCCTGGGAGAAAACATTTAAAGTAGTATAATTACATTTACAAATCTTATCTCACAAAATAACCCAAACATAAAGGTAAAGCTCTAAAAATTTCCACGCATCCATCCATTACCCCTTCCTTTACTCCATAAATCTAGTCTCAGGGTTTTAAACACAATTTATATGTTTAAGGTTCCTAAATTTAGTACAGACTTCTCCCCTGAGCTCTGGACTTGAATCCCACTCAACAAATACATTCAGATGTCTAAAAGACATCTCAAACTTAAAATGCTTAGAAAGGTAAACTCCTGATTTTCCCCTAAACTTGTTCCTCCTATATAGTCTTCCTCATCTCACTAAATGGCAACCCACTGTGTCATTTGCCCAGGCTAAAAACCTAGCAGTCATCCTTGACTCTCAAATACCACATATAAACAAACCCTATGGCCTCTATTTAAAAAATATACCAAAATCCTACCACTTCTCAACACCCCTACTGCTACTCTAGTCCTAGTCACCATCATCTTGTTTCCAAATAACTGCCATGGTCTCCTAATTGATCTTTCTGCTTAAGTCTTTACAGCATTTCCATTCTCCAATATCTATTCTGTACAGTCAGAGTGATTCTTTTAAATGTAAGTGAAATCATGTCACTCCCCTACTCAGAAATCTCCCATGGCATCCCATTTCACTCAGAGTAAAAGCCAAAGTCCTTAACATGGTAAAGCCCTGTGATCTGGCTCTTGCAACCTCTCTGACCCTATCTCTTATTTTCACTCACTGTGCTCTGGCTAGAGCACACTGGCCTCCTTCCTTGCTGTTCCTAAATAAGTCATGGCACACTTCCACATCAGGGCCTTTGTAACTGCTGTTCCCTCTGCCTGTGACACTCTTT
>NW_006789843.1:156157-188766 GCF_000442215.2 Lipotes vexillifer | reverse complement strand
CCCCTCTTTCCCCAAGCTGCAGTAGCTTAGCAGCTTAAAACAACTGATTAATTCTCCAAGTCTGTCAGTTAACTAGATGGTTCTTCTGTTGGTCTCACCTGGGCTCACTCACTAGCTTGCAATAGGCTGGCAGCCTGGCTAGTGCCAGAGCATCTAAATGACCTCTCTCACACATTTCAGACCTTGGTGCTGGCTGTTGGTTGGCCCACTCTCTCTACACGTGGTCTCCCATAATTTGACATTCTAGCCCAGTCCTTACACGGTACAAGGAGCATTCCAAGTGGGCAAAGGTAGAAGCTGCAAGGTCGCTTGAGGCCTAGGATTTGAAACTTGGTATCTCCTTTGGCACTCGGTATCTCCTTTAGCACTTAGTGAAAACAAGATATAAGGCCAACCCAGATTTAAGGGACTGAGAAAATAAACTCTACTTTTTGATGAACAAGCTGCAAAATTTTGTGGATTCAATATATCACACCCCAGATATCTGTATGGCTCAATCGTTCATATATTTGCTCAAAGGCTACCTTATCAGTGAGGCCTTCCATGATTCCATATAAAGTAACTATCCTTCCCTCACCTTGGGACTTTCTATCCCACATTTTATTTTAGCACCTATCACCACCTGACATTGCGTATTTACTTATTATTGGCCTGCTTCCTAATATAGTGTAAGCTCCGTGAAGGCAGGAACTTGTTCTGTTTGGTTCACCAGTATACCCCCAGCACATTGAACACTGCCATGTACATAGCAGGCACTCAATCAATATCTGTTGAATGAATTATCTTATTCAAATGAGCATGTACCATGAAATAATAAAGCAAGAATCCAAAATGACTCAAAAAGCATAAATTTATGCATGTGAAACGTTAGTGGCTTTATATGTTCTTTGATTTATTCTGTGATTTTGAACAAAACATTTTATTATGCTTCAGTGTGTCCATCTATAAAGACTTTAGACACATGTCTCTGTTTCTTGGATATAATGAGAATGTTTTAAACCGATACTTTAAACTCTTCATAAAAAGTTTCTGCAGGCCCTAGAATATGCATGGTCTTGGTAGCTTATCACTCTGGCACCAAATGTAGAAGATATAAGATTTAACTGCATAATAATAATAATTTATATAAGACACCTATGATTAATAGTGTCATTCAAGTTTTGCCTAGGCTAGTGTCTGCTAAGTTTATCATTTATTCAGTAGAACATGAAAAGAAAAAAAAAAGCCATGTTGTCAGCTTATATTAAGTTAGAATTTAACTGAGAAAAATTCTAAGTAGAAAACACATAAGAAAAAACAAGTTTATCCAACATAGATGTGTGTAAAAATGTGTTTATAAAAATGCTCTGGCCCCATTCCTAAATCTACTTAGTATAAACAGAATAGAATGAGTGAATGCTATAGAAAGAAGGTGCACACTAGAGGAGACGTCAGTACTGAAATCACTATTTCCACCCCAGTAAACTACAGGTACTGTTATCAGGTCTAAACCAGTTTTACCTCCAATGTGGGAAGCTGGATTACTTACCTATTAAATTTCTATCTGCTGTACTAGAATAATAAAACCAGAGACAGTAATGTAAATGAGTCAGCTAGTTACTGACAAAAGAATCTTCCTCCTCAGAGAAACTGGGGGTGTAAGGGTTAGGGGTGAGAAGGAGACCTGCTTTTTATTGTACATATTCTTGGGCTCTTTTTTGGAAACACATGCATATAGTACCTCTACACAAAAAGTAAAAATAAAAATATCAATACAATAAAAAGAGGAATTAACTCCCTCTATGGTTCAGACATATTAAATAAATCTGAAAGTTTTCATAAATGACATTTTATATAGACTACTGTATCAGAATACAATAATAAGCACTCTAGGTATATTAAAGTATATTCACGTATCTGTATTTTATGGCCCTTACAGAAACCACTGCCTCTCTGCCAAAGTAACAAGACAGGACATCATCTATATACAGAAGATAGTTTGATCCAATAATATGTTACTTCAGGCAGAAGAAAGCTCAAAATAAAGAACACAAAAGACTTGCAGAGTTAAACCATTTTTTTAAAGCAGGCAAATGTTTTGTTATTTTAAAGGTACTTAAAATCCTCTTAAGATTCATTTTACTGGGCTTCCCTGGTGGCGCAGTGCTTGAGAGTCCGCCTGCCGATGCAGGAGACGCGGGTTCGTGCCCCGGTCTGGGAAGATCCCACATGCCGCGGAGCGGCTGGGCCCGTGAGCCATGGCCGCTGGGCCTGCGCGTCCGGAGCCTGTGCTCCGCAAATGGGAGAGGCCACAACAGTGAGAGGCCCGCGTAACGCAAAAAAAAAAAAAAAAAAAAAAAAAAGAAAGAAAGAAAGATTCATTTTACTTATAACACATGGATTTAGATAGGGTTGAGCAGTTATTCACATATACTTTTATACTTGTGAGATGCTTGATAAACTATCACCATTGTTTTTGATATCCTTTCTTCTCAGAGCTCTTCCATGTACCTAGGTTAAATTCTGACTCTAAGTAGCTACAGTAGTAAGAAAACTTTTTTTTTTTTTGCGGTACGCGGGCCTCTCACTGTTGTGGCCTCTCCCGTTGCGGAGCACAGGCTCCGGATGCGCAGGCTCAGCGGCCATGGCTCACGGGCCCAGCCACTCCACGGCATGTGGGATCTTCCCAGACCGGGGCACGAACCCGTGTCCCCTGCATCGGCAGGCGGACTCTCAACCACTGTGCCACCAGGGAAGCCCAAAAACTTTTATAAAATAAATTTTCACTAGCTACAACTGTTGTATTAGCCAAACTCTAAACATTAAAAGGTTCTTTCACACTGATGCAAAAAAGGCTAGGTAGTGTTGGTTTGATTCCCAGCACTGTGTATATTTCATTCAGGAAAAGGAACTGTTTTCTTGTGCATTAGAAGTGGAAACAATGCTATTATAAAAATCTGATGAATCAAACAACTGCAAGAGAAAAACAGATATACATTAGGAATACTAATGGTAGTAAATAGGAAGGGATAGATTAACAAAGCCAGAAAACTCAGTTTCTGGTCTGAACACTTCCATGAGCTAGTTTTATGACCTAGGTCAGCTCATTTAATCTCTCTAGGACTAATTTTTTCATTTGGAAAAAAGGGGGGGAAATAAGATTAGGAGATTTTTAAGATTCTACCAAGTTAAAAACATTACAGTTTTGTAGCATGTCAATTGTTACAGCCCTTTGACTCAGAAAGTCTTATAAGAATTGTCCCACAAATCTACTGGCACATGTGAGCAGATTTCTCTTTTGTGAACAAGGATGTTCACTGACAGCATTACTTGTATTAGCAAAAGGCCTGTGGAAAAATAACTAAATGTTCAATAGAAAGCTAGTGAAATAAATTATACCCTCAAAAAATTAAAAACAGAACACAGATAATATGGTAATATGATCCAGCAATTCCACTTCTAGGTATTTATCTGAAGAAAACAAAAACACTAAATCAAAAAGATATATGTACCCCAATGTTCATATCAGCATTATTTACAATATCCAATATATGGAAGCAACCTAAGTGCCCTCCAACAGATGACTGGATAAAGAGGTACACACACACACACACACACACACACACACACACACACACAGACTGAAAGATTACTCAGTCATAAAAAAGAATGAAATCTTGCCATCTATGGCAATGTGGATGGACCTTGAGGGCATTATGATAAGTGAAAATAAGTCTGACAGAGAAAGACAAATACTGTATGTTTTCACTTATATGTGGAATCTAAAAAACAAGCAAACAAATATAACAAAACAGACATAGGCTCACCAGATACAAAGGAAAAATTAGTGGGGACTTCCCTGGTGGTGCAGTGGTTAAGAATCCACCTGCCAGTGCAGGGGACACTGGTTCAATCCCTGGTCCGAGAAGATCCCACATGCTGTGGAGCAACTAAGCCCGTGTGCCACAACTACTGAGCATGCACTCTAGAGCCCGTGCTCTGCAACAAGAGAAGCCACCACAATGAGCAGTCTGTACACTGCAACGAAGAGTAGCCCCCGCTCACTGCAACTAGAGAAAGCCCGGGCGTAGCAACAAAAACCCAAAGCAGCCAAATAAATAAATAAATAAATATTTAAAAAACCAAAAAAAACAAAAAGGAACAAATTAGTGGATACCAGAGGGGAGTGGGGTAGGGGTAGGGGTGAAACCGGTGAAGGGGATTAAGAGGTATAAGCTACCAGTTATAAAATAAATAAGTCACGGGGATATAATATACAGCTCAGGGAATATAGTCAATATTTTATAATAACTTTGCATGGTGTGTACTCTATAAAAATATTGCATCACTATGTTGTACACCTGAAACAAGTTAACTATAATTAAAAAAAAATTAACAGCATATCTATACAATGCAGTACTATGAAGCCATTTAAAAGACTGAGAAAGTGGGACTTCCCTGGTGGCACAGTGGTTGAGAGTCTGCCAATGCGGGGGACATGGGTTCGAGCCCTGGTCTGGGAAGATCCCATATGCCGTGGAGCAACTACGCCCGTGAGCCACAGCTACTGAGCATGCGCGTCTGGAGCCTGTGCTCCGCAACGAGAGGCCGCGGCAGTGAGAGGCCCGCGCACCTCGATGAAGAGTGGCCCCCGCTCGCCGCAACTGGAGAAAGCCCTCGCACAGAAACGAAGCCCCAACACAGCCAAACATAAATAAATAAATTAAAAAAAAAAAAGATTACAAACTCTACAGATAATTGCAGTGCGACAAGAGAGGCCCCCAAAATGGGAAGCCTATGTACTGCAGCAAAGAGTGGCTCCCGCTCTCTGCGACTACAGAAGGCCTGTGCACAGCAACGAAGACCCAACACAGCCAAACATAAATAAATAAAAAAAAAAAAAAAAAAAAAGAAGCCTGAGAAAGTAACATGGAACAATCTCCAAAATATATGGTTATGTGAATAAAGCACGGCATAGAATGGTATAACACAGCATGTTCTCACCTTGGTTTTAAAAAGGGGGGATGGTTAACATTCACACAAACACAAATATGTGTATATAAACACATACACATATGCATTCTTATTTGTGCAAAGAATATTTCTAATGAATACACAAACTGGTAGTAGTTGTTGCTTCTGAGAGGGGAACTGTCAGTTTAAGGTAGAAGAAAGAAACTTTTCATTGTAAATCATTTTTTTCACTGTCTGATTTTACACTGTGTAACATTTTTATTAAATAGAGAAAATATCCACAATATTTTATTTAAAAGCACTTATATTTCCCATACTTTACCCCAAATACGTGTCTTCTCTGACAAAAGATTATTTTTTTATGCAAAGATTTTTCCAATAACCTTGAAAAGCCTGGGAAACACATCTGCTGGTTGTCCACGAATCACAAACAGACGAGAGTTTAATTTTCGCAGATTGGCATCAAGGTCTTCAAGACATTGAAGCAAAAATCTAGAGAGAGGAAAATATTATTTAAATTCTTCAAAATATATATTTAGAAGATATAAAGTAATATAAAATCATGTTATTCTAAAATTTGAAATGCCACCCCATCACCTTTTTTACCTCTTATCATCTTATTTCCAGGTTATATAGAAATTACTGTTTCCAGAAATCATATAATTTTTTTAAAATTACAGCACAAATTTCTCAGTATTTTTAAATAAAGTTTCTAAATTAAATTGCTAACTTTCATTAAATACGGGTGACTATTAGCAATGTTTAATTTGTAAACATAAAAATCATATAAAGAAAGAAGGGACTTCCCTGGTGGTCCAGTAGTTAAGAATCCGCCTTCCAACACAGGGGATGCAGGCTCGATCCCTGGTCAGGGAACTAAGATTCCACATGCTGTGGGGCAACTAAGCCTGCACACTTCAACTACTGAGCCTGTGTGCCACAACTAGAAAGCCCGCGTGCCACAACTACAGAGCCCAAGCACCCTGGAGCCCATGCACTGCAACTACAGAGCCCACGTGCTCTGGAGCCAGAGCGCCACAACTAGAGAGAAGCCCACATGCCACAACTATGACCCAAGGCAGCCAAAAATAAATAAATAAATAAATATTTAAAAAACGAAATAAAGTAATTAAATGAACTGATCTCATTGTTGAAACTTGGTGAAATAAATTCAAGTTCATATAGGAAAGCCACCTTGTAAAATCTAGAACATTTTCTACTGGAAAAAAAGGTAACATCCTATTTAATCACTCTGAGCAATCGTAATTATCTATGTACAAGAGAGAAAGTGTAATGCCCATTTTCAAATTTCTAATATAATTAAAGAAAAAGAATTTGATAATAAATAGATGTTAAATTATGTGGCATTAACTCTCTGAGTGTAGAGAGTGCCAGATTAATTTTTTCAAAAAAGGTTTCATGATGCAGGTGGGGCTATAGATCTTTTTTCAATGAAATAATTATCAATATGTCTTATGCATAATAGATATCTGGGGAAATTCTGGGGCAGAGGCAGAAGACTGCTTACTTTGCATCTTCCATTGGGAAGAAATGGAGTAGTCCACAAGAGCAAATCCAAAAGAGATATCACCCCTGGAAGATTCAACCTCATTGCTTGCCTCATGTTAATTTTCTCTAATATTTCATCTAGATTCTGTTCCTCTCAGCTGGATATATCTTATTTCCTCTCTACTCTGCTTCTTCTTTGTTTTTCATCTTAAATATCTATCTGCCTTTTCTACAGGCCATGTGCTCTTTCAGAATAATGATTGTGTCTTACTTGTGAGAAGGAGTGGTTAAAATGAATGGAAAGGCATATTTCAGAACTGCATTGTCCAATATGGGAGCCACTAGGCACATGTAGCCATTTAAATTAATTAAAATTAAAAATTCAGTTCCTCAGTCACACTTGCCACATTTCAAGGCCTCTCAAGAGCTACATGTGTGCCTAGTAGCTACCATATTGGACAGCACAGGTGAAGAAGAACACTTCCATCATTGCAGAAAGTTCTACTGGACAGCATTTTTCTAGAAGATTATTCAGAATAGATCATTTTGTTGTCTTTGCCCATTCTGATCCCATAATTTCACCAAGAAAGTCTTGTTAATTTTCTACAACTGTAGTTATTAGTGACATCAGTACACCTAGTCAAGTTTGATATTCCTTCCCCTTTAGGAATCATCATCTCTACGGGCCTGGGAAGTCACAGGGCTATACTCACGAGGATGTTAAAGACATCCCACCATTTCACCTTAGGAAGTCTCACAGTTGTCCGTAAATATATACTCACATTTATATTTCACCACATCCCTTTTCTGTCTTGGTTTGGAGTTACCCCCCTAATACCCAATCCCCATCCCAACCCACCACTGCCAATGTGTAAATACTTTGGGGAGAATATTGTTGTTGTTTGTTGTTAGAGCAATATAAAAGTATCTAAGTTTTGTAGAATTATCCATAACTATAAATAACTTACCATGTTTGGTAATAAATGTTTATTGGGAAGCATCTAGTTTTCTGTATTTGCTTGGCAAAAGAAATTTTAGAGCCTGTAGTATTCAGATCAAAAATTAAGAAGTTGAAGAACTAGCAATTTTTAAGTTTTCTTAAATTTAAACAGTACAAAACTAAAATGTCCTGGAAGGATAATCCAAGGCAGAGATAATCCTCAAATCTCTTTTGTAGTATTAGTTTCAGTATCTTCTCTACCAGAGCTGGTAGTAAGTAGCAAGAGTTCACCATATTCTACTTTTTTGGTAGAAAAGTTTTTATGTAGTACAAGCAGGTCAATGATAGACAACAAGATGGGAAAAGAAAAAAAAAGGATCTGATTCATTTATAAAATAAACAAGTAAGCCTGGATTAGTTAATAATTAGCCCTTTATTTTTCCCTTTCTTGTTCACAAGCTGAATAAGCGTTCTTAATGCCTTTCAATAAATACTCTATGAACCAAACAAACATGGTACAGAATGACGTGGACTGAAGCAATGGAAAAAGTTTTGCAACCATAAAGTTAATTTTGTTTTGGTACTTCATAAAACAAAGGAACAGAAGTTGTATTGCAGTATGATGTTTTTCTCCCATAGATGTTATTGATGGTGTTATTGTTTATATCACTATAATTTCACATAAAGATTGCAAAGATACAGTGGACTCAAACAGGTATTTCAGAAAAGACTTGTGAAGAAAAGAAAAAGAGCAGGATGGAGGAGAACATATCGGTGATGCTGTCCTTTGTTATAAGGCTTTTTGCACTATGACTTTTAAAATTGTTGCATATATTATTTTGATAAAATAAAATTTACTTTGCATATATCTACTTGTTAACTGGAAGGATACTCACCAAGCTATTAATAATAGCTACCCTTGGGGAGAGGGAGTTTGGGGTGGGGGTAAAGAAGAGAGAAACACACTTTTTTAAAATGTCATAAAAGTAATAAAATTGACAATTAGCATATTCATTCAAAGTAGAAAACAGAAATATTATATTTACTGTAAACCGGGTTTAACACATAGTGAACATATTTTCAAAGCAACAGACATACTTCTATGGCATCAATTTTTATGGTTTCATAGTATTCCATTCCATAGATGTCCCATAATTTAACAATTGATAGCAACAAGTTACTATCCCTCAATCAATCCTGAAAAGTTCTAATTTCCTCATCTGTTAAATTGGAATAGTAACAGGGCCCATATCATACTACTGTTGTGAGAATTAAATAACATATGTGAAGCTCTTAGAACAGTGCCTGACCCATAGTAAGCATGATTATATAACTGTTATTTATTTTTTTTTAGTCTCTTCCTTCCTATCACTTCTATTCTTGCTACAATAATTCTATCCCTTGTTATCTCTTGCTAGTATTATTTGCTTCAATGCCTTAAAATGGCTCTGCCTACCAACAATCTCTCTCCACTCTTATCCATTTTATACACAATATGAAATCTTCCTGAGACACACTTTCCTGTAAAAAGGTCTTCAAAAATTCATTCTCTATAGAATAAAGAACAAATTATTTTGTTTGACTAACTTAGGGTTCCAGGGTTCATTTCCTACCATTCCTCTTCCCCCCCCGCCAAACCAAACTACTTCTCTTTTCCCCACACATTCAATCTCCTGGAATTTGCTCCATGCTCTTCCCTCGGCCTGGATTACCTTTCCCAATTCCCATGTCTTTAAGTTCACATTCTACTAATCTTCAGTCTTCCACCTGAAAGTAATTTCTCCATCCCCTAAACCCTCAAAGGACATAACCTCATCCTAGAGAAACTTTCAGATTGTATGTTATATGATAGCTATCATATATAGATCACCTTCTCCTCCTGACGGATTTCAAATTAAGTATCTGTCTCACTCCTAACTACACAGTTTTCTTTACCTGTGTTTTGGATTCTACATTTGGCAAACAAATCTCATCACGTGCCTTACACAATTTGTTGAAAAGATCAGAAATAGTAGAAAATAACCTATAGAGTTGTCTTGAACATCTGCTGAAAGGATAGAAAGAGCATAAAATAACTAGTACTTGGTAGATATTCATTCAGCAGAAGTTATAATTATTCTCCCTTGGGAAAAATTTATAGGTTTGAAAGAAGTAACATGTATTTCTATATGTAAATACCGGGGCATGACAACAGAAGATAATGAATTAGCTAATGCCTACATCTATATACATAATCATCTTGAACTCTTAACTTTCTCTGAATGTGACTTTGAACAAAGGTTTGATGAAAATCTTTCCCACAAGGCAAGGCAAATGTGAATATGAATATATATACAACAAGATACCGTGCAATTAAGACCCTGAATCAACTAATCTCTAAGCATATAATTCTTCTTTGATAATACCATAAAATCTCCAATACACCAAGTTCAAAATATCAACTCATTGACAGGTAAGATTTCTTTTTAGTGCTGAAGGAAGAGTGTTACTTCAAAGGGTACTCTATAGTCTAACTTTTCATCCTTTACCCTCAACTGGGAAAAGAGTGAGTTCTGCCAGAGTTCAGATCCAATGTGTTTCAGAGAACACACCAATTTCAACCTTTAAATATTACGAATGCATGTACCTAAGAACAGGAATCCAACATTGAATGGAATGATTTAATACAATATATTGAAATTGCATAAGGTACTTTTTTTTTTGACCTCATCATGCAGCTTGCGGGATCTCAGTTCCCCGACCAGGGACTGACCAGGGCCATGGCAGTGAAAGCCCAGAATCCTAACCACTAGGCCACCAGGGAACTCCCCATAAGGTACAATTTTAATAGGAACTTATTTTCAGACCTTATCCAATTTGGCATGTTTACTGTTTTCTTGAAACCATACCCATTTGAAGGCTCAGTTAATAATGCTATTAACTACATGTAACAGGTTGATTTTTAAATAGGCCAAAGGGTAGTAAAACTTACTACATCCCTCTGCATAATTGTATTGCCTACACAGAAGAACAGTTCTGTTACTATTTAATTACAATACTAATTGCAGCATTTCAAAATAAATTGAAGAGGGGTTAGGTGAGAAAATATATTTCTTCACTTTAAACATTTTAAGGATTTTTTTTTTTACCTCCAGTGATCACTACCTTATTGCTATTAGGAAAAATTACATGCGGTGAGTTTCTTTATGCTGGTTCCAAAAGATGATTTCAACATGAATCAACAGAAATAGTTTCTTAAAGTAGGTCATTGCTATAGCAACCAGTGGGCAGTTTGGTATACTCCCCATAACAATGACCTACTTTCCAGCCTATGCTAGTACAGCTTTATATAACTAGAATTTCTAGTTCTGTCTATAAAATAGTCTAAAAAAGGCAACAGTAAGATACAACATAATCCCATTCCTGCTAAAAACAAGGCATTATGAATTAACACATATCATACCAGAATAAAGCCATCTGGTTCTGCGCTTTAGTTTATAAAATATATCTTATCACATGCTCAACAACGAAAACTACACTTAGAATATCTAAACCAAAACAATTCATTGCTGACCCTAGAGAAGTGATTTACAGACTATAAATTAAGATCATTAAATCACATGCAAAATATCTTCTCTTCTACCCTTCCTCCTTGTGAAACAACAGAGTTAAATATTTTTAAATAAAAGTTCTGGATATACTAACTATAATAAAGGAAAAAATGGAGAGTCTCAGTCATTAAGCAGTCATTGGTGTTTCATTAGAAGTTCAAAAATTATAAATAGCAATTTGTCTCTGTATAAATTGAATAAAGCTTACATATGCTTTTTTTCTGGTTTGTAACAAATTTTTAGTGTTCTTATCTAACATTATTCAAATTATCAGAATATTTGTGATATACACTTTCCCTAAAGAGAACAGTTTAATGTTGAATAAGATTAAACATGTATTTTAAAAGCAAAGTTTATATTTTTTCCAGGCTCTAATGGTTCATAAATCAGTGGCTCTAAACCATGACACAATGTCACCTTTTATAACAAATATTTTTCACTGCCTTATTTTAAATTCTGAAATGAAATTCATAGATAACATATCCTTATATACAATTTTAAAGCATTAATATAATACTCCAATGTAATATATGAGAGAAGTTTAAGTGAAGTCATTTATATTTTAAAAAGAAGCAACATTTACTTACCATAAGTAAACATCTGGGTATGAAACAAAAAGACAATGAATTAGTTGGATGCCTACACCTACATACAGAATCATTTTAAATTCAACAGCTACAAAAGCAGAATGATACAGTTGTATTATTGGTGACTCAAATACCATGAGTGTTACTGCCTTTGGTTTTCTGTAATGTTGAGCAAGATTTAGTAGAGGTCTGGACAAAGTTCAATCTTCCCTTATTCATATTGGTGATCAATATATTTTAGGAACACTCAATGTATATTAAAATTGTGTAAAAAATACCTAGTATTTACATATAAAAATGGATTTAGGCTCTAGATTTTGAAAATCATGAATAAGTTTTTCACTTACTAGATGTTTCACGAAACATCTAGTATAATATTTGAAAGTTATGTGGGACTCAGGACAACTATTTATTTTGAGAGACTGTCCTGAGCACTGCAAGAAGCTTTCCATCCTCAGTCTCTCCTCATTAATTCCACTAGTACCCTCCAATCACTGTGACTACCAAAAATGTCCCCATAAATTCCCAAAACACCTTCTAATGAATGACATTCATTATCCACATAATATTCTTGATTTGAGGAATACAAGATAAATGATATGAAATTCCAACACTCAAGGAGCTTAAAATTTAGAAAAGGAACTTGAAAATGTAAATGATGTATATGAATATAATAGAATCTGTTATGGCAGAATGCAATATATATTATAAGAGACACATATGAATACCAGTAATTTGCTTTGAACAATCAAGAGGGAACAATCACTTCTGGATTTTTTTCTTTTTTTTTGAGATGGGGAGAAATTTAGGCAAAATTTTCAAGGTGATGGTAGAGAGAGGACTTGCAGTATTAATATAACTTTGTTTGATAGCTGAAGACAGGAAGGGAGAATTATTGGCCATAGGACTGTAACCACCTTAAAGACTGGGACTAGGCCTTGTTCACCACTTCCCAGTAACTAGACAATGCTTGACATATAGTAGCAGTTCAAAAAATATTTATCTAATGACTAACCAAATAAATTAATGAAAGCAGGAGAAAGGGACTTTTAAAGACTTGATTCAATAGTCAATGGAGAAGTAAGAAATGTGAGAGGGCAAGAATGTCTACTGTACTAGGTACTTTATATATACTATATTCCCAACAACTTTATAAGGTATCTCATTTTAAAAATGAATCTAAAACTCAAGGACATCTTCCAAAGTAACTCAGCTAAGCAATCAAGTAAAAAATTTTTAAATTTTGACGTGTCTGACTCTAAATCCATGTTCTTTGCACTATATAATGTTACTTTCCTGAAGGATATATAATAATCTAAAATGTTTTAGGAAAATTAGGCTGGCAGCTTTAAGGACATAAAGACGACTAAAATACAGCTTTTGCCTTCAAGATGAGGGATGAGCATGTGTGTCAATTAAGACAGAATATGTTAGGTTACACTGAGTTAACAAACAACTCTCAAAGCTCAATGTCTTAAAATACCTAAAGTTTATTTCTCACTCATGCTATGTATCTACTGCAGGCAAGGCATTTCTGCTCACATTTAATTGGTTAAAGCAGGTTACATGGGCAAGCCAAACTTCAAGAAGGCAGAAGCATAAATTTCCTGCAGGTGAATAATGGTGAACAATAATAACATCTACCATAATATTCAAACCAACATTGATATATATGTCTTCATATTTCTGAATGAAGGGTATATTATGGCAGCACAGAAGAAATCAAACTCTGTGTGTGGGGGCAGGGGAAAGGAGACAGGAGAAGGCATGAGGAAGAAAACACTTGAACAGAGTTTGGAATCAATAGGTGTTGATCATGAGGATCAAGTAGGAAAGATCAATCAAAGCAGAGAAAACAGTATCCTTAAATTAAGAAACTCATAAGAACTGTGAGTGTTTGGGTCGGGGAGAGTGAGGAATTGGGAGAATGACACAAGTAACATACTTTCTAAGTCTAAGCTGTATTTCCCCCCAACACAAGTGTTAACATTTTTAAAAATATTCAAAATCAATGTCAAAAGAAACCTACTAACTTCTGTTGCTGACAGTACATTGGATTAAGATACCTTAATGGAAATAACTAACAAAAAGTTAACAAAAAACAACAAAAGGAAATTTTTAAACATAATTCACTGGACTGTCCCAAAAGTAAGGAATCATAAGAGGTTAAGCAGAGGGCTAAGGTCAGCTTTAGCCTTGAGGATTTCTACAGAGCCCTGGAAAGCTTAAACATAATCCAGGTTGAGGAGGACAGGAGATAAAGCCCAAGGCCCATCCAACTGAAGAAACTAATAATAGACACTCAATATAAAACCTGGGCTTTAAAGAGCTCCATCCCCAGTTCAAATGTAAATAAGACATAAATCTTAATAGGACAGGAAGGAAACTTGCCTGTCTCTACTCAGTCTGGGCTGAAAGAAAATAAAATCTTCCATTCTTGAATGGAAAGGTTAAACACAGTAATTTCACAGTGGAGAAAACTGGCAAACAGTACTGCAACCACATATTGGAGCAAACATCATCAGTGATAAGTCAGTCATGTACCATGTACATCTTGGTATGATATGATGAGAAGAACACTTCACCTTTGTGATATTTTCCACAAAACCCATAACCCCACTCTACAGATGAGAAAAACATCAGACAAAACTAAATTGAAGACTATTCTACAAGATACATGACCAGTACTCTAAATCAAAAAGGTCATAAAAAACAAGGGAAGCCTGAGGAATTGTCACAGGACAGAGGAGACTAAGGACACATGACTAAATGCAATGTGGTAATTTGGATGAAATCCTGGAACAGAAAAAGAACATTAGTGGAAATCTGAATATAGTCTGGAATTTAGCTAGTGCTATGATTTCTTAGTTTTGACAAAAATACGGTGGTAATGTAAGATGTTAATATTGGGGGAAACTGGGCATAGAGTAATCAGGAACTCACTGTATTATATTTGCACATTTTCTATAAATCTAAAATTATTTATTAAAAAATTCTTGTGCATCCCCCCATGCATAATCTCAATGCAAATTCATGGAATTTAAATGGTACCAAACGTCTCAAGCATATCATTGCATTTAACGTGGTCCCAGGTTGGTTGTGATCTGAGATAATTGTTAAAAGAAATTATAAATCCTCTCTGGATTCTCAACTTCAACCCATGCTTCAATTTCTACAGAAAAAGTTCCACCAAAAATCAATCAATCAATCATAAAATACACAAGGAAACAAGAACTTAATCTGAGTTGCAGAATAAGAGACCTGAAAATTACTGAGAATTTTCCAGAACCACTGAAAGGTATCAATTCAAGAAGCTCATGAATCTCAAGCAGGGTAAGAAAGAGAGGAACATGGGGATACAGTTGGGAGGTGGGATGGAGAGGAGGGGAAATAAAAACAGAAATAAAGAACAGATAAAAACAAGCAGAGATACAGAGAAGGAGAGATGAGACAGAGACAGAGAAAGAATACACATCTAGATACACCATACACCATCTAGATACATCCACATCTAGAAACTACACAAAACCAAAGACAAAGACGTAAGATACAAAGCAGTCAGAGAACATTATATCCAATAAGTAGAGAACATTTATGCAAGTATACGTGGCATACTCATGAAAATACTCATGAATACTCATGAAAATAATACTATTCAACAGATTTAAAGGAATTGGTATCTATCATACATTTTGAAATTAAAAACACTTCTCCGGGCTTCCCTGGTGGTGCAGTGGTTGAGAGTCCGCCTGCCGATGCAGAGGACACGGGTTCGTGCCCTGGTCTGGGAAGATCCCACATGCCACAGGGCGGCTAGGCCTGTGAGCCACGGCCACTGAGCCTTTGCATCAGGAGCCTGTGCTCCGCCAACGGGAGAGGCCACAACAGTGAGAGGCCCGTGTACCGCAAAACAAAACAAAACAAAACAAAACCAAAAGAAACACTTCTCCAAACAATTTATCAAAGAACATCACAATGGATTTTAGTAAATACCTAAAATTGAATGATAATGAAAAAAATATATCTAAAATGAGCAGAATGAAAAACAACAAAAAAGAGGTATTAGAAGAAAATATATAGGCTTAAATCCTTACATTAGAAAAAAAGACTTGAAATTGAGTTAGGAAAACAGCAGAATAAATCTTTAAAAAAATATAAAGAAGGAAATGATCTCTTTCCAGCCAGCAATGAGCAACAGGCATATCTCGGAACAACTGGCACAAGCGCCACAAGACTAGGAACGAGAGAAAGACATACCACAAGAAGCAGAAGTATGAGCTGGGAATCCCTGCTGCCAACACTAAGATTGATCCTGCCTCATACACACATTCCACATGCAGGGAGGCAACAAGAAGTTGCTGGACGTGGGGAACTTGAGGCTAGACGTGGGGAACTTCCCCTGAGGCTTGGAGCGTTGTACGTGCAAAACGAGGCTTATTGTTTACAGTGCCTCCAACAATGAACTGGTCAGTACCAAGACTCTGGTGAAGAACTGCATCGTGCTCATTGACAGCACACTATTGTGACAGTGGTAGGAGTCCCACTATGCACTGCCCCGGGGCCGCAAGAAGGGAGCCAAGCTGACTTCCGAGGAGGAAGGGATTTTAAACAAAAAACGATAAAAGAAAATTCAGAAGAAATATGATGAAAGGAAAAAGAATGCCAAAATCAGCAGTCTTTTGGAGGAGCAATTCCAGCAGGGCAAGTTCCTTGCATGCATTGTTTCAAAACCAGGCCAGTGTGGCCAAGCAGATGGCTATGTGCTAGAATGCAAGGAGCTGGAGTTCTAGCTGAGGAAAATCAATGCCCAGAAAGGCAAACAAATCCTCCTCCCTCCTATCTTAGCTCAAGTAATAAAGATGTTTATTGTTCTATTGTTCATCAATTGTTCTCTATGTTCTAAAGAAGAAAAAGAAAGAAGGAAATGATCAAGAGCAGGAATTAGTGAAAAGAGAACACAAATACATAATAGAAACAACAAAGCCAAAATTTATTACTTGAAGAAACAATACTATAAAACTCTGACAAGGTAAATTAAGGGAAAAATTGAGAGCAGACAAAATAAGCAATATTAAGAATAAAAAAGAGGATATAATCTCAGATATTGCAGGGATTAAATGGCAAATAAGGCAGTATGAACAATTTTATGCAAATAAATTTGAAAACTTTGATAAAATGGATAAATTCCTTACCAAAACTGACTCAAGAAGAAATTTAAAACTTACCAAAACTGACTCAAGAGCAAATACAGAACATGAACAGTCTCATAGCTACTAAAGAAACTGAATTCGTGGTTAAAAATCTTATATGGAAAACACAAGAGCCAGTCAGCTGTACAGATGAATTCTACCAAACATTCATGAAAGTTTTAATTTTACAGAGGATTCTAACCTCATACAGAGGATAGACAAAAAAGGAACACTCCTTAACTCACTTTATGAGGTGAGATTTATCTCGATACCAAAACCAGACAAGGACAGTACAAAAGGAAAATTACAAACTAATCTCACTCACAAGCATACCATATTAGCAAGCCAAATACAACAATACATTAAAAAATATACATCATGATCAAGTTGGGCTTATTCACAGAAAGTTGATTAGTTTAATGTTTAAAAACTGGTTAGTGTATTCACCTCATTCACAGAATAAAGAAATTTCACATGACCAACTGAACAGATGCAGAAAGAGCAGCTATTAAAATTCAATTTCATTTTAGCCTCAACAAACCAGGACTAGAAGGTAACCTCCTTAATGTGAAAAAGGGCATTCACAAAAAGTACAGAAAACATCATATTTAATGGTAAAATGTTGAAAGCACTTCTTTTAGGATTGGGAAGAAGACAAGGATGCCTGCCATGGCTTCTATTCAACTTGGTACTAGTAGGACTAACAAGTGTAGTAATAAGAAGATCAAGAGATAAAGGGTATAAGGATGGGAAAAGAAGAAACAAAAACATGATTATTTACAGATGATATGGGTATTGACACTATAAACATATAAAAAAAGGAATACACAGAAAATTATTAAAATTAATAATAGAGTTTAAAAGGGCCAAGATCACTCAATCTCTGGAATCGAGTTACACTAATACAATCTATGTAACTTAAGCCTTTCTGATCTCAAAAATCACACAAAGCTATGTATAATCTAGAACTCTTACTCCTTGTCTAATTTTAGAAACCACAGCATTGTGACTCTACCAGGTTAGGCCAAAATCAAGTATAAGATGTACTTCTAGGCTTTAAAGGATTTACACATAACTAAATAAAATGTCTAACGTGTTCAAAAGCATGCTTTCCCAGATCTATGTGTAATGCTTTTCAGTAGTCTAACAGTCCTATTTGGAATTTCTCTCCTTCAGAAAAAGACTAGTTACATGTCAATTATATCTCAATAAAGCTGGGGAAAAAAGAAAAAAATAAGATCTCTATTTTCATCTGTGAAAAATAAGATTGGTGGTTACCAGAGAGGATGGAAGCGCAAAATAGGTAACGGGGGTTAACTGTACGGTGACTGTATTAGTGGCATGCTGCAGTGTACACATAAATTAAATTATAATTTACACATGAAACTTATAAACCAATGTTACCTCAATAATAATAAAAAAAAGATAGGAATCCTTTGAAAGGTTTTGAGCAGAGACTGGGACATGACATGACTTAACTTTTAAAATAATCACTTGGACTGCTGGGTAGAAAATGAGTATCAGGAAAAGGGCAGAAACAGGAAGACCACTTAGGAGGCTACTATACTGCTCTAGAGGAGAGATGATGGTGGCATGAATAACAGTGGTAACAGTGAAAATGATAAGAGCAGTTGGTATCTGGGTAGGAATTCAAGAGGTAATATAGCACAGGAAGTGGGATTGTTAAATCTGGAGTCCAAGGTAGAAGTGTGTGGGTGGAAGATATAAAATTGGAATTCATCAGTACATATATGGTAGTCATTAGACTAGATAAAGGAAAAGAACTGATGGAAGAAAGGACCTTCACTTTGAATGAACAGAAGGAATGATAGAACAGAAAGAAGGCTGGAGAGAGAGAAGGAATAAGAAAAGGAAGGATGGAATGAGGTCTGGATTTACGGAAGCAGAGGATAGATATGTGTACTCCTAGAAGGAAATATGGAAAGAATGACTGATGGAAGGAAGGGAGGGAGGGGGGATAAAGATGCAATAACACATGAAAGAAGTAAGGACACATGATAGAAAGAAGCAAGAGTATATGGGACATATACTCTTATATGTCTTATATGGGACAGAGAAGCAAAGACTGATGGGACAGAGAAGCAAGAACAAAGAAGGATAGAGTAGGGGGTGAGATGGTAAAGGGCAAAAAAAAAAAAAGGCAGAGAAGAAGATAACATGGAAATCAAACTGAAAATTTAGAATCCTGAGTCTGATGCAATTCTCAATAACAAAAAGGGGTCAATTTTACTTAATTATTAATAAGTGAGTTATGAACCAGTCATGGACCTCAAACACATCCCATTAATTTCATAGTTGAAAATAAGAAACGTCTCATCTTTACAGATGCTATATAACTACATACAGAACTTGTTCTATGCTTAGAGAAACATAAATGAAACTAAATGAACCTGAAGTACTATCCTATCTCTTCTTATTTGGTAAACAGACTCATTTAGATTCACATTAACTTTTACTCTCTTCAGAGATATTTGAGAATTAATTATTAGTAATCTAATAAAATGTAGAGTCACATATTCTGAGGTACATTCTTTCATTCATAAACCAACATCTGGACACCTAAATAGGACACACAAAAATAAATCCAGGTCTCCCCTGGTGGCGCAGTGGTTGAGAATCTGCCTGCCAATGCAGGGGACACGGGTTCGAGCCCTAGTCCGGGAAGATCCCACATGCCACAGGGCGGCTAGGCCCATGAGCCACAACTGCTGGGCCTGCGCTCTGGAGCCTGCGAGCCACAACTACTGAGCCCGTGAACCACAACTGCTGAAGCCCGCACGCCTGGAGCCTGTGCTCTGCAGCAGGAGAGGCCACTGCAATGAGAGGCCCGTGCACTGCAACGAAGAGTGGCCCCCGCTCGCCACAACTAGAGAGAGCCCGCGCGCGACAACGAAGACCCCAACTCAGGCAAAAATAAAAATAAATAAATAAATACATCCAGAATTCCAGTCCTTGGAGCCTCCAAGTTCAATGAGAATAAGATGTGCAAATTCATCACTAGTAATTAATATACTGTATTATTGAAGTCCCTATTGTTAAAGGACATGTAAAAGGAAGGCAATTATGCTGAGGAAGAGCTCTAAAGATCCAGATCGGACCTGGATCTTTATTATCTATCACAGCACTTTGTGATAACAATTTAAGTCAGTCTTTACTTGAAATATATTTTAACTTCTGAGGTTAATTTACACTAGTATAAGGCTATGTAATTTATGCCTCCCTAATCCCCAAATCACAAAGTACTTGAAATCTAAGACTTTTACTATCCCATGTGTATTTTTAGAAACGATTACATTGTAACACTGTGAGGATAGGCCAAAAATCATATTTAAAATCTACTTCTAGGCTTTAGAGGATTAAAATAGAACTAAATAAAATCTGTTCAACACATGTAAAAAAGCAAATGACAGAGTTACACATATTGGTTTTCTGATATTCCTATCAGAAAATTCTCTTCTAATAATGTTAACTTTCCTCTAGATATAAGTCAAGTTTTTCAGAGGTTTTCATCGTGGTAGGACTATGAAAAAAGAAGAAGAAAAAAGAGTGCCAGGACATAAAAAAAGGCTATAAAAGATGAAACAGTATCCAGATCTTGGTTTCTAAATATCCTTCTCCAATTAGAAGAACCAGGGTTCCACAGAGCAGTGGCTGATTTCAGAGCAGAGCAAGAAAAATACAAGATGAGCTGGAGCATCTCATAGTGCCAGAAAGTAGGAAGTGCTCAAGAGAAATAAGATGGGTGCACGTCTAAAAATAAGATGGATGTCAAAGCTGGACCAATTTAAACAAAATAAACAGTAACAGTAATAGATTATAACCCAAAGAATAAAACAAATACAAACTCACACTTTTATAAATAAATTATTGAATAAATAAATGGGGGGAGAAGGAATAAGTTTTCGTTACAGAATTCCAACTAATAAATATAGAAGGAATGAAAAAAATCATGATTGGAATAGCACATAATAATTGCTTTGAGCAAGATCCACTGATGAATACTAAAATTAATATCTGAAAGTATCAGGAGAAAAAGAATATTTATCAAAATATCTCTTCCAAAATATTTATTAATTACAAAGGAAAAAAATAGTAATTTTACAGTGGAGAAACCCAGAAGACACTTTTAACCACATGATCAAAGGTAATATCACCAGTAATAAGACACACTGATACCATGTCTCCCCTGATACGACAAGGCCATATCACTTCTGTGGCATTTTTCAAAAATGCAAAACCTTGATCTAATCATGAGAAAACATCAGATAAGTCCAAATTGAGGGAGATCCTACAAAATGCCTGACTAGTACTTTTAAAAGTCTTAAGGTCTTGAAAGGTAAGGAAAGACTGAGATATTGTTACCGGCCAGAAGAAATTAAGGAGACATGATGACTAAATGGAATAGGGAATTCTAGACTGGACTCTGGGACAGAAAAACTACTAGTGGAAAAATCAGTGAAATTCAAATAAAGTCTGTACTTTCGTTAACAGCGTTGTACCAATGCTAATTTCTTACTTTTGATAATTGTATTATGATTATATAAGGTATTAACATTAAGAGATGCTGGGTGAAGGGTATACGGTAACTCTCTGTATTATTATTTTTTGGCTGTGTTGGGTCTCCATTGCTGCATGCAGGCTTGCTCTAGTTGCAGCGAGCAGGGGTTACTCTTCATTGCAGTGCATGGGCTTCTCATGGCGGTGGCTTCCCTTGTTGTGGAGCACAGGCTCTATGTGCGTGGGCTTCAGTGGTTGTGGCATGTGGGCTCAGTAGTTGTGGTACGCAGGCTCAGTAGCTGTGGCTCACAGGCTCTAGAGTGCAGGCTCAGTAGTTGTGGTGCATGGGCTTAGTTACTCCACGGCATGTGGGATCTTCCCTGACGAGGGATTGAACCCGTGTCCCCTGCATTGGCAAGTGGATTCTTAACCACTGCACCACCAGGGAAGCCCTCTCTCTGTATTATTTTTACAACTCTTCTGTAAGCCTAAACTTATTTCAAGATAAAACAAAAAAACAGAAGAATCAGAGCATTGTATCCTGAAATAAACAGGTTTGGGAAGTTTTTCCTACATAGATATTACTTTCACATCACTTCCGGTAGTAACCACTTGAATAGTTCCATCCATGAATTTATTCATTTAACAAATAAACACTTGAGCGTCTACTAGGTGCCAGGCATGTATTACAGAAAAAAAGTAGGGAGTGCCAAGTATGGGGGAAGGGGATTGCTGTTTTATGGGCTGATTGAGAAGATTTCATTAATAAGGTGATACTTAGCAGAGTTCTGAAGTGAGGTAAGCCAAGTGGATATTTGGGAAAAGGAACAGCAAGTGTGACAGCCTAGAGATTCAATAGCATGTCTGAAGAACAGCAAGATGGCCAGTATGGTTGCAGCTCAGGGAGGGATAGGAAGAAGGCAAAAAATAAGATGAGGTGAGAAAATTATTCAGGGTCTCCTTGGTCATTGTAAGGGCTTTCTTTGGCTTTTATGCCAAGAGAAATGGAAAGGGACTGGAAAGATAAGAGAGCAAGAGTGACATGAAGGTTTTACAGGGTAATTCTGACTATCATATGAAGAACTGGGCTAAGAGAGGGAATACAGAGATCAATTAAGAAATTACAGCAGTTATCCAGGTAAGAGATAATGATGGCTTAGGTCAGGCTGTAATCAATGAAGGGAATGAGAAGTGACTGGATTCTGGATATATTTTTAAGGTATAACCTATAGCAGCGGTCCCCAACCTTTATGGCACCAGGGACCAGTTTCGTGGAAGACAATTTTTCCACGGGGGTTGGTGGGGGATGATTCAGGCGGTAATGCAAGCAATGGGGAGCGGCATGCTCGCTCGCCACTCACTTTCTGCTGTGTGGCCCAGTTCCTAACAGGCCATGGACCTGTACTGGTCTGCGGACTGGGAGTTGGGGACCCCCCCATCTATAGGATCACCTGACAAATGTGAGGTGTGAGAGAAAGAGAGCAGTCAAGGTTGATTCCAAATTCAGAGCACATGATAGGATAAAATTTCTATTTATTGAAATGGGAAAATACAGGACAAAGAGCTTTGGGGATTTTGTTTGTTTTATTCTGTTTGTTTCAAGAGGTTTTAATTTTAATTTTGTTTGTTAATTTTGTTCATATTTATTATTTCCTTCCTTTCACTTTCTTGCAGTTTAGTTTTTCTGATTTTTTTTCAACTTCTTGGAAAAGAATCCTTATGTTTCAGATTTTTCAGTCTTTCTTCTTTTCAACTTGATGCTTTTAGGGCCATAAATGTCTTTAGATGTATTCCACAAATTTTGGTATGTCATTGTCATTTAGTTCAAAGTATTTAAAAATTTCCACTGTGATTTCTTCTTTATTATTTATAAGAATATTGCTTAACTATCAGTATTTGGGGCTTTTCTAATTATCTTTTTGTTATTAATTCTGAGCTTATTTCATTGTGATTAGAGAACATATTCTCTGTTACTTCAATGTTGTGAAATATGAGACTTGCTTTATGACCCAAGATACAATTAATTTTGTTAATCTTTTGATGTGCCCTTGAAAAGAATATGTACACTGTAGGTCTTGGATAAAATGCTCTACATATGTGAATTAAGTCAAAGTTGTTAATCATATTGTTCCAATCCTTTATAACACTACTGATATTTGGCCTGCTTGTTCCATTAGTTACTGAAAGAAGTGTATTAATATTTCTCTGTGACTTTGAATTTGTCTGTTTCTCCTTTTAGTTCTATCAGCTTTGGTTTTCTGTATTTTGAGGCTATATTTTACACATACAAATTTAGAATTGCTATATCTTTCTGGAGCACTGTCCATTTTAATGACCGTGAAACATCCCTCTTTATCTCTAACAATTATGCTTCTTGCTTTAAACTTTATACTTTATCTGATATTACTAAAGCGATACCAGCTCTCTGTTAGCCTTTCAATGGTATATCTTTTCCCATGCTTTTACTTCAGCCCATCTTAACCCCCATATTTGTTTTAAAAATGTATTTAACGAAATTTTATAAATCAGTGAGCAAAATATTAACACAATGGAAAAATGGACATGGGAGCTGAACAGGCACTTCCCCAAAGACAGTATCCAATGACTACTAACCACATGAAAAAATGCTCAACTTCTTTGGTAATCATGAAGTGAAAATTAAAGCTATAATGAAATAACACTTCACATCTATCAGAATGACTGGAAATAAAAAAACTAACAATAACAAGTGTAGACAACAATATAGGTAATCTCAGACTCCCATGCACTGCTGGTGGGAATGTGAATGATATAACCACTTGGGAAAACTGCAGTGTCTGCTAACAGTGAAGAAATGCCCACTTTATAACCCAGCAATGCCACTTCTATGTATATATACCTCCAAAATGTGTGGACATGTTTAATGGGAGACATATACAAAAATGTTCACAGTAGCTTTATTCATAATGATCATTCTGGAGAAGAGTGGATGAGTCACGATGTTCATAAAAGGAACCTGATGGAATTCAACAACTAATCTATAATAAAAAGTGATAAAAAATAGTTGGACACTTCATACCTATCTTTCACCACCATTTTTTTTAATGGACAGCAGGCTCTTATTGAAAGTTTAGGGTAGTGGTAGGAAATGACACTACAAGACAGGTAACAATTAAAAGTTGAATATTAGACATCTCCACCCTAAAGCACTAGTGCTATTCCCTACCCCAACTTTCTCACTGGCCATGACCCACTGCTGGCCCTCAAATCTATCTTATTCTTGGGTCTCCTCATCCTCCTCAGCTTATCCCTATACATGTGTCTCCTTGCCAGGTCTTGGGTCACTCAACCCTTCTCTCAAGAGTTATCCAGCACCATACTTAGGGGGAAAACACTAGTGGAGTTTCCACTATAGTTGAGGACAAAATAAGGATGCCTGGCATCATAGTCTGATTTTCCAAAATCAGACCCCGAGACAAGAACTTGAAAAGGGGAAATTTACTTGACGGTCATCTCAGGGAGCACAGTGAGGAGACAGGGAAGAGAAAAGTCAGGAAAGTGTGCTTTACTAAGTAGAATAGACTGCAGTCCTTTGTTCTTCAGAGCTCTGCCCTTGGAGGGATCTTTGCATTTCCATGAGAGATGGCCCTTGTTGGCAGCTGATTGGCTTTCTCACTCTGTTCCTACTCAAAGAAAGATGGGCCCCCAGAAGTCTTTGTGTAACTAGAGCCATCTCAGTTCACACTGTGGTGCTTCCACCAGTAGAACTCTCTTTAAAACAATGAATTTCCTATGAGTCTGCCTTTAGTCCTCTCCATTCAAGGGAGGTCACACCCTTGATTCTTCTCTAGACAGGCCTCTCTCCAATTTGGGCAGAATGTTAAAGTTCTATCGGACAACAGCCTTAAGATTTTTCAGCTCTTTAGTCTAGCCAGGAGGATCTACTAGCCACTGACTGGAATCCTTCTGAAATCTCTCTTTTTTAAAATTAAAGTATAGTTGTTTTACAATATTGTGTTAGTTTTAGGTATATAGCAAAGTGATTCAGATATATTTTTTCCTAGATTATTTTCCATTTAGGTTATTACAAGATATTGAACATAATCCTATGTGTTATATAGTAAATCCTTGTTGCTTATCTAGTTTATATAGTCTGTATCTGTTACCCCCATACTCCTGATTTATCCCTCCCCCCTCTCTTTTCCCTTTGGTAACCGTAAAATTGTTTTCTATATCTGTGAGTCTGTTTCTGTTTTGTATTCATTTGTATTATTTTTTAGATCCCACATATGATACCATATAATATTTGTCTTTCTCTGTCTGAATTACTTCACTAAGTATAATACTCTCTAGGTCCAAACTTCATTCTTTTTTTATGACTGAGTAAAAATATTCCATTATGTGTGTGTGTGTGTGTGTGTATACATATACATACATATGTATACATATACATATACATACGTATGTATACGTATATCACATCTTCTTAAACCAGTCGTCTGTTAGTGGGCACTTCAGTTGTTTCCATGTCTTGGCTATTGTAAACCATGTTGTTATGAACACTGGGGTGCACATATATTTTCGAATTAGAGTTTTTGCCTTTTCTGTATATATGTCCAGGAGTGGGATTGTTGGATTATACGGTAGCTCCATTTTTAGCTTTTTAAGTAACCTCCATACTGTTGTCCATAGTGGCTGCACCAATTTGCATTCCCACCAACAGTGTAGGAGGGTTCCCTTTTCTCCACACCTTCTCCAGCATTTACTACTTGTAGAGATTTTTTTTTTTTTTTTTTTTTGCGATATGTGGGCCTCTCACTGTCGTGGCCTTTCCCGTTGCCGGACGCGCAAGCTCAGCGGCCACGGCTCACAGGCCCAGCCGCTACGCGGCATGTGGGATCCTCCCAGACCGGGGCACGAACCCGTATCCCCTGCATCGGCAGGCGGACTCTCAACCACTGCGCCACCAGGGAGGCCCACTTGTAGAGATTTTGAAGATAGCCATTCTGCCCTCTGTGAGGTAACACCTCATTGTGGTTTTGATTTGCATTTCTCTAATAATTAGTGATGTTGAGCATCTTTTCATGTGCCTGTTGGCCATCTGTATGTCTTCTTTGGAACAATTTCTATTCAGGTCTTCTACCCACTTTCTGATTACACTGTTTTGTCAATATTGAGTTGTATGAGCTATTTGTATATTTTAAATATTAACCCTTTGTCAGTCACATCATTTGCAAATATCTCCTCCCAGTCTATACTTTGTCTTCTCATTTTGTTGATGGTTTCCTGTGTGGTGTAAAAGCTTTTACGTTTGATTCGGCCCCATGTGTTTTTTTGTTTGTTTGTTTGTTTTATTTCTTTTGTCTTGGGAGACTGATCTAAGAAAATATTGTTATGAGTTATCTCAGAGAATGTTCTGCCTATATTCTCTTCTAGGAGTTTTATGGTGTCATATCATATAGTTAGGTCTTTAAGCCATTTTGAGCTTATTTTTGTATATGGTGTGAGGAAGTGTTCTAATTTCACTGATTTACATGCAGCTGTCCGGCCTTCCCAACACCACTTACTGAAGAGACTGTCTTGTCTCCATTGTATATTCTTGCCTCCTTTGTCATAAATTGACTGTAGGTGCGTGGGTTTATTTCTGGGCTCTCTATTCTGTCCCATTGATCCATATATGTTTTTGTGCCAAAACCATGCTGTTTTGATTACTGTCGCTTTGTAGTATAGTCTGAAGTCTGGGAGGGTTATGCCTCCAGCTTTGTTCTTTTTCCTCAGGATTGCTTTGGCAATTCTAGGTCATTTGTGGTTCCATAAAAATTCTAGGATCATTTGTTCTAGTTTTGTGAAAAATGTCATGGGTATTTTGATAGGGATTGCATTAAATCCATAGATTGCTTTGGATAGTACAGTCGTTTTAACAATATTAATCCTTTCAAGAGCATGGGATATCTTTCCATTTCTTTGAATCATTTTCAATTTCCTTTATCAATATTTTATTGTTTTCAGTGTATAGGTCTTTCACCTCCTTGGTTAGGTTTACTCCTAGGTATTTTATTTTTTTAATGTTATTTTAAACAGGATTCTTTTTACATTCTTTTTCTGATATTTCATTGTTAGTGTAAAAAAATACAATGGATTCCTGTATATTAATATTATATATTGCTATCTTGCTGAATTCATTTATTAGTTGTAACAGTTTTTGTGTGGAGACTTTAGGGTTCTCCACGTAGAATATCATGCCATCTGCAAATACTGACAGTTTTACCTCTTCCCTTCCAATCTGTATATCTTTTATATCTTTTTCTTGTTTGACTGCTGTCGTTAGGACTTCCAATACTATGTGGAATAAAAGTGGTGAGGGTGGGCATCCTCGTTTTATTCCTGAATTCAGTGGGAAGTCTTTCAGTTTTCCACCATTGAGAATTACGTTAGCTGTGGATGTGTCATAAATGTCTTTTATTATGTTGAGATATGTTCCCTCTATACCCACTTTGGTGAGAATTTTTATCATAAATGGACACTGAACTTGGTCAAATGCTTTTTCTGCACCTATTAAGATGCTCATGTGGTTTTTGTGTTTCCTTTTGTTAATGTGGTGTATCACATTGATTGATTTGGGTAGGCTGTGACATCCTTGTGACTCTGGAATGAATCCAACTTGATGATGGTTTGTATGTATTGTTGGATTTGGTTTGCTAATATTTTGTTGAGGATTTTCCCATCTATATTCATGAAGGACTTTGGCCTGTAATTTTCTTTTTTTGTAGTGTCTTTGTCTGGTTTTGGTATCAGGGTGATGGTGGCTTCATAGAATGAATTTGGGAGTGTTCCCTCCTCTCCAATTTTTTGTAATAATTTGAGCAGGATAGGTATAAGTTCTTCTTTGTATGTTTGGTAGAATTCCCCAGAGAAGCTGTCTGGACCTTGACTTTGATTTGGAGGGAGTTTTTAAAATTACAGATTCTATTTCACTTCTAGTGATCGTCTATTCAATTCATCTATTTCTTCTTGACTCAGTTTTGGCAGGCTGTATGTTTCTAGAAGCTTCTCCATTTTGTCTAGGTTGTCCAATTTGTTGGCATATAACTTTTCATAGTACTCTCTTATGATTTTTTTGTATTTCTGTGGTATCTGTTGTTATTTCTCCTCTTTTATTTCTTATTTTGTTTATTTGAGTCTCTTTTCTTCTTTGTGAGCATGGTTAGAGGTTGTCAATTTTATCTTTTCAAAAAAACAGCTCTTGATTTTACTGATATTTTCTATTTTTATGTCTATTGTATTTATTTCCTCTCTGATCTTTATAATTTCCTTCCTTCTGCTGACTTTGGGTTTTGACTGTTCTTTTTCTAATTATTTTAGGTGGTAGGTTAGGTTGTTTGAGATTTTTCTTGTTTCTTAAGGAAGGTCTATATCCCTATGAACTTCCCTCTTAAGACAGCTTTTGCTGTATACCATAGATTCTGTAAGGCTGTGTTTTCATTTTCATTTGTCTTAAGGTATTTTCTAATTTCTTCTTTGATCACATTGTTGACCCATTGTTTTTTTTAGTAGCCTGTTGTTTAGTCTCCATGTGTTAATTTGTTTCCTGTTTTTCTTTCTGTCATTGATTTCTAGTTTTATACAACTGTGATCAGAAAAGATGCTTGAAGTAATTTCTATCCTTTTAAATTTGCTGAGGCTTGTTTTGTGACCTAGTATGTTGTCTATCCTAGAGACCATTCCATGAGTGCTTGAAAAGAATGTGTATTCTGGGTTGTTTTTTGGATGTAATGTCCCATAGATATCAATTAAATCCAACTGGTCTATTGTGTCATGCAGTTTCCAATGACAGAGAAAGAGAGAGAAAGAGACATTTCTTAAATTCCAAACAAGAGTGTCTGGACCTGCCACGGACCACAAGCAAACTCTAATTGCATGTGTTTGCACATCTGAAAATAAAAAATGTTCCCTGACCATACAGATATTACATAATTATATGACAAAACATAATCTAAGTAGATGAAAAAAGAGCAACAGAAATGTACTTAATGAACTAATTGTGTGAAATACATTATTTTACTTAGGTAAAAAATCATATTTAGGAGTGTATTAACTTTTACTATCTTTATCGTCCACTAGTGGTATGGTCCACACCATTTTTATAATTTTTTAATACTAATAACCAGTGACAAAATATAGAAAAGTATATCTGAAGCATTTTCATTCATTCGTTCTTTAAATCAACATTTGGGCATTTTCTTGAGATACAAAAACACAGAACTCCCATCCTGAAGGCCTCCCAAATTTAATGAAAATAAGGTATAAAAATAAACCATTATATTTCTTATTAAACTGTATGATCAAAGTTTATGGTACTAAGAAAATAGGGAGGAGTTAAATCTGTCAAGGGAGGGTCATGAAGTTTCACATAGATATGTTTGATATGGGTCTTTTAATAGCACAGCATTTCACTTTGTGTTAGGAATGTAAGATGATCTTTAATACAAGTATCATATACCTTCTGGAATTGAATTACACTAGTACAAGTATATGTTACTTATGCTGTCCTCATTTCAAAAATCACATTGAAGTATTTGTAATCTAGGCCTCCTACTAATCTTTGTCTATTTTTAGAGAGCACTGCATTGTAACCTCAAAAGGACAGGCAAAATCAGGTAGGAGATTTATTTGGGGGCTCTAGGGGACTTACATGGAATTAAATAAAATCTATTAAACATTTGTAAACAGCAAACTGTTTTAGAGAGCTATATATAATGGGTTTTTATAGTCAGATAGCCTAAAAAATTTTTCTTCTGAAAATATTTATTAAAAATCACTGAAAATTATACTTATTTTTCTGATCCATGACCTAAATTAAACACAATTATCTCAAGTTTGCCAGAAGCTTTCTCCAATCGTAACCAAATAAGTACACCAAAAACAACAATAATAATAAAAGAAGAAGAAATCTAAAAAGTCATAGAAGGTGAACCACAGTATTCTAATGTAATATGATTTGTGACTTTCCCAAAATGATGGTACCTACTCACCATATTGACAGTGGCTTCAACAATGCTATATAATCATTTACTTATTCAACAAGTATTTATTGAGAACCTACTGGGCACCAGGGACTGTACAAAACATTAGGGACACAGCTGTGACTTTTTTAAAAAAGACATTCTTACTACTGTATAGCTTACATTCTAGTGGGGGAAGGATGGTGACAGAATAATAAAGAAACAAAAAAGAAATCAGTCAAATGGTAATAAGTGAATAATACAAGGTTCGAGGGGGAATAGAGATTTTAGGGAATAAAAGAATGGAGATTGCTATTTTGTATAAGACTGTCAGGTAAATCCTCAGTGACAATGAAATATTTGTACAGAGACCTGAAGGCAAGTGAGGGAGTAAGCCATGCTGGTAGAAGAATATTCTGTGCAGAGGGAACAGCAAATGTACAGTCCAGATGGGGAATATGCCTAATATTGTAAAAAGAATACTCAAAAGGCCAGTATGATTGCAGCACACAGAGTGAAAGGCAGAGTGGTAAAAGATTAGGTTAGCAAGTTATCAAGTTCCAGTTCACATAATATCTTATAAACTATTGTAAGGATGTTGTCTTTTACTCTGAGAAGTAAGTCACTAGAACACTGATCTTATGGTCACAAAGAATCATAATAGGCTAAATGGGAGGAAAGGCAGAACCAGCAAAGTCTAAAAGGAAACTATTGCAATATTCTATGTAGTGTCTTGGGCCAAGGTATTTAATATGGAGGTATGAAACATGGTCTGAGTTTGGATACGTTTTGAAAGCAGATAAAATATAATTTAATTAATATGTTTAAAGTAAAAAAGTATAAATAAAAGCAGGCAAACAAGCAAAAAACAAAAACAAGACAAAAAGTTTAGGGAGTAAGAAATGGCATGTTTGAAAAGGAGCCAAAGAAAACTTCTATTAAAAACTAATTGAAATAAAACATGATGCAGTTAAAAAGAGATCTTATGAAATGTAAAGCTGACATAAAGAAATTTTATAAAATGAAATACTGAGAGACATAGAGATGAAAATTATGGAGAAGACCTTAAGAACACAGTGAAAATATCTAACACATGTACAAACAGGGTTCCAAAAGGAGAAAGGAAGATGAAGTAAGGGCAATATTTGAAAAGGTAACAGCTGAAAAATTATCAGAACTGATGAAAGATACCAACTCTCAGGTTCAAAGAGCCTTACAAATCCAAGAGAAATAAATGTAAAGAAACTCACACCTATATTCATCATTGAAAAAACTGAAGAATATATCACAGAAAGAGAACATTTAAAATTAGACAAAAAGGAACAACATATTACCCTCAAAAAAGTAATAGTGGAAATGGTGGCTGACTATAACTATTATCTCCAATATGCTGAGAAAAAATACTGTCAATCTAGAATTCTGTACCTAGTGTAAGGACAGAAACACAGTATTCAAACAAAACTTGAGAGAGTTTGCCACTAGCACTACAGATAATTCTAAAAGATATATCTGAGATAAAAGAAAAGTGATTCCAAGTGGAATATTTGAGATGCTAGGAAGAATAAAAAACACAGAAGGTAGTAAATATGTAGGTAAATAAACACTAGTTTTATAAAACAATAAAACAATGCATTTTGGCTTTTTTTAAAATCAAATACACAAACGAAAACCAGACAGAATTAGAATATATGTCAGGAGGAAACTAACTGGAGTTTAAAAGTTTAAGTGTTTTAAGGTATGATCCAATATATGGACAAAGTCATTGATTAACTTTAGACATTGATCAGTATAGTTGTGGTAATTTCTACAGTACATGCTAGAAGAATAGTTAAAATAATGTATAATTTCCAAGCTTGTACAAAGAAATGAATAAAATTTAAAACAATTAATTAAATTTAAAAGAAGATAAATAAAACAAGCAAAACAAAAAGAAAACACAAAATAAGATGGTAGACATAAATCCAAACACATAGGCAATTATAACAAATATAAATAGGCTTCAATTAAAAAATAAAAACTGTCAGACCAATTAACCAAAAAATCAAATGTATGCTGTTTACAAGAGACATCTAAAACAAAGTTTCCAGAAAAACTGAAACAAAAGGATACCAAAAGTTCACCATAAAAATACCAAAGAGGGCTTCCCTGGTGGCGCAGTGGTTGAGAGTCTGCCTGCCGATGCAGGGGACACGGGTTCGTGCCCCGTTCTGGGAAGATCCCACATGCCGCGGAGCGGCTGGGCCTGTGAGCCATGGCCGCTGAGCCTGCGCGTCCGGAGCCTGTACACCGCAACGGGAGAGGCCACAACAGTGAGAGGCCCGCGTACCGGGGGGAAAAAAAAA
>NW_006789843.1:149848-156099 GCF_000442215.2 Lipotes vexillifer | reverse complement strand
TATATATATATATATATATATATATATATATATATATATATATATATATAAATTTTACACATACACTCATCACACTTCATAATGATAAAAACTAAAAGCATCGATTAATCAGGAGGACATATATCTATTATAATAATCCCACAATGTATAAAGTAAAAAGTGACAGAACTTCAGAGAGAAGCACAATTAAACTGGGGGAGATTTTCAAAACTACAATGAGGTATCACCTCACACCAGTTAGAATGGGCATCATCAGAAAATCTACAAACAATGAATGCTGGAGAAGGTGTGGAGAAAGGGGAACACTCTTGCACTGTTGGTAAGGTAAATTGATACAGACACTATAGAGAAGAGTATGGAAGTTCTTTAAAAAACTAAAAATAGAATTACCATATGAGCCAGCAATCCCACTACTGGGCATATACCCAGAGAAAACCATAATTCAAAAAGGCGCATGCACCCCAATGTTCACTGCGGCGCTATTTACAATAGCCAGGTCATGGAAGCAACCTAAATGTCCATTGACAGATGAATGGATAAAGAAGATGTGGTACATATATATAGTGGAATATTACTCAGCCATAAAAGGAACAAAATTGGGTAATTTTTAGAGACGTGGATGGACCTAGACACTGTCATACAGAGTGAAGTAAGTCAGAAAGAGAAAAACAAATATCATATATTAATGCATATTTGTGGAATCTAAAAAAATGGTACAGATGAACCGGTTTGCAAGGCAGAAATAGAGACACAGATGTAGAGAACGAATATATGGACATCAAGAGGGGGGTGGGATGAACTGGGAGACTGGTACTAACATATATACACTAATATGTATAAAATAGTTAACTAATGAGAACCTGCTGTATAGCACAGGGTACTCTACTTCACTGTACAGTAGAAACTAACACAACATTGTAAAACAACTATACCCCAATTAAAAAAATTTTTTTAATAAAAATACATAAAAAATACATAAATAAATAAATTGGGGGAGATTTTAATACTCTTCTGATAATAACTGAGATAAACAAGCAGACCAAAAATGATTACAGAAGATTTGGACAACACATTAATAACTTTGACCGAATGAGAAAAAAAAATACTCCATGCAATCACAGTAGTAGACTACCGCTGGAAGAACGGTATGAACATGGAACATTTTTAAAAAACAGACAATATACTGGGACATTAAAAAAGTCTAAACAAATTTCATGTAATTCAACAATGCAGAGCATATTCTCTGACCTTGGTGTATTTAAGCTAAAAATTAATACTAAAAAGATAATTAGAAAAACTTTACAGGCTTGAAATATATAAATATTATAAATAAATAATACTAAAGGTATATTTACACACCTAAATGCTTTTATTAGGGAAAAAAGGCTAAATATTATTAGCCTAAGTATGCATCTCAAGAAGTTAGAGTAAGAAAAAGATATCAGAAGGAAGAAATAAAAGTAACAGGAGCCATTAATGAAACTGAAAAGAAATCTACAACAGAGAAAGACGATCAGTAAGGACAAAAGTTGGTTCTCTGAAGATGATAAAATTAATCAACCTCTGAACAATTCATCACAACAAAAAGGGAGAAGACACAAATAAGCAATATCAAAAATGAAAAGGGCAAAATAAGTACAGATGCTACATATATTTGGGTAACACTCACAAAACTAAGTGGGTTTCAATTTCAAGTAATGGCCTAATTATTTAGATCAACATTCCCATTAAAAACAAATAAAAATATTGGTTAATATATATAAAAACACATCTTAAAGCAGCTAAGAGCTGACAAGACAATAAAATTAACAAACTAAATAAAAATTAACAAACTAAAAGCTAAGTAGAACACATAATCAGCTTTTACCCTAAGAGCATTTGCTAATCCCAAAGCATCTGAAGAGCAGTTTTGATCACCTCATGATGCAAGGGGAACAGAAGACAAAGCCTAGGATCAGTCCAAGATGGAAAGTCTAAAAGAAGATACCCAAAAATATTAAGTCAAGATGCCAAAACACTACACAAATTCTTAGGAAATGAATAAACCAAATACAAAATCCTTCACACCACACTGTGGTGAGGTTGCCTTGGCATTCAGCAGAAAAGGAGGGAAGAAAATAAACAGAAATGAATCTGTAAGTTGTAAGCTCTGACTAGCCCTGGGGTAGATTTGCAGCCCAAATTCAAATCATCAGGATAGCCTGAGAAACTTCAGACCAAAAAGTTAAAAGTGTCCCTCAAGTGGCAATGACTCTAATGCCACTAAGAATTAAGTTCAAATTCTCTCCAAAGAAAGGAACCCTCAGGAATTTCCCACCAATAATTTTCAAAGACAATGAGAAAAATCCCCAAGGCAGCTCAAGGGTAGGGGTAGACTACAGATTACCTTCAAATGAGCAACAGTGGAAACTACAAGACAGTAGTATATTTTCAATAAGCTGGAAAAACAAAAAACAACCCAAAACACAGCAATCTAAAATTCTATATCCATGAAAATATCTTTCAAAAATTGAGATAGGGCTTCCCTGGTGGCGCAGTGGTTGAGAGTCCGCCTGCCGATGCAGGGGACACGGGTCCGGGACACGGGTCCGTGCCCCGGTCCGGGAGGATCCCACATGCCGCAGAGCGGCTGGGCCCGTGAGCCATTGCCGCTGAGCCTGCGCTCCGCGACGGGAGAGGCCACAACAGTGAGAAGCCCACGAACCGCAAAAAAAAAAAAAGAATTGAGATAAACATATAGACATACTATGATAAAAGATGAAAAGTTCTGTCTCTAAAAGATCTCACTAAAGGAAATTCTAAATGATGTTTCAGACAGAAGTAAAGTGATTTCAGATGATTGTCTAGTATGCAAGAAAAGGAGAAAAGAAGTAGTAGGGCTTCCCTGGTGGTGCAGTGGTTGAGAGTCCGCCTGCTGATGCAGGGGACATGGGTTCGTGCTCCGGTCCGGGAGGATCCCACATGCCGCGGAGCGGCTGCGCCCGTGAGCCATGGCTGCTGAGCCTGCGCGTCCAGAGCCTGTGCTCCGCGACGGGAGAGGCCACAACAGTGAGAGGCCCGCATACCGCAAAAAAAAAAAAAAAAAGTAGTAAATATATGGGTAAATATAAATTAACTCTGACTTTACAAAATAATTATGTAATAATGCGTAATAGAATTTTTTTAAAAGGACAGAATTAAAACACAGAGCAAACGTTTAAGTATGGAAGGGAGTAAATGAGATTCTAGACTCCCTGTACTATGCAGGAGGAAAAACAAAAGGTATGAATCTACTTTAGGCTTTGAAAAATTAAGTATATTATCTTATCTTTTTTTTCCACTTTAAAAGTCATAGAATATATTATATTTATGGCATTTGATTAAATTTAACCACATATATGAAAATACTCTTAGAAAACTAGAAATAATTTTCCTTAACTTGTTTACCCTGATAAAAAGCTACTAATGAAAAATCTAAGCAGAAAGCATACTCAATGGAGAAATATTAAAAGATTCCCTTTAAAAAGTGGAACAAGACAAGGAAACCTACTATGACCACTTCTATTCAGTACTTCTTAGAGGTCCTAACTCGTGCAGTAAGACAAACAATCAGCTAAACAAACAAATACCAAATAAATAAAAAGTACAGTGATTGGAAGGGAAAAAACAAAATTGCCATTATTCAGATGATATGTATACATAGAAAATTTGAGAGACTCTATAGGTAAATAATAATTAAACATTAATGGATATAAATCATCTCTATAGTCTCCTAACAAACAAATTTATTTTTTAAAGATACTGTGTCAGGGCTTCCCTGGTGGCGCAGTGGTTGACAGTCCACCTGCCAATGCAGGGGACACGGGTTTGTGCCCTGGTCTGGGAAGATCCCACATACTGCGGAGCGGCTGGGCCCGTGAGCCATGGCCGCTGAGCCTGCGCGTCCGGAGCCTGTGCTCCGCAACGGGAGAGGCCACAACAGTGAGAGGTCCGCGTACCGCAAAAAAAAATAATTATCCATTCTTTCCAATTTTCTTCAATGAATTCCATTGTTTATCCCCCCCCATACTGCTTCTTTTAGCTTTTAAAATTGAAATATAATAAGTACACAATACAATGAAGCAAACATCCTTGATTAATCACTTTTGTGTCGTGAACAGAACATAACCAACATTCTAAAAACTCCCCTTCTACTCCTTCCCAAATCACAAAGGAAACTACTCTCTTGATTTCTAATTCCAAAAATCACTTTGGCCTGTTTTTAAACTTTAGTTCATGGAATCATGTGGTATATATATATATATGTATGTATTTTTTTCTGATTCCTTTCATTAAACATATTTTGGGGTTTTATCCATGTCGCTGTGTATAGCTGCAGTTCATTTTTTATATATGAATATATACCACAATTTATCCATTTTACTGTTAGTGAACATTGTTGGGTTGTTACTAGTTTGAGAACAACTGGGATTCCCAAATGTTGGGATTATTTCTACAAATAATGTTGTTATGAATATAAAGTGAACTCATCTACACATGTTCATAGATTTCTACTGAGTATATACTTAGGAGTGAAAGGGCTGGGTTACTGGTAACGTAACACTCAACATAGAGCCCTAGAGTTTCCCAAAGTGTTAACAGTTCACATTCCTAATACCAGTGTATGAAAGTTCCAGCTGTTCCATATCTTCATCAGTTCTTTGTACTGATAGATCTTTTAATTTTAGCCAATCAATCCAGAAAGTATGTAGCAGTGTTTTGCTGTGGTTTTAACTTATATTTTCCAAATATTTAACGTGGCTTGGGCAATTTTTACCATGTCTGAAAGCTATTTGGATAACTTCTTTTGTGAAATGCGCATTCAAATTCTTGCCCATTTTAAAACTGAGTTATCTATATTTTTATTACTGACTTTTAGTTCTTTATACATTCCTGATACAACTCCCTTGTCAGTTATATGTGTTTCAAATATCTTCACCCACTGGCATCTCACTGGCTTGCCTTTTTACTGTCTTACTGCCATTTTTGATGAGTAGAAGTTCTTAATTTTAAAGTATTCTAATTTATCACATTTTCCCTTACAGTTAATGCTTGTGTGTGTGTGCGTGTGTGCACACGCACAGGCATATGTACACAAGAATGTGCAACCTGGTTAAGAAATCTTTGCCTCCTCTAAGCTCATGGAGATTCTTTCCTACATTTTATTCTTTAAGAGCATTACTGATTCACCTTACTCATCTGGATCTCCAATTGGTTTTTTGTGTTATGGAACAAGGTAGGGATTCAGATTTTTTTTTCCACATGGATACCAAGTTACTCCTATTTTAGGGAGAATAATATTTAATAATCAGAAGATCTGGGTTCTAGTTCCAACTCTAAAATAATACACAAGCCACTGATCTTTCCTAGTATTAGTTTCCTGTTCTAACTCAGATACATATTTAGAATCATTGAATTAGGGGCTTTCCAAATGTTTATAATATAGCAAGGAAAACAGTTATATAAGCACTATAATCTAAAAAGTATTGTAGATAAGACTGTAAAATCTGAACTAACTGGACAAGATTGAAAATGGTATAAAGAAAGAACAAAAAATGCCAAGTAGAAAGATTTACAAATTACCTACTACATAACAGGCATAAATGACAATTGTTACATGATGGGTTGGCAAATCAAGAAGCAATATAGCACAGGAATTAAAAATGATGAAGTCCTGACTACCCTATTATGAATGAGTGCAATGAGAAAAAAAACTAAATTGGGGATGGAGGGGATAAAAGAATGTCTCTCTCTCTCTCTAAAGGAGTTTTCTCAAAAGCCCAAATTTCAAAAGTGAGAAGACTGGTGTATAATCAAGTATAATTGCAAAAATAAACAAAAACCTTTAAAAAAATGTCTTCAATGTTAAGGCTGAAGTTTTTATTTGTTTGTTTTGTTTTAAATGCTAGATATGATAACACAACCCTTTTAAAAATCATGCTCAAGCCAAGAAAATTGTTTAACAGAGAGAATTCAAGTCTATACTCAGGATAATAATATAATATTAATAGATGACAGAGAATACAGAATGTTCTATTCCACTAGCCCCTGGTAAATATATATATACCCTAACAACAAACTTTAAATAGGGATGTACAAACCTAAAGAGAGAACAGAAGTTCAAGAGATGAATCTTGGCAAGAATAATGAACACACTCAAACTGAGAAGAGTTAGAGGACGGTAGATGAGAAAATAAGTCTGTTTTTTTTTTTTTTAACAGGTGTGTATGTGT
>NW_006789843.1:146040-149804 GCF_000442215.2 Lipotes vexillifer | reverse complement strand
GTAGGGAAGATTCAAAAAGTATAAGCTAGTAAGTTTAATTATTCACTCCTGGAAAATAATAGAAAACAAAGCTTGTTCTAAAAACAAAAACAGAATTGCTGGTAACTTAACAGCAAGATAACAATCTCTTTTCACCTTCTGACAGGACTATTAGACTGACGGATATATGACAAAGTTAATGATGCTTTTTGTGGACAATATTGAAAATTCTGAACAGTTTGATAAGATTTTTAACTATGAATTGTATTCAATAAGGAACTGTTGAATTAGTTAATGTTAACCTGGAGCAAGGACTCTAATATGAAACCCTGTGAGGCTATCTGTCTGTACTCATATATCTCTTGACAATTTCGTCATTATTTTCAATTACACAAAAAAGGATTTTGAATGTAATAATCATGTTTTATATTAAGACACTATTGGAATAGACATGGCCTGGGGCTAGTGGTTTAATCTCACTGGACCTATTTCTCCATCTGACAAATAGACTAAATCAGTGACTTTTTTGATAGTGATCCATAGCAAGAAATATGATTGAGAACAACTAATCATGTATGCGTTTATGTGTAAAACTGAAAGTTTCATAAAATGGCTTACCCTTATAACATAGTGCCCTCTGATAGTTCTAATTCTATATCATTATTTTTAATGTCCATTACAACCTGCAAAATTGATTTCATAACCAAAAATGGGACATGAACACTTTAAGAACTCAGAAACTAAATCAATGCACCCCCACAAAAGCTGACAGCTAAATGCTTGAATTTGGGAAACAGTGACAAATGGATTGCTAATCTACTCTTTACCTGCATTTGGACTTAAAAGTGTATCTTCAAATTCTATTGCTGTACACAAACATACACATTTTCTGTTAATATATCCACTAGTATGTCATTAATTTCTTTCTCTAAACAAATGAACAAAATCATCAGATGCTAGGAAAGAGTCAAACTCGACTATTAAGCCATTTGTACTACAATTCAGTCTTTAGAAATCCTTTTATCTTATCCTCAACATTAAAAATCACTATTTTTGCCCCACCCAAGAAACTGTAACATGTCATTAAGATTCACTACTTAATAAATAAGCCACTGGCAGTCACAAAAATAACATTTTATTGGCATCAGTGTGTAAAGAAGTGTGATGATCAGTGTTATAAAGAAATGCACACAACTACTAAGACTAGAAACCCATATAACCACTGCAGGACTGCAGAATTTCTGCAGAGGAGGGAGGAATTATCAGGGATTGCCATTTTGGTCCCTCTAGGTTAGGAGAAAAGCCAAAAGGAAAAACTCAATGGTCATAACTACTTACAGCTATTTACTTCTATCAACAAAGTCTTAGCAAGCTAGAAGTAAAAGAGAAAAAAATTAAGATTCTGTAAATCTACAATAAAATCAGAGTGAACTGCTCCTCTCTAACTCGCCACTCCCATTTTCATCAACTATCAATACTGGGGCCCAAACCCACAGGAACCCTTATCATTTTTTTGCCTGGGGAGATACAAATACCCCTGGAGAACAACCATGGCAGACTTTAAATGTTGAAAACATAGCTCTAGGGCCCCAAATTGAGGAAGATTCACAATTCAAAACCTGAGCGTATGCCCCCATGAGAAAAGGGTATTTCCTAATCTAGATGGAAAGAACACTAGTATAGAACTTTAACACAGAGCAGAGTTCAGCTCTAAAGCAAAAGCTGTAGTCTAATCAAAACACACACACACACACACACACACACACACACACACACACACACCAATGCCACCAAGTAAAGAAAAGTAGATTAAATGCAATGCTTTAGCTCCTGGTTTACATGGAAAAACTGAAAAGGTCTCGATAGATAGGAAAGGAGTTAGGGAGAACACACACATACTATTACAAAACAGAGGGCTTCACAACAGTTCACGGGCTCTGCATGCTGAAACTACAAAACACATGAAAAAAATAAAAGACCTAAATAGATGGAGAGATATACTATGTTCATGGATTGAAAGATTCAATATTGTTAAGATGTCAATTTTTAGAAATTGAGCTATAGATTCAGTGCAATTTCAGTCAAAATTCCAGCAGGATTTTTTGTAAATATTGACAAATTAAGTGTAAAATTTACATGGAAAAGCAAAGGAACAAGAATAGATAAAAAATATTTTTTTGAAAAAGAAAAAATTTGGAGAATTCACACTACCTGATTTCAAAACAGTATGGTTTTTCATGAAAGGACAGATATATACATCAATGGAACAGAAGAGAGAGACCACAAATAAATTAATTTATATATGAGTACACACATACACACTGAATTTTGACAAAGATGTAAAAGCAATTCAATGGAGAAAGGATAATCTTATCAACAAGTGGTGCTGGAACCTCCTGAGATCCATATGCAACAAAATGAACCTTGACACATACCACCACCTCACACAAAAATTAACTAAAGGGCTTCCCTGGTGGCTCAGTGGTTGAGAGTCCGCCTGCCGATGCAGGGGACACAGGTTTGTGCCCCGGTCCAGGAAGATCCCACATGCTGCGGAGTGGCTGGGCCCGTGAGCCATGGCCACTGAGCCTGCGCGTCCGGAGCCTGTGCTCCGCGGCGGGAGAGGCCACAACAGTGAGAGGCCTGCATATCACAAAAAAACAAAACAAAACAAAACATCAAATCAATTTACCAAATGCTAGAGACAAAAATGATAAAATAGAAAAATGAGATTAAAAGATTGCAGAGCTACGTAAGAAGAATAAAAACTAATAATAGGCCCCCATTACAGGAGTATATTAGAAATAGAAAAGGGCAGAATCCACACAGTGTAACCAAATGACTAAAACACGTAGGAATTGTAGGAGATGACATGTAGATTACAACAATTTGAGAGAAAAACAATGATATGATTGAAACCACAAAGATAGGAAAGTCAAAGCCAATCCCACTTAATTAGTAAACTTTAAGTAGTGAACACAACACATGGAATAGAAAAAGTATTCAAAACTATGTTAGAAGAAAATGTCTCTGAAACAGGGAACTGAATCTGTCAAGTGTGAATGGATCACATCTCACTATTGAAGATTAAAAATTCAAATCAGGTTAAAAATACTCAGGTACATACTGTTTATAAGAGTCATACAAACAATAAAAGCAAAGATAGAGCAGACAAGTCAAAGTCAAAACAAAGAGAAAGCAGGAATCACATTAACATCACACAAGGCAAAAAAAAAAACAAAAATGCTCAACAAAAGAAAGAAGGAACTGTCTACAATAAGGATCAGCAAACTATGGCCCATGGGACAAATCTGACCCATGGCCTGTTTTTTTTTTTTTTTTTTTTGGCGGTTCGCGGGCCTTTCCCTGCTGTGGCCTCTCCCGTTGCGGAGCACAGGGTCCGGACGCGCAGGCTCAGCGGCCACGGCTCACGGGCCTAGCTGCTCAGCGGCATGTGGGATCCTCCCGGAACGGGACACGAACCCGTGTCCCCTGCATTGGCAGGCGGACTCTCAACCACTGTGCCACCAGGCAAGCCCATGGCCTGTTTTTATATTGGCTCACAAGCTAACAATGGCTTTTACATTTATAAAGGGTTATATTTTAAAAAAGAAGAAGACTATGAGACAGAGACTATCTGTGTGGGTCACAAAGACTAAAACATTTACCATCTAGCCTTTTAATCTGCTGACCCAAGGTACAATCTACACTAATGCATTGTTAAACTTACAGGGCTTCCCTGGTGGCACAGTGGTTGAGAGTCCGCCTGCCGATGCAGGGGACAC
>NW_006789843.1:140288-145918 GCF_000442215.2 Lipotes vexillifer | reverse complement strand
AAAAAAAAAAAAAAAAAAAAAAAAAGTAAGAAAAAAAAAAAACTTATACATAGGAGGCCTTAATATATTAAGGAAACCAGACTTTTATCATATATATTGACTTTTTCCCGTATGCATGCTGTCTTCAGACTTTCCGATTATATTGGCATGTACAACTTCTCTATGATTATCTAACTGAATTTACCAATCTTTTCTTTTCAGTTTCTAAATTGCATGTTAGAAAGACATACCCTGTACTTCAAGAGTATTTTAAAAATTCCTCCCAAGTTTTCTTGTACAAGTTTTATAGTTTTGTTTTTTATATTTTACACCACTGAGACACACAGATTACTGTATCTTTCCTGAGGCCTTTCTAGGAGAAAAGGAAGAGAATCTACATAGCAGGATACCAGACTGCAGGCTAACTGGGGAAGGGAGATGTTGGAAAAGTTTAGAAAAGAGGAAGAGGAAAATGAGCAAGAGTCTGTATGTAGGCTGAAACCTTACAAATGACTGATAACTGATATTATAGGTTTTCTGCCTCTTCTCATTGGAAAGCTTAAAACTATATTCTTTGTTCAATCTTGAAAGAATGTTCTCAACTGAGGAAGTCTCATGGGTCATGAAGGAGTTAATTTCCTAGCTATTTCACACTCCCTTATTTGAGAACAAGAGTTTAGGCACAGAATAAGATCCAATCACCAATCTCTTTGTATCTGAATTCAAGTTATCGCTGGGTATTGTCATCTCTCTTTGTTGCTGTATAAAAAGGATTTTTCTTCCTATGATACCTTCCAACTGGTTGTTTATATGTAACAGAGGGTCAGCAAAGTATGGCCCATGGGCCAATCCAGCTCACTGCCTGCTTTGTAAATAAAGTTTTATTAGAACACAGACATGTTCATTTGTTTACAAACTGTCTATGGCAGCTTTCATGCTACAACAGATTTGGGTAGCTGTGACAAAAGTTGTACGGTCTAAAATATTTATCACCTGGCCCTTACACAAAAAGTCTGCCAATCTCCAATATGAAAGAAAGCTATATGTAATTTTGTGAGGTAAAATTCATATCACATAATTTTAACCATTTTAAAGTGCACAATTTAGTGGCATTTACTTCAATTCATAATGTTGCATAATCATTATCTTTTTTTAGTTCCAAAGAATTTTCATCACCCCAAATGGAAATACTGTACCCATTAAGCAATCACTCTCCATTTCTCCCTTCCCCTATCCCTGGCTACCCCTAATTTGCTTTCTGTCTTTATGGATTTACCTATTCTGGATATTCATCCATGTTGTAGTACCTTATTCCTTTTTATCACTGAATAACATTCAATTGTATGGATATACTACGTTTTGTTTATTCATTCATCAGTTGATAGACATTTTGGTGATTGTTCACAGAGCTGCTATGGACACTCACGTACAAATTTTAGTTTCAATACCTGTTTTTAATTCTTTTGGAATTCTTAGAGTGGAACTGCTGGGTCATATGGTATGACCCATAACACAGCCACAAACAATTCTGTTTACAACTTTTTGTGGAACTACCCAACTGTTTTCCACAATGGCTACATCATTTTACATTTTACACTTTCAACCAGCAATGTATGAGGGTTCAGATTTCTCTACATCCTCACCAATACTTATTTTCCTTTAAAAGAATTTTTATGATAACTATCCTAGTGGGTATAAAGTAGTATTACACTGTGGTTTTGCTCTGCATTTCCCTAATGACTAACAATGTTGAATATCTTTATACGTGCTTGTTAGTCACTGCTGGTATTTTTAAATATATATTTATTTTAAGACTCATACAAATAAAATTTAAAAAGACAGTTGAAACATCAATAGAAGAATGAGGAAGACTATTAAAAGGTAATTTATAGAAGGAAAAAAGCCTCTAAAGCCAATGTAACAAGAAATGTTCAAACCTATTATAATCAGAAAAGTACAAAACAGTCAGACATTACTTTACACTTATTAGATTGGTAAAATTTAGAAACCTGGATAACTTTTAAATGTTGGTATATATGAATATACGAATACTCATACATTGCTTGTGGGAATATAGACTAGTTAGGCTATTGGGGATAGCAACCTGGCATTTCTTAGTCAAACCAAGTACAGGGTTATCTCATGACTCAGCAATTCTATTCATTTTTATACATGTTCCAAAGAAATTCTTACATAGAGTCATGTACAGGATGTTCACTGCAACATAATCTGTGATGCCAGGAAATTGGAAGTAGCTATCACTAAGATAACAGGTAGGTAAAATGAGGTAAATGTCCCACAAAAGTATTACGCAGCTATTAGAGGCAGTGAATTAGAAGTACCAACATGAGTAAATCTTAAAATTTCAGTGCCTAGTGACAGAAAGTAGCAGAATAAGGTTTACTACTCTATGACTTTTACGTAACTTAAAAAATAAATGTACAGAAAACAATAATACCCTTTTGTTTCAAGAATACACAGTTACAAAAAGATAAACAAATATACTAGAATATAGGTAATAACATACTATATAATTTTATGAAAAATAATATAACATAAACAAGTATTAAGACATTTCTTTATGAGGGAAAGGAAATTCAAATAGATAGATATAAAGGAGACTAAAGAAAGAAAGAAATCAAGCAAGAGATTTTATATACACCCATGACAACAATGTGTCTTGATCTTAAAGATCAGTTAACTCTCTGCACCTAAGGTTAAGAAAAATAGTGCCCAGCCACATTACTAAATTATTTTATTATTTATAACACTTTCAGTTGATTCTCCTTGACATTTCGGATGTACAATCATATCATCTAAAAACAATACTTTTACCTTCTTTTCCATTGTTATGCCTTTTAGACTTCACTGGTTAGTACCTCTAGCACAATGATAGTAATAGTGATGGTAACAAGCATTTGTATCTTGTTTTCAATTTTACAGAAATTCTTCCAAAATTTGCTCATTAAGTATGATGCTGGTTTTTGAGCTGATTTTTTTAATATAACTGTATTAAGGAGGCAGCCTTCTATTACTGGTTTAGCGCTAGTTTTTATTCAGAATGGATGTTGAACTTTATCAAGTCTTTTCAGCATCTATGAAGATGATCTTATGATTTTTCTTTGTTCTTTAAATATAGAGATTTATATTAAAATATTTCCAATATTGAATTATCCTTGCATTTTCTATATGCAATAGAGTATACTTCTAAAATATGATTTTGTATTCCATTTGATAAATTTGTACATTTTATTCCTAAATAATACTGGACTATAGTTCCCTCTTCTTTTACCATGCTACAGAACAGTGCTTCTTATAGCACTGAAGCTACATGTTCTTAAAAGTTTGGTAGAGGGGCTTCCCTGGTGGCGCAGTGCTTGAGAGTCCGCCTGCCGATGCAGGAGACGCGGGTTCGTGCCCCGTTTTGGGAGGATCCCACATGCCGCGGAGCGGCTGGGCCCGTGAGCCGTGGCCACTGAGCCTGCGCGTCCGGAGCCTGTGCTCCGCAAATGGGAGAGGCCACAACAGTGAGAGGCCCGCATAACGCAAGAAAAAAAAAAAAAAAAAAAAAAAAAAGTTTGGTAGAACCCAACTATCTGAGTCGATGCATTTTGTGGAGGTAACTCTTGGCAATATTCTTTTTTCCTTCTGTGAGAGCTATTCTTTCAAAAGATCAATAGAATAGAAAAGCATGTGTCAAGTCTCACTAAAAAATAAAAAAAGAAAACTATACAAATACCTATTAGTAATATAAGAAAGAGACCATAACAGCAGTGGTTATTAAAATAAAAGAATATAGTATACAACTTTGGCAATACATATGAAAATGTGATTAGATTAAGTGGTAGACATTTTAAGAAAATATGAATTATTATCAAATTCAATTATCAAAGTGACCAAAAAGAAACTAAGTCAAGCAAAAAAAAAAAAAAAGAAAAGAAAAGAAAATTGGAAGAATACTGGAGTATCTCAGGTAACCTATGCTCAGGAAATACAGTCAAGTCTAAGGGTTCTGGAATGTTAGGAACCCAGGATACCTGCTCCTTTTTGAAAATGAATGGTCTTGTTTTTCTCTTTCTACAATCACCTTTCTATGCTAAGATACCTAGTTTTTTATGACTGCTCAGTGTCAAGGCACAGTATCAACCAACTAGAGTTTGTGTATCCCTTTTCCAAACTTCCAAATTCCCAACTGGAACAGTTTGGGTCTGGTATGAACTCTAAATCCAACAAACGGTCCATAGGAAAAGTAGATTACAGAGTCATAAACTACTAAAATGGAAGCTAAAATTCATCCTTTTAGCAAGGTTTTTGATGTTGGCAGTACAGTGTGTGGACTGCACAGGTACCCTGAGATATCTACAAAAAGAATCTGCCTACTCCCAAAAGACCCCAACCCAAAAGACTTTATGGGTGAATTCTAGCAAACCCTTATGGAACAGAGAATTCATCTTTTTTATAATGTTAGGGAGTATAAAAAGGATATGAAGTATTTTACAAGGCTAACATGATCCCATTATCAAAACCTAACAAAATCAGCTCCCAAAGTAATACCCAATGAATCATTTACATTTTTGAATAGAGACACCAAAGTGTATGTATAAACATGCTTAGTATAAATATACATATGCATTCATATTTTCATACTTTTAAACTATTACCAGATACTTTCTTCATATTTTTTGAATTATTTAAAATTTATTTTTCATCAGAAAAAGATTCATATTTTGAAAATTAAATAGCCTAGAAACAGACCTCAAAATATTAAAAAATTTAGTGTATGGTTAAGATATCATTTCAGTGGGGATATTATTCAATAAATACTGTTGGAACATCTGAACACCATTTGGGGGAAATGACCTTCAACTGGGGAAAAAGAAGTTAGAGGTTCAACCTCAGTGTCAATATAAATTGTAGATATTTTTACGTATAAATGAAAATATAAATGTATTAGAAAAGCATATAGATAAATATATCATCTTTGGGTGGGAAAGGCCCTTTGAAGCTTATTATTACTGCTATAAACTGAAATTTTTGAGTACAAAGATTTTAACATGTATATTTTTTCAAAAATCATAAAGACTGTCATTCCTTTTTATTTTCTTATGTCCCTCTTTTAGTATTTTCATAATTTTCTATTTTGAATTACCACCTCAAAAAGGATTATTTCCAATTATATATATACATCTAGTCCCAACTTCCCTTCCCAGCTTCAGTCCCTGTTAACCAATTGTACCTGTACCTGGATATCCTACTGTTTCCTTAACTACAGTACACCTTGAAACAAGCTTATCATCCTAACTCCTGAACTAGCTCCTTCTGACTTTATATCTCCCTTTCTGGGATCTCAAAACAGAATCATCATTGTTTCTTTTTCTAAAACCTCTCATATATGTTGCCAAATCATTTTTAGTATTTCCCTTTCATTCAATCTTTCCTTTCTATTCCCATTATATCATCCAAAATTATGACCCTCACTACAAAAAATAATAACATTAAATCCTATAATAAAAAAGGTATTTTAACCCCCAAATTAGAATCTGACCACCCATCATATGTTAATAACAGTAAAAAGATTGGCCAGTACATACATACTATAGCACAGTAGTTTAATATTAAGTCATTGTATTTATAGCCTTTTAATTCCTGCT
>NW_006789843.1:85165-140278 GCF_000442215.2 Lipotes vexillifer | reverse complement strand
CTGCTGGCTTATATCACTTAAAACAGCAAAACTAGAATAAAACCACAAATGTTAAGATATTAGTTTGTTGTTATTGTTGCTACTGAGGGGAGAGAGCTGCGATAAGATAAAAATGGCAAGAATAACTAGAGTCAATAGAATCCCATTTTTAAAACAGCATTTTTCCTTCTTTCATCTCTAGGAAACTCTAATGCCCAATTAAAACAAATATGCAATCCAAACCAAATTAAAATGTCAGAATTAATTTTAAAATATCAAGTTAAAAAGAAAAGTTACAGCTTTTATATTACTATTTTTGCTATTTCCATGTAGACATCATACAATCTCTCCATAACTCCTGTGAAACATACAAAGCCATACTGACTGACTGATGGCCATGGCTAAATTCAGCTTAAGAAAAGCAAGCTATTGCTCTGTGTTACATCCGATTATTGTTCTAATCAAACTTCTAGGCATGTCAACAGTCAATTGTGTTATTTAAACTTGTTCATGCCAGCTGAATTTCTTATTGTAATCACATTTTTTACATTTTATATAAACTGATTGAATGAGTGTAAAAAGAAAACTAAATTGAAGGCTTCAAAAAGGCTTGATAAACGGCAAATCACCAAAAAAGTTTCTAATTATCTGTGGATAAGATAGCTATAATAGATCAGAAGAAAAAAATGTACTAAAGGAATTCTGTACTGCTTTGCTTCACAAAGGTCTTTAAGGTTTTAATCAACTTTAAAGAAAATGATAGGCAATATCATACTATGAGTGTAATTTATGCATGAAAGCCAACATGAAACTCCATTAGCAAACTCAGCAGAACAATATTCATTTAGACACTCAACCCACAAGTGTACAGTGAACACCTACCCTGTGCCAGGTGCTGTTCTAAGGCAGCAGTTCTCAAACTTTTTTGGCTTTAGGACCCTTTATATTCTTAAAAATTACTGAGTAACCCCAAAGAGCTTTGTCTTATAAGTAATATCAACCAACATTCATGTGAGAAATTAAAGCTGAAAAAATTTTAAAACACAAGAATACACCAGTATACATTCCATTAGCCATCATAGCCAACAGTGTCATCAATTACCGTGTAGCTTTTAGAAAACTCAACTGTACAGATATGATAAAATGACAGTAAGAAAGTCATATAATGTCTTAGTATTATTACAAAAATAGTTTGACTTCACAAATACCCTGAAAGAGTCTTGGGAACCCAAAATGTCCCTAGACCAACCAGTGAGAACTGTGTTACAGGACTGAGGAACCAATAATGAATCAACCCCTCTCTTGTGTAATTTGGTAAAGGAATAAAACAATCAATCAATCAATGATTTCAGGTAGTAATAAATGCCATGAAAAATAAAACAGGGCAAGGAGGAAGAAAGTGAAAAGTGGGAGATGCAGGGAAGGAGTAGGGGCAATGACACAGGATGGTCAGAAAAGGCCTCTCTAAGGAGAGGTACTGAAGGAATGAGCCCTCTTAAGTTATAAGGGAATATAATGTTCGGGTAGAGAAGTAGAAATGCTAATATCCTGGAAGTCACTGGAGGATTCTGAGCGTGGGAATGACCTGATTTGATTAAGGTTTTTTTAAATACTACTCTGGCTTCCACATGGAAGAGACTGGGAAGGAAGGTATAAAAAATGGAAGTAGAGAAGTTAGGAGGCTACTGCAGTAGTCCTGCAAGAAATGTTGGTGACTTGGATAGTATGATAGCAGTGGAAATGTGAGATTTGAATGAATATGGGAATTATTTTGAAAGAAAAGCAACAGTAATTGCTGAAGGACTAGAGATGGGGTTGTGAGGGAAAAAAAGCAATGAAGGAAAGATGGTTCCTAGGTTTTTGCAGAGCAATGAGGTGAATGTTGCCATATGTGACATAGAGAAACAGTGGGAGGTGGAGAAGGAGGCAAAATTAAGTTTAAGATGCTTATTTGCAATCTGAGTAAAAATACTGGATACCTAGGTCTGTAACTCAAGATAGAAGTCAAGGCAGGAAATGCATGAGATATTCAAGTATGTGACTAGATTACATCACCTAAGGAGTAAACATGGATAAAGAAGAGACAGAGAATCCAGACCTAGAATTCCACCCTACATCAAAAGCTGTCAAATTGATGTACATTTATATGTTATTTTTTACACTTGCCTTTTTCAAATAACTAACTGCTAGTCCCAATGATATCAGATAAGAGGGCTTCTTTTTTTTTTTTTTTTAGTATCTTCCTTTTCATATTAGGATAATCTTAGGAGCACAGAAGAGAGACAACCCTGGGGGAGGAGGAGGGATTAGGAGTAGAGGTGGTGTGTGCATGTGTGTGTATATGTGTGTGAGACAGAGAAACAGAGAGAAAGAGAGAAAGAGAGAAAGAGAGAGAGTGAGTTGGGGGAAGGGAAAGTGTAGGAGGTTGGAGGGAGGGAGATACTGGTTTGAGAGAGGAGGAGTTCCAGAATATTTCTACAGAAGTCCTGTTTAACATCCTATATTCTAATTATTTGTCCTTGAGTGGTGTGAAAGTTTCTTTATGGGCAGAAACTATGACCTTTGTCTTTGTGCCTTGCAAAGTGCCTGGCAGATAACAATCTCTTAATGAACATTTACTGAATGAATAAAATGAAGGAGTGACTTACCCAAAGTCAGCCCAATTGCTACTGAATAGGAAAGCAGGGATTAGTATCTAGGTTTTAGGACAGTCAGATGTTCTAAACTCACTTCAGGCTGTCATTAAAAGGACTACACATTCGGGCCTCACCTTATCTATATATTTTGTTTTCTATTTGTCATCCTGTCTAGACTACAAGTCTGATGATCTACCCAAAATTCACTTTCCCTCAGCCTGTCCAGAACCTGTGCATCCAGCTTATGTCTTACCTCTCCCATAAAAACTCTCTTCACCAATACCTCAATCATCACCCTCCTCCCCTACACCAGCCACACACACACACACACACACACACACACACACACACACTTTCTGTAACACCCTGATTTCTGTCCTTACAACTACATTGAAGCTGCTTTCCCAAAGTTTACCAAAGGCCTTTGTAATAGTTAAAGTATAATTTTTAAAATGGTTAAATCACGACTCTCATACAAATGTCAAATGAATATATTGCAAAGATTTTATTTAACTTATTAATGAATGAAGGAACCAGTAAGATGTTAAAACTGGTTCAAATGAGAATCTGACATTCAGAGATTTATATTGCCCAGTCTATAAAATTCATTTGCATGGCATGAACAGGAATAATTGCATTCGTATAGGCAGGAAACGCTTGTTCTGTTACCAGTTTTCTAGAATGAAACTTTTGCCGCCTTTTTGCAGAGTTGTAAAACAGTCTAGTCAATCAAAGACAAAAATATATATCTCTAAATCAAAATAATATAATTCTTGGAGGGTCCTCTAGGTTCTGGAGGGTTCAATGCCCAGCATTCAGATACACAGTAATTTCTTCTGCCCATTTCCAAGTCTTTGACAAATTTTTCCTGCATAACTGTCAAAACTCATCCTAACCTCCCTTCTTTAGCACAATGAAGGAAAATTCTTGCCACCTTTGGTTTCCTGACTCCCTTTCTCTCTGATTGATTCTCTTCAGTCTCCTTCACCACTTCCTATTCATCTTAAATACAGTATTCTCCAAGGTATTGATGGGTCTTATTCTATCTAATATTATCAGTCATGCTTCACCTATTAATTATATAGGAATTACTCCCATATCCACAGCTCTAATGTCTATACTCCCCGAACTTGAACTTCTATTTTCTCCATTTCCCATGCTGATATCTTAGCAGCACCTCATATTCATCATGACCTAAACTAAACTCACTCTTGTCATCATCTAAATATGATCTATCCCTAACTTAGTTAATGCTTAATTGTCAAAGAGGCATAAAGCATGAGAATCTTACATTTTACTCTCTCCCTCACCCTCCTCTACGTAACTGTCTTTTACAGTCACCTAAACTATCCATCGCACCTCTACAATTACTCTCTTGCATCCCTCCCCTTCCTCACAGCCATTTCCCTAATTCAAGTCTATATTATCTTTCAACTGAACTGTTGATAAAGCTTCACACTGCTATATTGTCTCTTTTCTCTATCATTCACTCAGATGCCAAAGTTATAGTTCCCTAACAGGGGTCAAAGTTTTTCTGACTCGGTCCCACTTTCTGATCCGAGTTCTTATATAATAGGCATCTGTTGTTTTAGGACATCAACCTACTTCCTACTTATTCTACTTCAGTTACTTCAGTCCAGTCAAGCTGATTCCACCCATGAGGCAAACAACTCCAGCTCAGACAATCAGGTTCATAATGACTGGTCCAGAATTGGCCCAAACAGAGCCACTGAAATGCCACAGACTTTTGCTGACACTTCTGGGGCAGAAGCAAATGCTTTTTACTATATACCTGCTATTGCTATATTTTACCACCAGAGGACAGCCTGTCTGAAAACCCAGTGCAGAATAAGTGAAGTTTGGAGATGCAAAGAGAATTTGGCCCTTCTGAGCCCTAGCATCAACCCATGTCTGAAGCCAATTTCCCTTGGATTGTTTAATTACACCTGCCAATAAACTGTCTTTCTGCTTAAGCTCATATGAGTCAGGCAACCATCTAAAGCACTGAACCAAGAGTGCTAAACAACACTGCCTATCCTTTTATGCATGATATGATTCCGTTACATCAACCTCCTCGCCAGTATCAGAATACAGTGCCTTCCCTCACGTTTTTTCCTCAGTCTGGAATTTTCTTCCCTCTGGCTGGAATTCCCTTCCCTCTTTTCTCTGTTTATTAAGATCCATCTCATACTTCAATGCTTAGTTCAAATGCCTCAGTGAGGCAATCCCTGGAGGCTGGGAAAAGAAGCAGAAGACCAGATTACACAGAGATTTTAAACCATGCTATGGCTTTTTGAACCCTTACGTAAGGGTAAATAAATGTCATTGAAGGATTTTAAAATAGCAAAGGACATGATCAGATTAACAATTTTAAAAGATGACTCTGGTTGTTGTGTAAAGGATGAATTAGAGGAGGGTGAGGGGAACAATGATTTGTAAACTATGAAAAATCTACACAAAAAGGATAGTGGTATGGGCTGAAGTGGCAATGGAGATAAAAGAATGTACTTCCATGATTACTTTATTTCTGAATAAATCTGTCTCTACATTGTAAACTCCCTGAGGACAGAGAATTTATCTGTTGACTACCATTTTATCCACAGAAATTAGCAAAGTGATTGGCACACAGTAGGGACACACATTTATTTGTAGAATAAATGAATACACAATTAACAACCTAATATGTAAACTCTGAGCAACTGGGCAAATGGCAGTATTATTTATGAAGATAAGAAACACAAGAAAAGTCAGTTTGGAGTTTTTTGTTTGTTTTTGAGAAAGAGGTAAGGGAAAAGATGAACTCTGTTTTGAACAAATTGAGTTTAAGGTAATATAGTACATTCAAATATGGAGGGAATCTATATACAGTGGACACATATCTGGGGGTCAGGTGAGAGATCTGGGCTGCAAATACTAATTTGTGAATTCTGGGCATATAGATTGGTAACTGACTTTATGAAGAGAGAAGATTACCTAGCAATAAGGAAAAGAGGGTGGAGATTACAGACTTAAGGGGCATTTAAGGGTTGAACAGAAAAAGAGAAGTCAAGGAAGAACACTGATAGCTCTGGCAGAAAAACAAACATAGGAGAACCCTCTAACCAAAGCAGAGGGAAGAAGAGGAACGTGTAGTCAAATGTGTCAAACAGTAAAAAGTCCAGGAATGAAAAGTTTTAAAGTATCCTTTGGATGAAAACAGTTTTGGTGGAGAAGGGGGTGGGAGTGGGTAAAACCAAGTTTGGAGTGGGTTCAAGGGTGAGTAGAAGATAAAGAAATGAAGTCAGTCAATATTTAGACATCTTGTTTAGGAAGTGTGGCTATAAAGGAACTGAGAAACACAGTTTCAGGAGAGGAATGTTAAGGGTAGGTTTTGTTCCTGTTTGGTTTTTTGTTGTTGTTTGTTTGTTTATAGAATTTGGTTTTAAGCATGTTTCAGTGTTGATTGGAAGCAACTTAAAAAGAGGACGGCGTTAAAGGTGAAAGTGAATAATCAAAAATGAGCTTCACGATGAATAAATATATCAAAAAAATCTATCTTACAGCTTAAATATATACAATTTCAATTTGTCAATTATACCTCAATAAAGCTAACGAAGTTTATAGAGTACAGATGAAGATACTGGGATTTTTAAAGGTATTTATTTTATTTTACTTTATACAATTTTTAAAGGTTACACTCCATTTACAATTATTACAAAATATTGGCTATATTCTTCATGTTGTACAATATATCCTTGCAGCATATCTTACACCCAACAGTTTTTACCACCCACTCCCCCACCCCTCTATTATCCCTCTCCCCCTTCCCACTGGTAACTACTAGTTTGTTCTCTGTATCTGTGAGTCGTTTCTTTTTTGTTATATTCACTAGTTTGTTGTATTTTTTAGATTCCATATATAACTGATATCATACAGTATTTGTCTTTCTCTGTCTGACTTATTTCACTTAACATAATACCCTCCAAGTTGCTGGAAACGGCAAATTTTCGCTCTTTTTTACGGCTGTATAGTATTTCATTGTGTGTGTGTGTGTGTGTGTGTGTGTACACACACATACATATACATACACCACACACCACATCTTGTTTATCCATTTTTATCCATTTAGCTGTTGATGGATACTTAGGTTGCTTCCATATTTTGGCAATTGTAAACAATGCTGCTATGAACATTGGGATGCATGTATCTTTTCAAATTAGAAAATCTTAAAGACACCACCAGAAAACTACTAGAGCTCATCAACGAATCTGGTAAGGTTGCAGGATACAAAATTAACACACAGAAATCTGTTGCATTTCTATACACTAATACAGAAAGATCAGAAAGAGAAATTAAAGAAACAATGGAATTTACTATCACATCAAAAAGAATAAAATACCTATGAATAAACCTATCTAAGGAGGCAAAAGGCTTGTACTCCAAAAACTATAAGATACTGATGGAAGAAATTCAAGACGACACAAACAGATGGAAAGATACACTGTATTCTTGGATTGGAAGAATCAATATTGTTAAAATGACCATACTACCCAAGGCACTCTACAGATTCAATGCAACCCCTATCAAAATACCAATGCATTTTTCACAGAACTAGAACAAATAATTTTAAAATTTGTGTGCAAACACAAATGACCCTGAAAAGCCAAATCTTGAGAAAGAACAGAGCTGGAGGAATCATGCTCCCTGACTTCAGATGATACTACAAAGCTACAGTAATCAACACAATATGGTACTGGCACAAAACAGACACATAGATCAATGGAACAGAATAGAAAGCCCAGAAATAAACCCAGACACTTATGGTCAATTGATTTACAACAAAGGAGGCAAGAATATACAATGGAGAAAAGATACTGGTTTTGAATAGGGTAAGCAATATCTCTTTCACTGAAGTCATACAGTAGAAGGAAAGAATAAGTAAGGATGTGGATACATTTATAGATTCGGTTACTGAAAATTAAGAGACTCTCATGTGACAGCATCAACTGTGTAATAAACATGTTTAAGTTTAAATATCAAAAGTAATCTGTTAAAAAAAAAAGTAATCTGTTCATTAACAATTATTTTTCCAAATTATGAGTTTGTTACACGTTAGCATCTAAGTTAAGGGAAGTAACTGTCCCTCTCCCAAATCCTAGACTTAACAAAGAAAATTTAAAAGATAATTACCAAATGCCTACTTTGTACAAGACATGATGCTAGACATTGTGAAGAATACACACGGCTCTTCCCCCAGATATTTCCATAGCTTTTTTCTCCTTCATTTAGATCTCTGTTCTCACATTCTGCTTTATTTCTCTCCACTACAATTACCACCACCTGACATGTTTGTTTTATTGTCTGTTTTTCCTCCTATACTAGAAGCTTCTCAAGGCAGGGACTTTTTCTGTTTATTCATTGTTGTATCCCCAGTACCAAGAATAGTGCCTGCCATGAATATGAACCCCAAATAAACTCTGATTAAATGAATGGTATCTTCTCTTTAGGAAGAAGAGGTGCAATCTGTTAAACAGGGGAGAAATGAATATATGAGAACTATATCAATATTTACAAATGAAAGAAGTAATTACTAAGGATGATATAAGTAGTATCAAAAAATGATATAAGAGCTCACAAGACTGTTCATCAACCAGACAAGATGATAAAGAAAGGTATATTGGAAACGGTGTCATTTGGACTGGGCCTTAAAGAGGTGAGTAGGGTTCTGGGGTTTTGTTTATTTTTCAACATGTACAATTCAATGGTTTTTAGTATATTCACAAAGTTGTACAACCATCACCTTCTAGAACATTTTCATCACCTCAAAAAGAAACCCCATGCCCCTTAGCTCAACTCCCACAACCCCTCCCCCACCAGACCGAAGAAGCCACTAATCTATCTCTACATACTTACCTGTTGAGGACATTTCATATAAACAGAATCAAATAGCATGTGGGATACTGTGACTGGCTTATTCACTTAGTATAGTATAATGTTTATATAGTATAATGTTTTCATGTCCATCCATGTTGTAGCATGTATCAGTACCCCTTTTTATGATTGAATAATATTCCATTGTACAGATATATTTTGTTTAGCCATTCATCAACAGATGGACATTTAGGTTGTTTCTTCCTTTTGGTATTATGAATAATAGTAATTCTATGGACATTCACATATAAGTTTTTGTGTCATATAACTTTAACAAGAAATAAGTGAAGGAAGGAATTGAAATATTATAAATTACTCAAATCCAAAGATGACAAATTCACGATAAAGTTTTCACTGGTCTGAGATCAAATGGGGCAAAGTGAATTTTCATAAAGCTTAATTTATTCAAATCAAAGAACTTTTATTTTGTAACAATGTCCTTCAAACTTTTTTTTAATGTTAAAGCACTCCTTTTTTAAAAACTGAAGTATATTTGATTCACAATGTTGTGTTAGTTTCTGGTGTACAGCAAAGTGATTCAGTTACATATATATTATTTTTGATATTTTTTTCATTATGATTACAGGATATTGAATATTGTTCCCTGTGCTATACAGTAGGACCTTCTTCTTTATTTTATATATAGTAGTTGGTATCTGCTAGTCCCAAACTCCCAATCCAACCCTCTCCTGCACCCCCCTCCACCTTGGCAACCACAAGTCTGTTCTCTATGTCTGTGAGCCTGTTTCTGTTTTGTAAATAAGTTCATTTGTGTCATATTTTAGCTTCCACATACAAATGATATCATATGTTATTTGTCTTTCTCTTTCTGACTTACTTTGCTTCATAGGATAACCTCTAGGTCCATCCATGTAGCTGCAAGTGACCTTATTTCATTCTTTTCTATGGCTGAGTAATATTCCAGTATATGAGAGTGTGTGTGTGTGTGTGTGTGTGTGTGTGTACCACATCTTCTTTATCCATTCATCTGTTGATGGAAATTTACATTGTTTCCATGTCTTGGCTATTGTAAATAGTAGAGCACCCTTTTTTTAAAATTGAAGTATAGTTGATTTACAATGTTGTGTTAGTTTCAGGTATACAGCAAAGTGATTTAGTTATAACTATATATATGTGTGTTTGTGTGTGTGTGTACAGATATATACACACACACATGTATATATGTTCTTTTTCAGATTCTTTTCCCTTATAGGTTATTACAAAATATTGAGGATAGTTCTCTGTGCCATATAGTAGGTCCTTGTTGGTTATCTATTTTATATATAGTAGTGTATATATGTTAATACTAAACTCCTAATTTATCCTCCCCCCTTCCCCTTTGGTAACAGTAAGTTTGTTTTCTATGTGTGGGGGTCTATTTCTGTTTTGCATATAAGCTCATTTGTATAATTTTTTTTTTTAGATTCCACATATAAGCGATATCATACGATGTCTGTCTTTGCCGGGCTTACTTCACTTAGCGTGATAATCTTCTAGGTCCACCCATGTTGTTGCAAATGTCATTATTTCATTCTTTTTATGGCTGAGTAATATTCCAGTGTGTGTGTGTGTGTGTGTGTGTGTGTGTGTGTGTGTATGTTTCACATCTTCTTTATCCATTCATCTGTCAATGGACATACAGGTTGTTTCCAGGTCTTGGCTATTGTAAATAGTGCTGCTACGGACATTGGGATGCATGTATCTTTTCGAATTATGGTTTTCTCCAGATATATGTCCAGGAGTGGGATTGCAGGATCATATGGTAGCTCTATTTTTAGTTTTTTAAGGAACCTCCATACGTTCTCCATAGTGGCTGTACCAATTTACATTCCCACCAATAGTGTAGGAGGGTTCCTTTTCTCCACACTCTCTGGCATTTATTGTTTGTAGAATTTTTGATGATGGCCATTCTGACTGGTGTGAGGTGATACCTCATTGTAGTTTTGATTTGCATTTATCTAATAACTAGCAATGATGAGCATCTTTTCATGTGCCTTTTGGCCATCTATATGCCTTCTTTGGAGAAATGTCTATTTAGATCTGCTGCCCATTTTTTGATTGGGTTGTTTGTTTTTTCTGATATTGAGCTGTGTGAGCTATTTGTATATTTTAGAGATAAATTCCCTGTCGCTCACATCATTTGCAAATATTTTCTCCCATTCTGTAGGCTGTCTTTTTGTTTTGTTTATGGTTTCCTTTGCTGTGCAAAAGCTTTTAAGCTTAATTAGGTTCCATTTGTTTATTTTTGTTTTTATTTCCATTACTCTGGGAGTCACATCCAAAAAGATATTACTACAATTTATGTCAAAGAGTGTTCTGCCTATGTTTTCCTCTCAGAGTTTTATAATATCCAATTTAGGTCTTTAATGCATTTCGAGTTTATTTTTGTGTATGGTGTTAAAGAATGTTCTAATTTCATTTTTTACATGTAGCTGTCCTGTCTTCTCAGCACCAGTTATTGAAGAGACTGTCTTTTCTCCATTACACGTTACTGCCTCCTTTATTGTAGAGTAATTGACCATAGGTGTGTGGGTTTATTTATGGGCTTTCTATCCTGTTCCATTGATCTATACTTCTGTTTTTGTGCCAGTACCATACTGTTTTGATTACTGTTGCTTTGTAGTATAGTCTGAAGTCAGGGAGCATGATTCCTCCAGTTCTGTTTTTCTTTCTCAAGATTGCTTTGGCTATTCGCAGTCTTTTATGTTTCCATACGAATTTAAAAAATTTTTGCTCTAGTTCTGTGAAAAATGCCATTGGTAATTTGATCTGTAGAGTGACTTGGGTAGTATAGTCATTTTGACAATACTGATTCTTCCAATCCAAGAATACAGTACATCTTTCCATCTGTTTGTGTCATCTTCAATTTCTTTCATCAGGGTCTTACAGTTTTTGGAGTACAGGTCTTTTGCCTCCGTAGGTCAATTTATTCCTAGGTATTTTGTTCTTTTTGATGTGATGGTGAATTCAATTGTTCCCTTAATTTTTCTTTCTGATCTTTCATTGTTACTGTATAGAAATGCAACAGATTTCTGCATATTAATTTTGTATCCTGCAACTTTACCAAATTCATTGATAAGCTCTAGTATTTTTCTGGTGGCATCTTCAGGATTTTCTATGTATAGTATCATGTCATCCACAAACAGTGACAGTTTTACTTATTCTGTCCCAATTTGGCTCCCTTTTATTTCTTTTTTCCCCTCTGATCGCTGTGGCTAGGACTTCCAAAACCATGTTGAATAAAAGTGGCAAGAGTGGACATCCTTGTCTTGTTCCTAATCTTAGAGGAAATGTTTTCAGCTTTTCACCATTGATTATGTTAGCTGTGGGTCTGTCATATACGGCCTTTAGTATGTTGAGGTATATTCCTTCTATGCCCACTTTCTGGAGAGTTTTTATCATAACTGGATGTTGAATTTTATCAAAAGCTTTTTCTGCATCTACAGAGATGATCATATGGATTTTATTCTTCAATTTTTTGATGTGGTGTATCATACTGGTTGATTTGTGGATACTGAAAAATCTGTGTATCCCTGGGATAAATCCCACTTGATCATGAGGTATGATCCTTTTAATGTACGACTGGATTCAGTTTGCCAGTATTTTGTTGAGGACTTCTGCATCTATGTTCATCAGTGATATTGGCCTGTAATTTTTTTTGTGTGGTATCTTTTTCTGATTTTGGTATTAGGGTGATGGTGGCCTCATAGAATGAGTTTGGAAGTGTTCCTTCCTCTCTAGTTTTTTGGAATAGTTTCAGAAAGACAGGTGTTAACTCTTCTCTAAATGTTTGGTAGAATTCACCTGTGAAGCCATCTGGTCCTGGACTTTTGTTTGTTGGGAGTTATTTAATCACCGATTGAATTTCAGTACTTGTAATTGGTCCGTTCATATTTTCTATTTCTTCCTGGTTCAGTCTTAGGAGATTGCACCCTACTAAGAATTTGTTCATTTCTTCTAGGTTGTCCATTTTATTGGCATATAGTTGCTTGTAGTAGTCTCTGATGGTCCTCTGTATTTCTGTGGTGTCCACTGTAACTTCTCCTTTTTCATTTCTAATTTTATTGATTTGGGCCCTCTCCCTTTTTTTTCTTGATGAGTCTGGCTAAAGGTTCATTAATTTTATCTTGTCAAAGAACCAGCTTTTAGTTTCATTGATCTTTTCTACTGTTTTCTTAGTCTCTATTTCATTTATTTCTGCTCTGATCTTTATGATTTCATCCCTTCTGCTAACTTTGGGTTTTGTTTGTTCTTCTTTCTCTAGTTGCTTTAAATGAAATGATGGCAACATCAAAAGGTGGTTCTGTTAATTTACTTAGGCAAAATAAATTTTTTAAAAATTTGTTTTTCTGTTAAATCCAAAAATCTAGGAAATACTGTTGATTAAAAGGAAATGGCACAAAGGAAAGAAGACAGAAACCCACAAGACAGCCTGAATGCCAAGCTAAGGAATTTGCACCTTATTCTATGGTCAATGAGTAAATTAATAAAGTTGTTTAAACATAAAATTATTGACTCCTGGAAGTCACTTCATTAACAAACAGTAACTGAGTTACTACTATATGAAAAGCACTGTAGTTGGTGCTATGAGAACAAATTAAATAAAATCTCTCCCTCCTTTTTATAACAGCCTTCAGTGGAAGAAAACAGTCTGTCTCTCTTCATTATTTACATCTTTATCTGTTACTCATCAAGGGCAATATTTAGTAGTTAAAAAAAATCCTTTTTAAAAAGGAAAATATGGGACTATTCCTCTTATGCTTACGAGTTTTATTTCACTCATTATTTAACAATGTGAGTTGTTGGATGTACAAAGTAAAGCAATATATAACCCCTAATCTACAGAATTTTATAGCTCAGGTTTTATAAACTTATAAAGTACTCTAGAAGAAACTGACTGTAGGCATTTAACTAGATATTATTTACCTAGGACTTCCAATTTAAGAGCAAACAGCAAATAAGCACTTACTACTACCACTCACATTTTAAGCATTTAACTTTTTTTTTTTTTTTTTTTCCGGTACGCAGGCCTCTCACTGTTGTGGCCTCTCCCATTGCGGAGCACAGGCTCCGGACGCGCAGGCTCAGCGGCCATGGCTCACGGGCCCAGCCGCTCCGCGGCATGTGGGATCTTCCTGGACTGGGGCATGAACCCATGTCCCCTGCATCGGCAGGCGGACTCTCAACCACTGCGCCACCAGGGAAGCCCGCATTTAACATTTTTAAACTAACTTAATCCTCCTAACAATCTTATGAAGAGGGAATCTTTACTATATTGTTAAGATATTAGTAGATTAAAATATATAACATTTATTATCTTTTTCCAGAATCAACTTTGACACCAATTCTGCTAACGAAAGTGTTTTATATAGAGTTTCTTTATAATTCCCATCAGTACCCAAACATGCTGTAATTTCTCCCATCTTAAACAAAAAAAATCCTCTCTTGACTTCATGTTCTCTTCCAGGAACTACACCATTTCTCTGATCCCCCTAGAGGAAAACTTCTTAAAAGAGCTATCTAGGGCTCCCCTGGTGGCGCAGTGGTTGAGAGTCCACCTGCCGATGCAGGGACACGGGTTCGTGCCCCAGTCCGGGAAGATCCCACATGCCGCGGAGCGGCTGGGCCAGTGCGCCATGGCCGCTGAGCCTGCGCGTCCAGAGGCTGTGCTCCGCAACGGGAGAGGCCACAACAGTGAGAGGCCCGCGTACCGCAAAAAAAAAAAAAAAAAAAAAAGAGCTCTCTATATGAGTTGTCTCCCATCTTCTCTCAGCCTCTCTCAAGCCATTCCCAAAAGGCTTTTGTCTCTGACACTACTGAAACCACTTTAGTCATGATTATGAATGATCTCAAATGCTAAATATGATTTTTAATTTTCAGTCCTCATCTCACTTGACCAGCAACTTGACAAAGGTACAACACTTTCTTTGAAACACTCTCTCTCCTTCTTTATTTGGCTTCCAAGACACCATACTCTTCTGGGTTTTCTTATCTTCCTAGATGTTCCTTCTCAAACTCCTATGCTGGTTCTTCCACAGGTCCACAATTTCAACACATTTGAGTACTCAAGGCTCAGTTCTTGGACTGCCTCTCTTCTCTACACTCATTTTCTTAATGTTCTCATATAGTCTCATGGCTCTACCAGAATGTGCTTCAACAAGATAGGGATTTTTTAGCTATTTTGTTTATACTGAAAGCCCTGCACCTAAAAGTGTCTGACATGTACTACATGCATGCCATATATCTGTTCAATGACTGAATGGATTAATAAATGGCTTTAAAAGTTACCTATAAAGTGATGACTCTCTAATTTATACCTCCTGCCTGGATCTCTGTCCTTAACTCCATATATATCCAACTACCTATCTGCTATATCTACCTGGATGTGTAATAAACATTTCAAACTTAACCAAGTTCAAAAGAGAACTCAAATCACCCTCTCAATGGCTTCTTCAACTGACCACTTAGCAAAGAGCAGTTCCATCCTTCTAGTTTCTCAAGTCAAATTTTGAAATCATTCCTAATTCCTTCTCTTTTTCTCACACCATATATCCAATCCGTCAATAAATTCTGTGAATCCTGCCTTCAAAGTATACTCAGCACTTGACTAATTGTCACCACGTCCACCACAATCACTATGGTCCAAGTCATTATTATATCTCACCTGGATGAATGCAATGGACTCCTAACTGGTCTTACTGCATTTTGTCCACCTCCATCCCACAATTTGAGTCTGTTCTCAGAACCGCAGCCAGAGAAGTTTTTTTAAAACTTACGTCAAATCACATCACTTCTCTGCTCATAATCCTACAATTATTCCCACTTTGCTATGAGTAAAAGCCCAAATCGTGACAACTGCCCATAAAACTCTACTCAATCTGGCCCTATTACATCTCTGACCTCATCTACTACTTTTCCTCTCACTTATTCTGCTCCAGCCATATTGGTTTCTTCTGCTGTTCCTTCCAAAGGTTAAGCATATTTCCACCCTTTTCTCTTACTGTTCCTTCTCCCTGCAATGCTTTTCCCTAGATATCTGTAATCCATTACTTGCTTCATCATCTTGCTCAACTGTCACTTTCTCTGAGTTTTTCCCTATCACCATATTTTAAACTGCTACTCCAACCCCGACCCCTTATATTTTTCATCCCTTCTATCTCTATTTCTGCAAATCCTTTATCACCACTAAATACTATATGCTTTCTGGGACATGTGCTTGAAAAGGACAAGAAGTTCTATCTGTTTCATTCACTACCGTACCCCTAGTGTTTAAAGCAGTGCCTGGTATACAGTAGGTGATCAATAATCTGTTGAAAGAACGGTTTCATTTCCACCAGGGGGCCTAACAATCCTCTAGCCTGGCGTTTCAGGAAAAGATCATAAAGCTTCTCTAAGATTTCTTCCAGTGCTCTGAATCCTAGAAGGATTATACATTGCCTAGAAAGAAACTGTTTTTGTCTAGTCAACCACAAGGAGGAGTGGAGAGGGAGAGCCGAGCAAAGAGAAATGTTTCCCTTGCTTTGCCTGTGGCAACCTCATGGTGGAAGAAAACCGGATTTGGAGGCGACTCTACTGAATGAATGATTTTCTCCATACTATAAGTTAACTAGACACACACAAACGTAAACATTAATAACCGCAATCCCTTCAAACGCCACAAAGAGGCCAAGGAAATCAATCCACGGGCCACTGAGAACTGGAAGGGTGTTTCTTTAACTCCAGCACTAAGCATTCCATAAATCCAGGGGAAGAGTTCCCATTAGTGCAGAGCCACGGAACTCACACCTTAAGGCCAAGGTGTTCCAGGCTGCCAGCACAGCACTCTCTGTCCAGAGGACTACTAAATCCGTTCTATTTAATACTTAGAGCAGCTGCAGTAATTAAAACGGCATAGGCAAGCCGGTGCCAGGTCTAAATTCTCAGGTCTGGCCGATCGCATGTGAAGTCTTGATTCAGCAAACAGCGAAACCAATTTCCCACGGGATTTTGACTCACCGCCACCTGTTGATGCCAACATTGGAGGAGCCGGCGAACCAGGGGTCGAGGATGTAGACGCAGCGGATGGTGTCGGCGCCCTGAATGCACTCCTTCAGGGCGGGATTGTCGTGAAGCCGAAGCCCCTTTCGGAACCAGTGCACAGCATTCACCCCCATCCCGGGGACGCGGCGGGTGGCGGGGAGCCGCCGAGCTCCTCCGCGGAGAAATTCAAGGCAGGGGGATCCGGCTCATAACCGACACCTCCGGTCGCAGGAGAATCGCCGCACCCAAGGAGTGAGGAAAGGGCGGCAGAGGGGAGGGAAGGAAAAAATGAGTCCGAGGAGGGGACGGAGAGGGAGAGGGCGCTGGCGGCACAGCTGGAAGATGAATGGAGGTTGCCCAGTCAGCGGAGTCCGGGTGTGACGCCTTTAGGAGCCGGCACCCGCCGCCACCTCCTGGACGAGACGCATAACTTCGAGGGCCCCGGACCGCCGGAGGGTGAGCAAGTTCAACAAAATCGAGCCGACACGACGGCCCGAGCGGGCGCGGGCAGCCCCAGGAGGTTCGTCACGGAAACCTAGCCCCACCGAGGCGGCCCCCGAGGAGCAGACGACCCGCCTGAGGCGAGCCGCCGACAGGAATGAGAGAGAATTTAACCACTGTCGGCCACGCTGCCTCTCGGCCCGGGAAAGAGGAGTGAGGACGGAGCACGGAGGCGGTGTTCGAGGCCGCTGGACGGTTGCCGGCCGGTCACCGGTCCCGAGGCTGGCCGGGTGACTCCACCGCCACCGCCGCGTCAGCGGCCTTGGCCCCGCCCTCGGCTCCTCATTGGAGGGGGCACTCCCCACGTGACCACCGGCACCTCACGTTTCTGAAGTGTGTTTACTACAGCGGCTCTGGGGAATCTGCTTGCACTTCAGTCGCTTCTACGGGGCGACAGATGCTCCATCTCAAAACCGTGTGTCCTCGCCCAGACGCTAGACATTCCGCCTTTGCCCCCTTTTCTCGGCTGACTGGCTGGTGTTGCCTGGAAGCGCCCACTGTGAGCAGAGGCCCCATGTGAGGGAAGGCTTAGCCCCGCCCTCGAGGGTCGTGAACGTCCACCATTGGCTGAGGTTCGCCGAGACCCGGATGAGCACGGGTATGCGGGGAGCTCGCGAGCGCGCGCCCTGCTCTGGAAGGCGCGCTTGCGCTCTCGCTGCGTTCCAGTGGGAAGGAGGGCGGGGCCGGGGGGTTGGAGCGCGCTCCGGGATTCCTCCCGCGGGGTTCACGGATCCCTGGAGACAGCCTGGTGTCTTTCAGGAGTCGGCGGGGCGGCGGGGCATCAGGGCGGGGAGTGAGGGCAGGATGGGTTGGAAAGAGCAAAGTAGGAGGCTCCACGTAGACTTGGAGCCCAAACCATGTGCTTACATACAGCTTTAGCTGGAGAACCCAGCTCTACTTTGGAGTGTGTAGAGCTGGCGCCCTTCTTCTTGCGGCCCTCGCGGCATGGCACCCTTGCACGTGCTCTGAGGAAGAGGAGTAACTGGCGGGTGCCAGGCATCCGTGGAATTCCTTAATATCGTCAACATGTCAGCCCTAGTTTCTTACACTTAGTGTGGTTTGCAGGGCTCTTCGTAATAGGGCCTTTGCCTACCTTCCTGGGGACAATGAACTTAAGGCCATGCCATTCCTTAGACATGCAATGACCTTATATTCATTCAGCAGTCACTTACTGAATGAAACTGGCACTGTTCGAAGTGCTGCAGATACAAGGGAGAAAGAGACAAATATCTCAGCCCTCACAGAGTTCACAATCTGTCTCTTAACCTTTATATGTTCTATTTTTCCCTGTATAAAATGCTCTTCTTTAGAATCTGCTGCTCACTACAACCACCTTTGAGGTAGTTGTTATAGATTGAGTTGTGTACCTCTAAAATTCATATAAGCCCTAGTACCTGTGAATGTGACCTTATTTGGAAATAAGGTCTTTGCAGATGAGGTCATTAGGGGACCAAATCCAATAACTGGTATCTTAAAAAGGGAGAAATTTGGATGCAACACAGACCCACACACAGAGAGAAGGCCATGTGAAGACTGGAGTTATGCTGCCACAACCAAGGACCTACTCGAAGCTAGGAGACTGTCCTGGAACAGATCCTTCCCTAGTGCCTTCAGAGGGAGAATGGCCCTGCCAACACTGATTTCAGACTTCCGGCCTCCAGAACTGTGAGACGATAAATTCCTGTTGTTCTAAGCCACTCGTTTTGCTAGCAGCTCTAGCAAACTAATACAGCTGTAATGTAAATTTAGTCCTCCAGTGAGCCAATATGTCTGGATAGTCTTCCCTAACCCTGCTTTTGTTGCTGTAGGGAGGGTATAGCATCTTCTTTTTAGTTTCTTAAGAACATTTAAAATTATATAGTATATGAAAGCCTGTTGTTCACTATGAAGTATTAAACAGTTATTTTTATCAGTGGGGATGAGCCTCGGTTAATTACCACACCCAGGGTCCCATCACTTTTGCAGAGGATGTGGCAAACAGAGCTGTGCGCTCATTTGGATTGCCTCATACTCCAGGGCCTATTGTACTTGTAAAAATACAGTGTTTCTAGTTCATGTTTCATTTAAGCAGTTTGAAAGTAAGCGGATTCTGGGACTTAACCTGGTGGTCCAGTGGTTAAGACTCTGTGCTCCCAATGCAGGGGGCCTGGATTCAATTCCTGGTCAGGGAACTAGATCCTGCATGCCACAACTAAGAGCTCGCATGCTGCAACTAAAAAAGATCCTGCATGCCACAACTAAAGATCCTGCATGCCTCAACTGAGACCCGGCACAGCCAAATAAATAAATAAATATTAAAACAAAAACAAACGAAAAAAAGTAAGCAGATTTTGTCTAAAGACGTAAGAATTATTTTAAGCATCTAAGTGAAACAGTGGGAGGTAGAGAGAGAATATTGATTTGTGTGGAGTTGCCTTATGTTCGCCAGTTGTCCATTCAATAGATGTTTTTTTTTTAACAGACAGCTGTATGTGGGTGGGTGTATAACTTTCATTTACACATGAAAGAACTAACTTATTATGAAAATATCAGTACTGTCAACTGTGCATTCCTCAAAGAGTAAAGGTTTTTTATGGCATGTAGGTTCTTTAATATATTTTTGTAAGCATTTAATAAAAGCTATGACTTTGGAGCACCGACTATATGCCAGACACTTTGTATAGGTTATTATTAACCCTCAGAATAATCTTATAAGGCAGCTTATTATTTGTGCCCACTTTGCAGATGAAGACGCTAAAGCTCAGAAATACAAATACGTAGTAAAACCAGATGAAAAACCCAAGACTGTTTCTGAGCCCAAAGCTCTTTCCTTATCACATACCATCACTGACACCACCACTCCCTTTCTTTTTCAGAGTGAGTGTATATGTATGAAGAAGGAAAGAAGGGATGGGGAGCATTGCTGGGAATCTCTTGTGAAATTCTGGTTGGCTCCAACATCCTGGTGGTAGAAAGAGTATGGGACTAAGAGGAAGACACTGGGTTATATCTGAGCTCACCGTTAATTAGTTAATGATCTTGAGCTAGTCATCTAGGCTTTTCTGGCTTGCTTAATTCATATGTAAAATGGGGGGATTTAACTAGATTTCTAAGTTTGCTATACTATTTTAAAATTCTAGGATTCTATAAGCACAGCCCTGTCATGGGCTCAAAAATATCTATGAAGAGTCCTATTAAACGTTCTTTTAACTGCCCACAATGTTAGAAAAATCAATATCTCTTTGATTTCATGAGCACCCTTGATAAAACTGTGTCAGCCTCTAAATTGAAAGACTGTGTTCTCCCTTGACCCTGTCTTGTAGAGGTGATTTTGGGCGTGTTATCAACACACAAATAATGAAGGAGTAGACAGTGTGATCAGCTCCCTCAGTCTTGATGTGATGTGAATATTAGGCTAATAGTCCCTGGCTGAGTGACCCCCCAGCACTGGAGTCTTTGGGGGGATTGAATTTAAATGTGTTAAGCGATCTTTTTTAAATTGAAGTAACATTGGTTTATAACATTACATGAGTTTCACGTGTATAATGTTATATTTTGACTTCTGTATATACTACAGTGTGCTCACCACCAAAAGTTTAGTTTCCATCCATCACCATACAGTTGACCCCCTTTACCCATTTTGCCTTCCCCCCAGGATCGTCATTATTTTAATGTCATTGTCATATGAATATAAAATGAACACATGTCAAAGATTTCACTAAACTTGTTAATTAATGAGGGAACCAGTACGATGTTACAATGAAATAAAAGGAGATTCCAAAGAGCAGTTATACATGTAGGCCATCAGGAATGCTAAAAGTAAATTTGCTTAATATATGCAAAACACTTCTACAGAGGGGGTGGGGGGAGGGAAATCAATTTTACTTTCAAAGGAAAAATCCACTTACATGTCCATAGTTAACATTCCTTTGCATTACATCGTTTATCTACAATTTACAGAGCTGTAAAATAGTTTAAAGATAATGACAGGCAGAGAATAACTTGAAGGGTGCCCCAGACAAGAGACCTAGTAATCTTTTTTGCCCATTTCAAAGTCATTCATAATTTTTGTCACCTCCTGGGAGAGGTCTCCCCTGTCAGCCCATTCTAAAAAGGACCCCTTCTTAGTTTCTATTATAGTCCCCTGTTTACTTGCATTATAGCACCGATTGTTATCTGTAGTTTTTTGGTTGTTTACTTATTTATTGTCAGGCAATCTATGCCTGCCCCAATCCCATATGCAAACTCCAGGAGGGCAGATATTTTGGTCTATCATGTTCCTCATTATACCCTTAGCACATGCCACAGTGCCCAGTACCCAACAGACTCTCAATCGATGTTCTTCTACAGACTGTGATAACACCCAGTTGATCACATGAACGCTGTACATCATCCACATGTCAGTTATCAACTTATTGCCTCTCAGCTCCATATTCACCTTTTGTGCTTCCTCTGTGTTAATGAAACTAAACTCTGTAAGCATTTCTCCTTCACCACTGGCACCATGTTAAACATTGCCAGTAGAGGGTGCTGGAGGGAAACTGAAAGCGGAAGGGGCTTCTCTTCCTGGTTCTGGTATGCTTGGTTTATTTGTTGTTCCATTGATGCCGCAGGTACTTGGGGGAGGCTCTTTATAAATCAGGCTCCTAGGCTCTCTGACTCTCCGTGTCCACAGGTTCCACATCCACAGATTCAACCAACTGCAGATCAAAAATATTTTAAAAAAAGAAAAAAGATTCCAGGGCTTCCCTGGTGGCACAGTGGTTGAGAGCCCGCCTGCCCATGCAGTGGACACGGGTTCGTGCCCCGGTCTGGGAAGATCCCACATGCCGCAGAGCGGCTGGGTCTGTGAGCCATGGCCTCTGAGCCTGCGCTTCGCAACGGGAGAGGCCACAACAGTGAGAGGCCCACGTACCGCAAAAAAAAAAAAAAAAAAAAAGATTCCAGAAAGTTTCAAAAAGGTAAACTTGAATTTGCTGTGCACAGGCAACTATTTACATATAATTTACACTGTATTTACTTCTATTTACACAGCATTTACTTTGAATTGTAAGTAATTTAGAGCTGGTTTAAAGTATACAGGAGGATGTGTGTGGGTTATATGCAAATACTGCGCCATTTTATAGAAGGGAATTGAGCATCTGCAGATTTTGGTATCCTGGCAGGGGGCAAGTGGGAAATGAGTGCCGTATGAGGGGAATGAGAAAGATAATTATCTATCTTTTCTAAAATAAGAAGATAATATCTCACCTACCCTTTTTGGATTAACTCCAGATTCCTAGATAAGCATAGAGTGATCTGAGAGTAGAAGAGACTGTGCCAACTTTCCATCTGAAATCTGGAGGCTGACCCCTCACGGAAGTCCCATTACCACTTTACTGTGACCCAGCTCAAAAGCCCATGAGGGATGCCATTGGACAGAGAGGGCCTGGGGAGCCCTGCCAAGCATCCTGCTGGCTAAGAGAACAGCTGGATTTTTCTAGACATCCCCTCTTCCATAGAGGGCTTCCTTAGAGTTAGCTGAAAGAGAAAACCAGTTAACCAAGGGGTTTTGCCAAAGGGTGCAGCATGTGCAAAATGTCACAAGAGATTGTGACCAAGGGCTAGATGGGGATGTGGGCATCTGAACAGACGCCATCCCCGAGAGATAACGACATCTGAGGACCAGACAGGATGAAACATTCAGCAGATGTCAGTGTTGGCAAGTAAGGAATCAACACTCCTTTGCACTGTCCTTTAAATATCTGGGAACTTAAATGCTACCCTAGAGAGAAGCAGAGAAAAGGAGATTTTGTTTTTAATATTTTTTTTTTTTTTAGAATTGATTGATTTTAAACTTGGGATGACAGGAAAATCCTGAATTGACCAAGAAAATCTGGAATTGACCAGACCAGTTTTCAACCAGTGAGCAGACTGAGACCTTAAGATAGAAACTACGTTTAGCTATAGAAAAATAAAGACAGTTACTTTTGGACCATGATTTGTGGACTGAAAAAATGTTATACTTGCTACAAAATCCAGCCAATTATTATAGAAACTCCAAAGACCTTACACAAGCTATCTGGACATGGAATCTGGTCTGCATCCCTATTCCTCTCACTCTCCCACTTACTCTCTCCTTGCTGTTCCTCAAGCAGGCCAAGAATGTTTCAAGGACTTTGTACTTGCTGTTTGCCTGGAATGTTGTGACCCAAGATATTCTCATAAATCCTTCCTTATTTCCTTCAGTTGTCTGTCCCAGTGTCACTTCCTTGGGGTGGCCTTTCCTGTCAACTGAATCTATACTTATCATTCTAAAATCCCCTCACCCACATTTATGTTTCTTCTAATACTCATCGGTATATGAATTATATATTTATCTATTTGGTTACATGTCCATATTAGTCAGCTTGGGCTGCTACAACAAAATACCATAGACTGGTGGCTTAAACAATATATTTTCTCACAATTCTAGAGGCTGGAAGTCCAAGATCAAGGTGCTAGCATGGTCAGGTTCTGGTGACAGCCCTCCTCCTGGTTTGCAGACTACCTTCTGTTGTATCCTCACATGGCAGGGAGAGAGAGAGAGAGGGAGATGGAGAGATGGGGAGAGAAAACTATCTGGTGTCTCTTCTTATAAGGACACTAATCCTATTGGTTCAGGACCCTATACTTATGACCTCATTTAACCTTAAATACTTCCAGGAAGACCCTACCCCTACCTCCAAATACAGACACTTTGGGGGTCAGGGCTTCAACTTATGAATTTTGGGGAGACACATTTCAGTCCACTCTATAGAGTAAGCCCCATGCTATGGGCTTGAATGTTTGTGTGTGTCTCCCCCCTCCCTGCCCCCAAATTCATATGTTGAAATCCTAATCCCGCTCATGAATGGTATTAGTGATTTATAAAGGAGGCTCCAAGGAGCTCCCTAACCCTCTCCACCACCTGAGGGCACAGTGAAAAGTCGGCAGTCTGCAAGTGGGAAGAGGGCCTTCCCAAGAGCCTGTGCTGGCACCCTGATCTTGGACTTCCAGCCTCTAGAACTGTGAGGGATACATTTTTGATGTTTATAACCTATCTAGTCTAGTCTAGTAGTATTTTGTTATAGCAACCCAAAGGAAGTAAGACACCCCACAGTATTTATAGAGTGAATGAATGGATAAATACCCTAAATAATATTAATAATATCCAAGATCAATTCAGTCCTTAATATGTGCCAGACACAGAACTACTATAGTAGGCACTGTGCTAAGAGCCTTAGGTATGTGATTAAATTTTCACAACAGCTGTATAAAGTAGATATCACTGTTCCCGTTTTACAGATGAGAAAACTGGGGCCCAAAGTAGTTAAGGCCTCATAACTTGCCCTCAAAAGTGGAAAAGGCAGGAAGCAAATGCAAGTTCTCCCAACTCCAGAGGCTGTGGGTTGCCCAGTATACTCTCCTGCTCTCACTGCCCTGGCATTTAGGTGCTTCTATATAGATGCAGGACAAGGACTATCAGAGTATGGGGAGAAGGCTGAGTATTTCTGGTTAAGATGAATCTGGGTAGGGTTTTTGTAGAAAGTAGTATTTGCACAGGGAAAAAAATATTAAATAAATGAAGAAAGGATTCCAAAGGAGTAGATAATTGTGCAATATAAGGCAATATATTTATTTAAAATAAGACACTGATGAAAGAAATTTCATGTGCTATAAGACACTGATGAAAGAAATTAAAGGTGATACAAACAGATGGAGAGATATACCATGCTCTTGGATTGGAACAAATCAACATTGTGGAAATGACTATACTACCCAAAGCAATCTACAGATTCAGTGCAATCCCTATCAAACTACCAATGGCAGAACTAGAACAAAAAATTTCACAATTTGTATGGAAACGCAGAAGACCCCAAATAGCCAAATCAATCTTGAGAAAGAAAAACGGAGCTGGAGGAATCAGGCTCCTGGACTTCAGACTATACTACAAAGCTACAGTAATCAAGATAGTATGGTACTGGCACAAAAACAGAAATATAGATCACTGGAACAGGATAGAAAGCCCAGAGATAAACCCACGCACATATGGTCACCTTATTTTTGATAAAGGGGGCAAGAATATATAATGGAGAAAAGACAGCCTCCTCGATAAGTGGTGCTGAGAAAACTGAACAGCTACATGTAAAAGAATGAAATTAGAACACTCCCTAACACCATACACAAAAATAAACTCCAAATGGATTAAAGACCTAAATGTAAGGCCAAACACTATAAAACTCTTAGAGGAAGACATAGGCAGAACACTCTATGATATAAATCACAGCAAGATCCTTTTTGACCCACCTCCTAGAGAAATGGAAATAAAAATAAACAAATGGGACCTAATGAAACTTAAAAGCTTTTGCACAATAAACAAGATGAAAAGACAGTCCTCAGAATGGGAGAAAATATTTGCAAATGAAGCAACTGACAAAGGATTAATCTCCAAAATTTACAAGCAGCTCATGCAGCTCAATATCAAAAAAACAAACAACCCAATCCAAAAATGGGCAGAAGACCTAAATAGACATTTCTCCAAAGAAGATATACAGATTGCCTTCAAACACATGAAAGGATGCTCAACATCACTAATCATTAGAGCAATGCAAATCAAAACTACAATGAGGTATCACCTCACACCAGTCAGAATGGCCATCATCAAAAAATCTACAAACAATCAACACTGAAGAGGGTGTAGAAAAAAGGGAACCCTCTTGTACTGTTGGTGGGAATGTAAATTGATATAGCCACTATGGAGAACAGTATTGAGGTTCCTTAAAAAACTAAAAGTAGAACTACCATACAACCCAGCAATCCCACTACTGGGCATATACCCTAAGAAAATCATAATTCAAAAAGAGTCATGTACCACATTGTTCATTGCAGCTCTATTTACAATAGCCAGGAGATAGAAGCAACCGAAGTGTCCATCAACAGATGAGTGGATAAAGAAGATGTGGCACATATATACAATGGAATATTACTCAGCCATAAAAAGAAATGAAATTGAGTTATTTGTAGTGAGGTGGATGGACCTAGAGTCTGACATACAGAGTGAAGTAAGTCAGAAAGAAAACCAAATACCATATGCTAACACATATATATGGAATCTAAAAAAAAAAAAAAATGGTTCTGAAGAACCTGGGGCAGGACAAGAATAAAGACGCAGATGTAGAGAATGGAGTTGAGGACATGGGGAGGGGGAAGGGTATGCTGGAACGAAGTGAGAGAGTGGCATGGACTTATATATACTACCAAACGTAAAATAGATAGCTAGTGGGAAGCAGCTGCATAGCACAAGGAGATCAGCTCAATGCTTTGTGACCACCTAGAGGGGTGGGATAGGGAGGGTGGGAGGGAGACGCAAGAGGGAGGAGATATGGAGATACATGTATATGTATAGCTGATTCACTGTATTATAAAGCAGAAGCTAATACACAATTGTAAAGCAATTATACTCCAATAAAGATGTTATAAATAAATAAATACAGTGTTCATGTGGTAAAGTAAGTGTATAGAGGAAAAACAGTTATCAAGTATAAATTGAAAACCTAGTGAACAGTGACAGAAACCTGGAGGGTACTTGCTATAACTGCAACATCAGCGTAAGAGGGCAGAGATGGAAAGAAAGGGCAGAAAGATGGCATTGAATTGTGCTGCATATTACTCAGAGCTATCAATGTGCTTTTAAAGGACCCATCTCCACAATTCTTTAGCATTTGATGAAGAATAATCCAGCCACTCCTGGGGTTGCTGTGTTGAGATGGTAGCACTTAGAGAAGGGTCAGGGTAGAAAAGTGGATTTAGGAGTTGCTTCATAAGTTAATCAAGGCCAAAAAAGTTCTGGTAGGAACTCTAAAGAAAATACTCATAAATGACAGGTGTTATGAACTCAAGGCAGAAGAGGGAAGAGCAAGTCTTTTGTCCTTAAAGCTAGATTTTTAAGTAAGAATAGTTAGCAGACAAGATTGAGGCAAGTGAGAAGAGGCAAGGTGTGGGAACAGGCATTACCCAACCTGGAACTTCCCTGACCCCAACCTCTCAGAATTACTGGAAAGCAAATTTGCCTGGGGCAACCACCTGGTGATGCCAGCTGGTGGCTAGTGCAAGAACTACAGGCAGTTCTACAAGAATCCATATGTATGTTCAGAAAAATCTCCATTCTGCAAAGAAGCACAGTTAAAACAACATCTTATGGAAAATATTTGGTTGAGCCAGACCACTTAAAACGTATGCAACTTAATAACCACAGCACTAACAATGACAGAAAAACCCCAATCCTAATAAAAATACAATTAAAAGACAAGTTTAACCCCTATAAAGAAATAAGTAGTTAGGGACTTCCCTGATGGTCCAGTGGGTAGGACTCTGCTCCTAATGCAGAGGGCCCAGGTTCCATTCTTGGTCAGGGAACTAGATCCTGCATGCATGCTGCAACTAAGAGCCTGCATGCTGCAACTAAAGATCCTGCATGATGCAGCGAAGATGCCGCGTGCCTCAACTAAGACCCGGCACAGCCAAAATAAATAAATAAATATTAAAAAATGAAATAAGTAATTAAATATTGGGCTTTACTTTTTAAAAAATGAAGCTAGCTTGATATAAAGGGTGTAAGAACAGGTTGAATACACACTACTATATATAAAATAGATAACTAATAAGGACCAACTGTATAGCACAGGGAACTCTATACAATAGTCTGTAATGACCTGTATGGGAAAATAATCTAAAAAAGTGTGGATATATGTATATGTATAACTGAGTCACTTTGCTGTACAGCAGAAACTAACAACATTGTAAATCAACTGTACTCCAGTAAAAATTTTTTTAAAAATAAAGAACAGGTTGAGGCTATTGATTTATGAAGACAAAAATGAGGTAGAATTCCACCTCTTAGACTGAGGACATGGCTAAATCAAGGCAAGAGAAAAACATGGGATGAATCATCAGTATTCTATACAGTACTGTATTTCTCTGTGGCTTGCCTGTGTATCTATGTTGCCATTCGTCTGGAACAAAGTGGAGAAATTTTCGTGGAAGAAAACATTAACCTACTGGGTAAAATTTCATATGAGTCAACACAACTTTTGCTTATCACTGACATCATTTCTCTATTAGACAATCACATATAGGCTAATTTGCATGTCAGAAACACTTGTAGTGGAAGAGCTTGTAAGTCACTTTCCCTTCCCCAACAGTCAAGGAGAGCTTCACCTACTGAGCATTCTCCCCACCAATCAATCCCCCACACTCTGCTCCCATGCTCACATTTCCTCCAGTATTCGAAACTTAATTCCACCTCAGGCAAGCTCTTTATCATGCTTATTTAGCTGCTATGAATCTCAGACCACACAGCCATGTGTACAGAAAAATGATTTTCTACAAATCAGCTTGATTTCTCATGTCATGCTCCTACTCTGCCAAGTTGACAGGAAATTTATCACAGTCATTCTTGGAGCTTTCATGTCTCTTCCTGGGAGTCATGGCAAGGTTATGTGGCCTCATGCAGGATCCACATTTTGGGGGTCCTCAGTCTACTGTCCATACTGGCCTCTGCAGAGATGGCTATTGTCGCTCTCATGTGGTCCTTTCAGATCTGGGTGCTGTCTACCAATTTTTGTGCTTCACTTACAGAATGATGGTTTGTTTTTTGCTGCTGGAATCTCCCCCAACCCCGGCCAGGCAGCCACTTCCCTAGGTTACCACTCCATCCCTCTGAGGCCTTGCCACCTCCTTGGGGCACTGCCACCAAGAGGCATGTAGGATCCCTGCTTCTCCTCCACTTCTAGGGACATCTCTTCTTTTTTAAAAAATATTTATTTATTTTATTTATTTATTTTTGGCTGCGTTGGGTCTTCGTTGCTGTGCATGGGGCTCTTTTCTAGTTGTGGTGAGCACGCCTCTCACTGCAGTATCCTCTTTTGTTGCGGAGCATGGGCTCTAGGCGCGCAGGCTTCAGTAGTTGTGGCATATGGCCTCAGTAGTTGTGGCACATGGCCTCAGTAGTTGTGGCTCGTGGGCTCTAGAGCGCAGGCTCAGTGGTTGTGGCTCACGGGCTTAGCTGCTCTGCGGCATGTGGGATCCTCCCAGACCAGGGTTTGAACCCGTGTCCCCTGCATTGGCAGGTGGATTCTTAACCACTGCGCCACCAGGGAAGCCAGGACATCTCTTCTTAGTCCCTGGTCATCTGAATCCCTCTTCTTGCTTCTCTGAGATAACTTTATTCTCCCTTTACACCCTAATCTCCCTCTTATCATTTAAGAACCTTATAGTTGTAAGCAACAGAAAATACAGTTCAAACTGGCTTAAAAGCAAACATATTGGCTCAAATGACTGAAAATCTAGATGAAGGCCTAGTTTCAGGTTGGGATTCAGTCAGTCAAAAAAGTTGATTGAAGTAGATTTCTGTGTTCCTGGTCCTGTTAGAACTAGTGATATAGGGGTGAGCATGTGTTTTCTTTGCCCCTGGTTAAGCTGACACATGGTACAGAGACAGCTGTTCGTCCCAAGCCCTGCTCAAATTTCATGCTTGTGAGTAAATTAATGATTATAGCTGTTTTAAGCCACTAAGTTTTGGAGCAATGAAGTATCATCAGATTAAAAATTAAAGTTGAATAAATATGGAAACTACTGTTAGGGGACACGAGAGGATCTTCTGGGGTGCTAGGCCAGCAAAGGCCACATTTCAAGAATGAATTTTCTGGTGGAAAAAGGTTATCAGTGGTTATCAGTGGCTTTCAGACCTGCCTGCAAAGAAGTTCTAGGGAACAAAATCTACATTCAGGGGTTCCCCTTGGGATAACAGGATGTCAGAAATAACCTCCATACAGCAGTGAGATGGGACCCTACCAATTGCCCCGCTACCACCACCACCTCAAGGGATGAGAGGTTATAGCAAATCGAGGATGGGGTTTGGAAGTGGAGAGGTCAGGAATCACTGTACAGAGGTTCTGTGCCTTGGGCCATTGTTATTCGTGATTCCTCTCTTTCCCAGGCACGCACTTCTTAATGTCCAGCCAGCTTCTTTCCTCTCCCATCACACACAGATGGCCATGGTCTTCCCTTCCCTAAAGCATGCTCTCTCCCCTTCCCCATTCCTTCTTTAAACAGAATGCAGTCTCAAAGTGTTCCTGGGACTCAGTCTTTCCTTGAATTAAATACACATCATTGTTAGCAAACTCAAGTTCAGCTGCTCTCCTCTCAAAAGCCAATAATCCAGGAACAAGTGTCAGTAGAAAGGAAAGGTGCTTTAGTCAGAAAAGCCGGCAATCTGCAGAGAAGGTGGTCTCTCACATCCAGAAACCAACTCTGAAAATTCTGCTCAGCCATGACATTTTTTATTTTTTTATTATTATTTTTTTTTGCGGTACACGGGCCTCTCACTGCTGTGGCCTCTCCCGTTGCGGAGCACAGGCTCCGGACGCGCAGGCTCAGCGGCCATGGCTCACGGGCCCAGCCGCTCCGCGGCACGTGGGATCTTCCCGGACCGCGGCACGAACCCATGTCCCCTGCAGCGGCAGGCGGACTCCCAACCACTGCACCACCAGGGAAGCCCCGGCCATAACAATTTTTAAAGGGAAAAGGGGGAAACAATCTCAGTTAACCATTAAGGTAGGAGATCAGATTCTTCACCAGTTTTCCATTGAGTGTAGACCTGCTGACTTCTGATCTCCCTTTGGGTGCTGTTTTGCTCGTGTGGTCTGCCTGCAGATTCTCTAAGGGGAAGCTACAGGTAGAGTCAATCATTCTTTAACTACTGAATTCTTCACTCATCTCCTTTTTTAAAAAAAATATGTATTTATTTATTTATCTTAACTCCTTTTAATCCAGGAAAGGAATCAACAGGTTAGGCAAGGCGTTGTGTACGTTCAGTAAAGGAAAAATCTGGAGTTAGGTTAAATGCTGCCTAGCATCTCATCTTTATGATTAAGGTCTGAAGAAAACAGAGATGAACAAATAGAAAACGGGTGAAAGAACTGCTTACATCATCCATAAGACTTAGAGACTGAACAGATAGTAGACGAAGACAAAAATTTGAAAATAATGCTCAGTTCAATCAAGCAGTAAAAAGACTAGTTGAATCCACTTAAAGAGGTGAGGTAACATGAGGGATGGGGTGGGTTGCAGACTCAAAGAATTAGACAATGGTGTAATTTATACTCCTAACGTGGGTTCAGCAAAACCAACCATTTCCCTTGGAAAGATTTGGATTTAAAGTCCCCAGTTGGAATAAGTGACTAACTTTTAAAAAGGCGAGCGCATCTATTTCTGGTGCTAGAAAAATAACCCTGGAATTTGGATCTTGCCTTGGGCCAGAAATCTCTGGCAAGAAATCAATGCAACTTGCTTAGGATGGGAACATCAACTCATTTTGAGATACTATAACAGTTCCCTTAGCTGTAGTGTGTTCATGTATTTTAGCCATGGGAAGATTTAGATTTAAATATAGACAAGCAAGAGACCAAATCCACAGTATTAACACTTTTGTATTAAATTTAAGAACAAAAATCTGTATATTTGGTATTCACAGTATTTATAATGTTTGAAATAATTGGGTGTAGGAGAATGGCTGAGAGATTAGCCTCCCGATTACAACTTGAAATGTGTAACGGGGTAACTGACTTTAGATTTGTAATTTATCACTGAAAGATGTAAGAGGATTTTATGGTTTGCAAGCAGTATAGTATTGGAATGTTTGAGATTTGTTATATTTACAAATTTAATTTAGTCTTTAAGTACTGAGAATGTTTTGCTTGTCAGGAGAGGTGATAAACATACTTTAAAAAAAAAGAAAATGGAAAATGTTAAATTTATTAATGCAGTTTAAAGCATTTAGAGAAAATTTAAGCTTGTAAACATAACTGGTTGAAGGAAGTTTAGTTTGTTCAACTTGAGAATATTAATCAAAGCCCCCTTATTAAAATGTACTAGACTTATTAATAGAATAATGAGATTTGTATGTTGAATTTAAAGGCTTAAGGAATATGCCTTTAAATTTTATCATTTAAAAAATTGAATATAATTTTAAAAATCATCTTTTCTTTACATATCACCAACCTTCCACCTCTCCTCCATGGACCTCAAGCTAAAAGAGTAGTCTGCATTTTTTCCCTATGAGTCCTTACTATTCAAAAGATTGATGAAAAGGAAAAAAAAAGAGCTGTGATGAAATCCCAAGGAGAAGAAAACTGGGAGAGTGGAGAGGGAAGGAGAGCTTCTGAGACCAATAGGCTAATTTAGCTGGATCAGCTTTTCCTACCGGGCTATTTATGTATAAAAAACTCGCGGGTTGTATCTTTCTGTGCCCAGGGCTCCCTTACATAATGTAACAGTATTGTTTCCAACAATTTTCAGTTCAAATGTAACTGATTTCTGCTACAATATGAATGAAACAGGCTTAGGGAACTAGCCTGGAAACTATTTGACAAAATTGTTTTGATTGGAAGGGAATTCCATAACATTTTAGAGCTATTAAAACATGAAACATTTGTAACTTTGAGGTCAAATGTTGACTCACAAATGAGAGAAAAATGCAAGAATATCCAGGCGGAGTATTGTGAATTAGCTACAAATGACTTTCCCTGAAAGCACCCTTTTGTATATGGCACACTTTTAGAGTCTGTGAGAGCGAGTGTATGTTAGTGTTGCTGCTCTCACTAGAGCTTTTAAAGGACTATAGCTAATTTAAGTGTTGGCAAGGTGATATTGTAAAGTATTAATTAAAGTGTTCTCTCTCCTCAACCCCTACGAAAAAAATTCAATCCTGAATTGGCTTCTGGAACAATACAGACATTAGGTTAAAAACAAAGGAAATCTAAATAAACGTTGGACTTAGTTGATAATAATGTATCAATACTGTAACAAATACACCCAATTAATGTAAGATGCTAATAATAGGGGAAACTGGGTATGTCTGTGGAGGCATACAAGAACTCTTGTACCATCTGCTCATTTTTTTTCTGTAAATCTAAAACTGTTCTAATAGTAATGTCTATAAGTTAAAAAAAAAAAAAAAAGAAAGAAAGAAATCAGGAGACTGATAACACATAGAAGGCAGGATTGGGTTGAAACTGGGCCGGGACACATGAAGGGACTTCTGAGGTAGGCAGCAAAGTCCTGTTTCTTAACTTGGTTAGTTGTTACATAGATGCTCACCTTATAATGACTCATTAAGTTATACATTTGTTCTGTGTGGTTTTCAGTATCTGTGGTCTCATTTTTTTTCTTATAATATAAAAGCCAAAAACAAATAAACCAACAATGAGCTTCACCTGTTCCTTTTTACCGGTGTTGTTGTTTTTAATGTGGCTACTAGAAAATTTTAAATTACATATGTGATGCACATAATATTTTTATTGGAGAACTCTGCCGTCAAAGCTTCCAGTGTCCAGAATATGTTACATTTTGCCTTTGTGTGAACCTTTCATGCAAGATGCTTCTCAGGCTCTAAAAGGGCAGAGAGAAGGGACCTCGCTGAAATTACGGTGACTGGTCACATGATTTTTTTGTGCCAGCTTGCCTGGAACGTAGATCATTGACAAAACCAAGCCTCTGTGCCGAGGCACAGTGAGTCCAGAAATGTCAGTTTGGAGCAGAGAAAGGTTTATTGCAGAGCCAAGCAAGGAGAACGGGAGACCTGTGCTCAAAAGACCCGAACTCCCAGATGGTTTTCAGGGAAGACTTTAAAGGCAATATTTGGCATGACAGCTGCAGGGTGTATGACTTTCTTCTGATTGGTTGATGATGAGGTAACAGGGTGGTGTTCTAGGAATCTCAATCATCAACCTTCTGGTTCCAACCAGTCTGGGGTCTCAGCATGTAGTTACCATCTTCCACCTGGGTGGGGGCTTTAATTCCTGAGGAAGATATGTATCAGACTGATAGGTATTGGGTTGCCCAAAAAGTTCATTTGGAAAAACCCACACAAACTTTTTGGCCAACACAGTATATCCCTTGAGGAGGAACTGGGACTCTGTGTTATCACTGAACTATTGTTTCTTGACTGCTTTTCCTTTTGTTCCTGGATTCCCTTACTTCCCTTAAGATCATTACTGAGACCTGTTCAAGGGCAAGCCTTGTGGCCAGGCTTAGATCACAAAATGGCTTAGGCAAAAATGGCTTCTCTTATGTGAAGAAAGCCACGCCTATTTCTCTATCTCTGGAGACCCCCTACCCTATCTGCTAACAATGGTGAGGATACTAGTTTTTGAGGCCGCAAATGAAAGCTCTGTGCACCATCTGAAGATGCTCTGTATTCTCTGAAGCAAACATAAAATTATTGCTATCGTTTCCATATTTTATTCTTAATATTTCTGCACATACTTGCTGTCTCACACCATCACTGGAGAAAATAAAATTGTTCTTAAGTCTTGGGTCCATAAATGTGGCAATGGACCAAATAAATTGGCTTCTAAGATAACACAATTCCCTGCATTTCCATCTGCAATTTGGCTTTTGTGGCATGCACACCAATTTTAGCATCTTCCCTGGCTTATTTACAGATAAAAAACACTTGCTCTCTTAAGGAACATTGCTTTGGCTATTTCTTTGGCAGTTTCTGTCATATGAACTACTTTCTCTGCAGGCAACCACTGGTGGTTTCTAAGCCCTGTTAAATTGGTATTTTAATCTGCAAAGTACTGCATTAAAGAAGTCTTTCATTCAAGCAGCCTTTTAAGAATGTAATTGCTGCTATTTCATCTTGTTTGAACATCTTGTATAAGTACACAACAAGGCAACTCCAGAATCCTTTGTCTGTCTTGTGGTTTGTCTTTGCTTGAAGGAAAATGATGAAAGTGGCCTGTTATCTTTCTGTTTACAGTCAGTAATTCTGCTTCATTAGGCTGCATGCTAATTACTTTCAGAAAACACAACCGAAGATTCATGGCCTAAATGGAATTAAATAACTAAAACCCAAAGGCAGTTTTAGAAGTTATTTTATTTAATGTTATGAATCTTAGAACACTAGACAGTTCTACAAAGATTAGAATTATGATATAATCTAATCTCCATTATTCTGCCTTGTTATTTAAAATTTTTATAAAGCTTGTTGATTCAAAAAAGATGATAGTCTTCCTAAAATTTTCTAGTTAATGATCTCTCTATATTAGAAGTTTCTTAGTTTTTTTCCATAACATATAGAGCTTTCAAAATCCTCATTAATTATTGTAACATTTTACTCTACAAACTAAAAATATATATTTAGACTTCAACTGAGTGACAGGAATTAAAAATCCAAAGCACACAAATTTTTTTTTGCTCTGAGTTACATTAAAATGCTTACTTATACTTGAAAGTACGTATTCAGATATTAATAATGACTCTGAATGATATGTCTTGTTCTATTACTGACATTGTTAAGCTGAGTAACTTTAATGGTTAGCTTTGCAGTCACTTGCAAATTGATCATATGCAAGTTCAGGAGGCTAGAAATGACATTAAAGTTGGCATTCTGCTACTCAGAATGCCAGAAAGCTTTTGACCTTCCAAAGCTCAAAGCCAATGCCAAAACCAGATTTTGGCCAAATATTGTGGCTGAAGTCAAGCTTTGATACAACCCTCATTCCTAGGAAAAGTACAGGCATGTAGGCAGGCAGCAAAGGGTAGCTACCATAGACAGCTACAATAGAAAGAAGTAATTTTTTGCTCAAATTGATATATAAGAGAATATATTAATATAATTAATATAGAATACATTAATATAATTAATACAGAATATATTGATATAATTAATAGAGAATTAGGCCAGGAGTCAGATTTGATGATCAGGGCTATAGAACATTCTTGTCAATTAAGGGGAAGTTTAGATTAGACCCACCCTTTATGAAAAGTCTGCTAAATATCATACCTATGGTATGTATTTTCTACATGCAGCCCAGATGTCTGCTAGTTTGATGGGCCCTGCTAGTTAGTAGTTATACCACAACCTGCCCCCACTCTCATCAGTGACCCCAGTTATTTCCAGAAGACACCCAAAGGTGTGACTGTCATCTTCCTTCTGTTGATTGGTACCTTGTGTCTGTGGACATTGTCGATACAACTGCTGGGAGAAGACCCACACCCAGCAGGGGTGCGCCCAGGATTCTGCCAAGGACACTGCCTCTGGGTTCACTCATATTCCAACTGAATGGTGTTTGCCAAGGGTTTGGGCAGTGGTGGATGTGGTTTCCTCCAAAAGCCACTTTCCTTATGTTGAAAGCCCCTCAAATCCCCCTTGAACTATAAACTTTCAGTCTCTTTAGAGACTAAAAACTAGTCACTATTCTATCACCTTTCAACTTCCTGTTTTTTTCCCCATTCCTCAGCCCTTCTCATAGAAACATCCGTCCACCTTCTTCCAGTTTAAAAAAAAGAAAAAAATGCCTCCAAATGTTGACAGAGACAAATCAATGCTAGTGTTTATAGAGGATAGGGGGGTGAGAATAGGATATTATTTCTAGCTGTTCCCAAGTTTGGATGTTGTTCTGTTTTTCTGTTGCTGCATAACAAGTTGCCACAAGTTTGGTGGCTTCAAACCCCCATTTTATTATCTCACAATTCCATAGGTCAAAAGTTCAGGTAAGCTCCACTGGGCTCTCTCCTTAGGATTTCACAGATTTTCACTTCTGTTACTATCTGGAGAAAACTCTGCTTTTAAAGTGCTCATGAGACCCACCCAGATAATCTCCTTTTGGGGAAATGATATCTCATCATAATCCCAGGTTTCATCCCTACTCGAAAGGGACGGGATTATGCAAGAGTGAGGGTCATTGGGGGCCATTCTTAGAATGGTGCCTACCACATAGGTACGTCAGAATTATCACTTTGATCAGAATCAAATTTACAGATTCTCGGCCATCCCTCGTCTTCTCTGAGATTCTGGTTTAGCAGAGCTGAGCAGAACTCCGGAATCTGTATGTTTCACAGGTTCCCTATGTGATTCTGAGATGGTCTTTTCTGGGAGAGAGTTGGGATATCAATAAGTAGCCCCAAAGGGTCTGCTATATGTATACCATCTTTTTTCCTCACAATAGCTCTGTCATATAAGTCTTGTGTTTCTTCCATTTTAGAGGAGAGGAAACTGGGATACAAAGAGTCTAAGTAACTTGCCCAACACCTCAGAGTAAGTGAAGAGCTCAGGAAGTATGGTTTACACAACTGCATGGTTCATCATTCTTTTAGAAATGGATTGATAACCCTAGAGTCTTCTGAGAGCCAGGTAGGTAGACTTAAATTTAGAATAACCTGGACTAGGAATCCCAAATTAAGGGAAATAGTAAATGTACTCAATACTTGTCAAATTTAACTTCTGGACCACTCAGGGAGACCACTCTAGGTAGGTAATAATGATGCAGATGGGAGTGAAGATAGAGAAAAAGGAACAAATTTGAAAAGTATGGAAATGTGGGTTCTCTTCTCTCACCAAAGACAGCCTGTCAGAGCCAGGTGAGGGATCATGGGAATTAGGAAGTGGTGATTAGACATGGAGCCTACTGTGCCAGGTTAATGGATGAGGGCTTTGTAATGCAACCCAGTATCTTTATCATAACAAGATCAAAGTAAGGCTGAGATGGGGGGTGAGAGGCAGTGGTGGGAGGTGGGGTGAATGTCATACACAGACTGGATGCAAGCCACTGAGGGGATTTACTGTTGCCTTCTCAATGGGTCTGATTAACTTTGGGACAAAGGTCAGTTTATATTTTTCCTCTCCATTCTACCCTTTGGTTCCAGAAGCTTCTCCCAGATAACCACATGGCTTATTTTCTCATTTCATTCACGTCCCTGCTGAAGATGGGGAGAAAAAATTACTGGTGAAAACCAGAAGGTTTGAAAAATAAACCCAGGTTGCTCTTTTGTCTAGTTTTTTGGGAAACAAGGAAAAGGGAATTAAATCTGTTTTCAATTTTTTTTAAGTTTCTTTCTCTTTTAAAAAAATTAATTAATTTATTTGACTGCACTGGGTCTTAGTTGTGGCATGCAGGATCTTTAGTTGCACCCAGGATCTTTTAGTTGTGGCACGTGGGATCTAGTTCCCTGATGAGGGATCAAACCCAGGCCCCCTGCATTGGGAGCGTGGAGTCTTAGCCACTGGACTACCAGGGAAGTCCTGTTTTCAAATTTTAAACTTTTATTATTTCTGCTATTACACATGATGAGATGAGGGATCAAACCCAGGCCCCCTGCATTGGGAGCGTGGAGTCTTAGCCACTGGACTACCAGGGAAGTCCTGTTTTCAAATTTTAAACTTTTATTATTTCTGCTATTACACACTCATCATTCACTATATTCCATGCATTTTTTTAAATTTATTTTTTATTTTTTGGCCTTCCCTGCTGACTCATGCTAGGCTTAAAGAATGACAATACCATGAACACCCATGAATTCAATATCTTGTTTAACAAAGGACTATTACCAGTGCCTTTGTAGCCAAGCCCACCCTGTGTGCCTCCTTGCTCTCATCCCTCTGTCTTACCAGGCATAACCACAATCCTGAATTTTATGCCTGTTATTCTCTTATTTTTCTTTATGATTTTATCACATATCAATCTCTAATCAATATATTGTTTAGTTTTCTGTATTTTTGAACTTCATGTATGTGGAATTCCATGGAGTCTAGTCTTCTGTGACTTGTTTTTTTGCTCACCTTGTGCTTTTGAAATGCAAACAACTTCATATTCATACCTAGTATTCCACTTAAAGAACAAGCCACAATCTATCCATTCTCTTATCAATTGGTTTGGGTAAATTTCATGTTTTTTACTGTTGCAAACATTGCTGCTATAAACACTTTGCCTCCTGATATTTATATTCAAGTGTTCTTTAGCAAATACAACTGGAAGTGGAACTGCTGGGTCATAAGTTATGTGCATCTTTGACATTATTAATTAATGTCAAATTGTTTTCCAAATAGTTTGTATCTACTTCTACTTCCATTAATTAGAAGAGTACACGAGTATCCCTCGTTTCTCATCTGCAATCAAATTTGATATTATGAGGATTTAAAATTTTGCCCATCTGGTGGATGTAAAATATCTCATTTTAGCTTTGATTTGCAGTTTCCTGGATAATAATGAAGGTGAGAATCTTTTCATATATTTCTTTCCACTGGCTATGCTTTTTCCTCTCTGAAGTCCCTATTCAAGTCTTTCGCCCATTTAATTGTGTTGTCTCTGCCTTACTGATGTTTTGGAATTCTTCATATAGAGTCTGTTTCAGGATTGTTTATTCAGCTTCACTGTCAGTTAGTTTCAATTACTATATAATAGGGCAAGTATTCCTACTTTGTTCTTTTTCACGTTTTCATATAATAGGATTAGCTTACTAGTTTTCACATACGCACACGTGCACTCTTACATATTTTATATCTTTCTCCATTTATATGGTCTTGTTGAAAGGTAAACTGAGGCATATTAAAATTTTAGAGAATTTACTTAAGCAAATACAGGTGTGAATGGAGCACCATTAAACCAGAAGTGGTTAGAATCTGCACTCTGCCAATAGGAGTTAGGGGGAAAGACTTTTATAGAGAAGAGGTGGAAGCAAAGCAAGGAAATTGTTTGATTGGCTATAGCTTAAGTGGTTGCATTATTTTGGAAAGGCTAGTTGGCTGTTTGTGATTGGTTGTCCTTAGGTTTAAATTTCTTAGCCTTGAGGCATTACAGGCTTAGGTTCTGGTTTGCTTACATAGGCTACTAAGGCACTAATGTCGCTTTTGTATGATGTCCTCCTTGTTTAAGTCTTCCTTAATATTAATTTAATTTAATTTAATATTTAATATTAGATTTATATTTTCTCTCTAGAGGTCTTACATGTCTTTTATTAGATTTATTTCTAAGTTTGTTGTTGTTATTATATATCCTCTTTGTTACTTATGCAATTTGCTATTGTATACTGATTTTGTAGCAGTATACAAATGCAATTTGCTATTGTATACAAATGCAAATGCAATATACAAATGCAATTTGCTATTGTATACAAATGCAAATGCAATATACAAATGCAATTTGCTATTGTATACAAATGCAAATGCAATATACAAATGCAATTTGCTATTGTATACAAATGCAAATGCAATATACAAATGCAATTTGCTATTGTATACTGATTTTGTAGCCAGAAACTTTGCTAACTCTATTAATTTTTAAACTTTAATATCTTTACTTCTTTTTCTGTCTTAATTTGCTTCTTTGTTCACTTGACTATAAACTTCTTTATGCGTTTATTTTATGTTTAATTTCTTGTCTTGCTCTAGGAAGTTGTGCCTATTCTACGTTTGCTCTGTATTTCCTTTTGAGCCTCTGTTTGAATCCTACTGGGTGTCTGAAACTTGGTGATCTAGTCTACTCTTGCTAGGTTATGTGAAATAACAAACAACCACCAAGTCTAAGTGGCTTACAACCACAGAGGTTTACTTCTTATTCATCTGACATGTTATTCACTGGTCAGTCTGCTACACATCTTCATTCTGGAATCTGGGTTGAAGGAGGAGTCCATTCCTGGGACAGGCTATTTTGTGTGTCAGGAAAAAGAGCAATGCGTAACTGCTGGAAAGCTCTTCAAGCTTCTGGTTGGATGGTGCATACAACACTTCCAAGTACGTTGCATTAGGCAAAACAAGCCACGTGGCCAAGTCTGATGTCAGGGGGGTGGAGAAGTACAATCAAATCACAGGGAGAGAAGAGAGAATGTTAGGGAACAATAATACAATCTACAACACCTGCCTTTTGGGTTTTTTTTGAATAGTCTCTACATAGAATTTCTAAACAAGATCTTTTGGTAACTAATTCAGAGCTGCCCCTGCCTGGCCCCAATTATATGCTATATCCAGTTCAAAATAGCTGATCTGGATGATTTGTTTATGCTTTGGTTATACATGCTCTTGTACCTTCTACATGTAGTTTTGTCTCACCCCAACTATTAGATTGAAGATGATTAAGAATCTGCTGAAAACAATGAAAAACACACATACCCAGTTGTGCTTACCACTTAAGGGAGTTTTTAAGAACTCCCTGAATATCATGCATGAGCTATATGTCCCTGCTATTTTTGCAGTTGCCTATTAGCACATCAGTATTCTCCACCAGACTACACTGTGAGGTCAGGTAGCATCTGTTTTGTTCACTGTTGTGTCCCAGGGACTAGCACAACATTTAGCATATAATAGCCTTCAAAAAAAATGTATGAAATGAACAAACAAACTAAACTGGAATTAGATTGCAAGGCTAGAGTCCCAAATCAAATGAATAAGGTCAAGGTAGTAGGATAAGCTATAATCATTAGAAGCCCAGGATAAAATAGAGATAATATTTATACTAAATCAACAGAATCTTTGGAAATTGTCTGCTTCTTTTCTGTAAAGCCATTGAACAACAAAAAGCCTGAATAGATTGAAGCTAGCTTCTAAGTCAGTGTAAGTGAACTGTTTTGTTGTTGTTTGTTTTGTTTTTTTCTTCCCCTTTTTCCTTCAGCGGTTCGCAGGCAGAACTTGTCAGGCTGGTAATGATTGTTTCTATTTTATGTCGTATCCCTCTGAGAACAGCACCATGTGAGAGTCCCCTAAAGGTAGACAGCCTGGATGAATGAATGGGTGCTTTTAAGAACCAGCCTTTCCTGTATACCCAGAACCACCAGCAGAGGTCAGGCCTGATCTCTGTGGTGATCCTGCTGTCTGCTTTTGGTTAACCGTTTTCATAACAATGTTTTTCCATATGTGGCATGCTTCTTATACGTAGGGCACATTTTCTCTATCACCTCCCATGATCAAGGACAACTATTATGTGCTTATTTATTTATTCATGCAGTAAAGATGTATCATGTGCTTACTCTCTGCCCTGTACTGAGACTAAGGTGGTAAGCAAAACAGACATAATCCCTGCCTTCCTGAAGAATTATACCGGGGAGGACAGTTAATTCAATGAATAATTTTAAAAAATTATTATTTGGGTTATGCTGGTTGAAGTACATGGTACTAGGAGGGTAAGTGTAAGAAAATGGACAAAAAGTAGCCTAAGGAACCAGGGAAATGCTTCCAGGGAAGCAAGGTTTCTAGTGAGTTCTAAAAGATATCTGAGTTAAGTAGACCAGGAACCATAGAGAGAGCCTGTAATTTATCTTAAGCAAGTTTTTGTTCTTGTAATGAGAAGAGAGAAGAGAGAGGGTCTTGTTAAACTCATAGACTCTGAGCTATGCTCTCAGGAAAGTAACAGTTCTTGATTCACTAGGCTATTGTCAGGATTAAATGCGTTAACTTATGTAAGTGTCTGGCATAAAGTAAGCATTCAATGTATGTTGGCCCTTATTGTTATTCACTGGAATATTCAGCAATATCCGCTGTGCCTCAGTTATTTTTCAGATTCAAAAATTCTCTGTGAATCAGAATTGTGCTACCTCAGTGAACTTCAATCTGCTAAATTTTGTTTCTGAAACACAGCCACTTTTTGGCTTTGATTGTTGTTTATGTGTCCTGTGTAGACAGCACAGGAGAATCTGGCTAAATTTCACAAGGCAATGTGAGATGTACAGCTCCAAGCTACATAATGTAGTTATAAGTTGTATAATATAATTTTTTTCTAATCCCGTAAGAAATTCCATAGATAACATGGCCACATTGATAGAAATAGAGCCCTTGAATCTTAAGATAGCAAATCACAGACTTATTTCAAAGTTATTGAGGCACAGCTCTTTGTAGTGTCTTATATCCAATCAGTTTTAATAGCATTTTCATCTCACTTGACAATATAATCCCATCAGTCTCAGAGCTGCACAGTATCTTAAGTCACATAACTTTCCTTGACTGTTTAATGAGGATCTTTGTGGCTGAATTTTGGTGAGTGCTTTGAAGTCTCTTTCCAATAAAGGGAGCACTGAAAAAGATGTACAGGGCATAATTGAATGGTCTCAGGTTGTTGTAGAGATTAGAAGCAAAAAACTGCAAAATATGCAAGTAGACCTGACAGAAAACAAAACAAAACAAAACAAAAACCTCTGAAAAGAAGAGGACACCTTTTAAATTACAAATTATTTTTGTTTTCTGAAATACTCTACTCCAGGATATCAGTCACATGCCCTCCTGAATTTTGAACATTTTAAGTTCTAGTTTTCTAACTTGCCCATTATCCACTCCTTGTCAATCTTTTTGATTTTCAAAGTATGCCAGAACTTTTTTTTTGTCAGAACTTTCTTTATAGCTGTTAAAAAAATAAAGTCATAGGTTTTAGACCAATTTTATATTTTATTTATTTATTTGGCTACGCCAGGTCTTAGTTGCGGCACGCGGGATCTTCATTGCTGCGTGCAGGATCTTAAGTTGCAGCATGTGAGATCTAGTTCCCTGACCAGAGATCGAACCTGGGCCCCCTGCATTGGGAGCATGGAGTCTTAGCCACTGGACCACCAGGGAAGTCTGTATACCAATTTTATTTATATCTACATACAGATACATAGAAAAATACTATAAGACATTAGTCATGGGTCTCATTGGGTTCTGGAATTAAGGGAAGCTTTTATTTTTCTTGTTATCATTTTTCTGTTTATAATATTAGTTTTGTAAAAAAAAAAAAATGTGTGTGGTGTTGGTTTTCTAAGTGGACCTGGATAATAGTTCTCTGTCCTAAGCAATTCCATCTGAACATAATTCACTTATTTTAAAACAAGACAAAGCCAATCAAAAAAGTTACCTGGCAGAAGAAATATTAGATCTTATTGGAAAATCCCCCAGTTCCAGAATGCTTTGCTGGTCAAGGGTTAGTATATGAATTCTACAACTTGCCTTTACATAGTTCTTCAGGGCCTTACCCTTGGATTGATTCATAATTGAGACCAAGTTAAATTTTCTGGAAAAAAGGAGTCCACTGCTCAGCAGGCTAGCTGCCTTCAGACTGGCTACATTAACTTTACCTATCCCCAGCCTAGCCAAAGAATCAATAAAGGCTGTTGGCATAAAGTCATAAATTTGATTTCTATATCCCAAATCACTTCCATTCTGGGCTGACCTCACATTGGCAGAGTCTGGTTTGATGACAAGGTCATTTTCCCACATGTTGTATTCAGCCGTTTGAAAGGTACAATGTGTTGGTTCAAATCTGATCCTTGGGGAATATTTGCTCGTTTTACAAGCAGCTCCTCTAGTTGACATAATTCAATCCAATGGGAAGTTGCTCCTCATGGAACCTGACATGCTAAACCTCAGGGTTGTCCTAACTGGGTCTCCGGGTGCCCTGAGGAAGGCTGCCCGGGGATCTGCTCAGCCAGGCTGGTGGTACTCAGGCCCTGCTCCCCCTCTCCTCCAATTTCAACTCGAACCTTTAAGAGCAATCAACAAGGAAGTCTTTGTACTTCAAAATGTTCTCATTTATGATAGCTCTAGTGTGGGGGGAAAAACTCAACCTAAGGATTTGATTGAAAAGTTTCTCCTTAGCCCCAGAATAGTCATTTTTATAATAATAAATTCTTTCCATTACTCAGAACCTTTAAACTACTTTAAAAGCAACGGGTCTCGTTGATTTTAATTTCAGAGCTGAAAACCAGGTACACTAGCAATTTTATCTAGTAAGTGAAGAAACTGAGGTCCCAAGAGAACCAAGTGGACTGGCCCCAAGTCATATGAGTAGTTCTTATCGGAGCTGGGTAAAAACCTGATCTCCAACCCAATGCCTTTCCCACTGCCTCATTCTGCCCTTCTAATCCCCTTATCAATGCTGGCTAAGGGACTATTGTATTAGATATCATCATTATTAACAATGATCACTACCATTTATAGAGCCCTTTGTAGGTGCCTGATGCTGTGTATCAAACTCAGTCTTGACAACAGCCCAGTGAGGTACGTCTTCTTATTATCCCACTTTATAGTCGAGAAAATTGAGTCCCAGAGAGGATAAGTAACTCTCCCAACATTTTAAATGACAGTGCGTAAAAGGCAGGACAAGATTTAAATCCAATTCTTTCTGACCCCAGAACCCAAGCTTTGAACTATCTGGCACTATGGCTGGATTTCTCAGAACCTTCTTTTCTTACCAAAAGATATAAAAGTATCTTTTAAAGGCTCTTGGCCTTGAAGGCTTGTTATCCCACCTAACATATCAGCATCATTATCAGGCCCTAGGATCTCATTTTAATGCTCTCTCCCGGCCCATAAGTTAGAATATAATTCTTTTAAAAGAGGCTCCTTTTTGTTGTAAGGTAACTAACCCCCCCCTACTCCCTCTTACACTAAATTCTGCTCTTTGGGGGATGCGCTAGTAACAAAATCACAACGGAGTCCACACAAAGATTTCGAGCACCCTAGATTGGTAGTTGCTAAAGACGGCATTTAAAAAGCCAGGGATGGCGGGGCAGAGGCTTCTTGCCTGGGAAAGACAAGAGTATGGGGCCCATCTGGGCTGCCCACCAGATCCAGGCAAGTGTAGCACATCGTAAATAACCTCTTACACAAGCTTCACTGCCAGCTCAAAAAGGGTTTTGAATGTATTTGGTTTGCTTTTAAAGAGAGTGTGAGCTAAAGTCTGTCATTTAAAATTGCCCAGAACTCATGTCACAAGAACAGGTGGGTCTGGATTGAAAACAAAATAAATGAGAGACTGAATTTACCAAAGCAAACATTATGGAGTGATTATTTTGCTTTAGAACAGGATTACCCTTGAGACTCTTTAAAGCAGGGATCTCCCTTACTACAATTAAGATGTAAATTTCTCCATTCAAATTTGGTTAACACTCCTGACCTTTCAGGAAAATGCTTGTTTTATTAAGCAAAGGATCCCTTGTGCAGAAGAGCAAATTAAAGGTTTGATTCTTTCTTAGAAATACTAAAGAAGGTCTGCAAAGCGTTATTTCCTTTTCCTTTCTGAATGTTAAAGCTGTTAAAGAAGTCTCTTTATGGGAAAATTTTTATTTTTAAATATTACCCAATGCTCTTTCCTAAAACATACCTATTAAAGCTCGAGATCAGGAAGAGATTAACAAGCCTTTTTGAGATCACATTTTATCTGCTGCTGAAAAGCCCTTTATCAGTAGGTGGCTCTCTAAGAATGAGATTACTATATTGTGGAGACAATGAAGTCAGTCTGGAAAGCAAAATTCCACCCTTTCTGGGGCACCTTTTTGAAGGAAACAGCTTTGACCTGCCCCGTGAGAGGGCTCCTCTTCCTGAGCTGTTCATCTCTGCATCTGCTGTTTGCACAAAAGGATGTCCACATAGTACCCTTCTTAGAACCACAGACTTTCAAGGCTAGAAAGGACCTCTTAAGTAATGGCTTAGCTTGCAGCCTTTTGGTCCTGGGATCACAGGATCTGTAAAGCGTGGAGGAAATTTAGAAATCATCTTCAACTCTCTCGTTTTTTTGATGAGGAAGTTGAGACCTGACATGAAGGACTGATCACCCAGCTAGTTCTTAGCTGAGGTCATCTAGTTAGTTCTTAGCTGAGCCAGGACAAGAGCCCTAGTGGGCTTGCTCCATGTCCAGTGCTTCCTGGCTTATTGGTGAACATTATGGGGGCATAGAGAGTGAAAAGATACCAGCCTCTCTTTACACTCATGATATAGCCACTCTGCTAGGACCCATTACAAATGTCAGCTGCTGAATCTTTCTCTCCATGCTAACTTTCTCAGGTATCTTATTTCTGCCAACCAAATCATCATTTCCCCCATCGCCCAGATTCAAAAACCTAGGTTCTCTATTGGCTAGTCCCTTTAGCATGATTCAATGTGTGTTTGGAAACGTTCTAGGCTCCAGGGTATAGACGTGAACAAAACAGACAAAAATTTCTACTCTCATGAAGGAAACAAAATAAAGAAATTAGTCAGTTATATAGCATGTTAGTGATGAATGCTAAGGAAGAAAAAAAAAAAAGAAAGCAGGAAATAGGGATGTGAAGTGTTAGGGAAGGAATGGAAATTGGGTCAGGGGAAGCCTCACTGAGAAAGTCACTTTTTTTTTCCCCCATTAGATATTATTATTTATTTTAATTTATTTATTTACTTTATGAAACATAATTATTATTCAGGAAAATAAGATTTTTATACTGTTTGGAGAAAGTCACTTTTGAGCTAAGACTGAAGGAAGGGATGGAGTTAGTTGTAAGGCTATGGAGAGGAAGCATATTCTAGGCAAAGGGAACAGCAGGTGTGAAGGCTCTGAGTCAGGAGTAGGCTTGGAATTTTTAGAAACAGTAAGGAGACCAATAGATTATTTATAAATTTTTATCAAGTACAGATTTTTTCTTTATCAATGTAACCCACTCCCTCATTCATTCCTAATGTCATCTCTTTAGACTAGATTCCTAAACCTGGATTCTTACAATTCTTATCTAACTGGTCTCTTCACTCTGAGTCTCTTTCCCAGGATGCCAGATCTTTAACTAAATGTAGTGTGGCATCCTGGGCCTGCTTGGGCCTGATCATGTACTGAATATTTACCACTTTCATCTGATGATGGAGTGTTGCTGTGCACACTCAACTTTATGGCTTGTTGGGTCAGATAATACCTAGTTCATGATGGACAGTTCAGGTCACATGGCAAATTGGTGGACCATGGTTAAGCATTCAGTCTCTACTAAGGCCCAGTAGAAGGCAAAGCCCTGTTTCTCAAAAGGAGAGAAGCTATCCACAGATGATGGCTGGGTTTTGCTCCAAAATCCTGAGTCCATGCTGTGATTCACCTATAGGGACTGCCAAAGGCTCCAAAAAGCATTCCTATCTGCCATTGTTGCTCCAAACACCATCAGATCTGCTGGAATGTATGAACCAACTGGTAGAGTTTTTTGTGCAAGAAGTTGTCTTGTTCTGTGCTCCACTCAAAACTGGCACCTTTTGCTCTATGGTAACTTACTAAGGCATTTCTTTCCTCTTAAAATTTTTTTCCTTCCCTTTCTATTTTTCCATACTAGCTTTAGAGACTTGGAGAAGTTAGTTTAAATTTAAATACATAAATACATAAATAAATGAATGAATAACTGATGAGTTTCACAGAAGGAACTTGGAACTAGTCCATTCAACTCGAAAATCTATGTACTTAACCACTATACTGTATGCATATTTATAAACTGCCCCCTCCCTGGCATAATATATGATGAACATTTTCCTCATAATATTTTGTTTCTCATAACATTAAAAACATAAACATAAAAACATAATATTATGTTTCCCATAATATAAAAACTTTTCATAAACATAATTTTTGTGACTGTTTAACAGTTAGTTGTATGACCTTTTGGCTATTGAAAAGAGAGCACATTATCAACATCTTTTTTCATGTATTCTTATCTGGCTTTCTAATTGTTGACTTAGAATATTCTTGGAATGAAATTGCTAGGTTAAAGGTATGAACATTTCTAAGGCTCTTCATACTTAATGCCAGATTTCTTTCCACAGTGATCTCAAATTCTTTTGTTTTGGGCATCTGTTGCCATAGAGATTATATGATCTGTGGGGTCAGATATCATTTCTAAATTCCCAGGTCCTTTTGCAACACAGGGGATAGCTCTGCATACATATTAGGAAAGTAGTAAATAGATGAGTTGATTGGAATGGTTGGAATTGAGTAACTTGAGTGCCTTGTCTTGTGTGGAGGAATTGAAACCCAGGTGCATACTGGCTGGATGAGAAGTGGAAACTATTCACTTCAACCAGCTTGATCCATGTAATTAAGGGGAAAAGTGGACATAAACACAGATATGTGTCTCAACAAAAAGACAACCTACTGAATGGGAGAAAATATTTGCAAATTATATGACCAATAAGGGGTTAATATCCAAAATATATAAATAGCTCATACAACTCATCATCAAAAAAGCAAACAACCCAATTAAAAAATGGGCAGAAGACCTGAATAGACCTTTTTCCAAAGAGGACATGCAGATGGCCAACAGACACATGACAAGATGTTCAACATCGGTAATCATCATGGAAATGCAAATCACAAGCACAGTGAGATTTCACCTCACACCTGTCAGAATGGCTATCATCAAAAAGAACACAAATAACAAATGTTGGTGCGGATGTGGAGAAAAGGGAACCCTCCTACACTGCTGGTTGGAATGTAAATTGGTGCAGCCACTATGGAGAACAGTATGGAGTGTTCTCAAAAAACTAGTTTCTCAAAGAACTACCATATAAGCCAGCAATTCCACTCCTGGGTATATATCCAAAAAAAGCCCCCCAGAACACTAATTTGAAAAGATACATGCACCCCAATGTTCATAGCAGCATTATTTACAATTGTCAAGATATGAAATCAACCTAAGTGTCCATCAAGAGCTGAATAGATAAAGAAGATGTGTTGTGTATATATATATATATATATATATGTACACACACAATGGAATACTACTACTCAGCCATAAAAAGAATGAAATTTTGTCATTTGCAACAACATGGATGGACTTGGAGGGCATTATGTTAAGTGAAATAAGTCAGACAGAGAAAGACAAATACTATATGATATCACATATGTGGAATCTAAAAAAATACAACAAACTAGTGAATATAAGAAGCAAGAAACAGATTCACAGATACAGAGAACAAACTAATGGTTGCTAGTGGGGAGAGGCGAGGAGGAGGGGCAATAGAAGGATAGAGGACTAAGAGGTACAAACTATTATGTTTAAAATAAGCTACAAGGATATATTATTACAACACAGGGAACACAGCCAACATTTTATAACTATAAATGAAGTATAACCTTTAAAAATTGTGAATCATGGGCTTCTCTGGTGGCGCAGTGGTTGGGAGTCTGCTTGCCGTTGCAGGGGACACGGGTTCGTGCCCCAGTCCCGGAAGATCCCACATGCTGCGGAGCGGCTGGGCCCATGAGCCACGGCCACTGAGCCTGCGCGTCCGGAGCCTGTGCTCCGCAACGGGAGAGGCCACAACAGTGAGAGTCCCGCGTATCGCAAAAAAAAACAAAAACAAAACTTAATGCTATAGAACAGAGGAATGTAATGGAGAAGAACAACAAAGTTGGTTCTTTTAAGACCCAAAAAAAAAAAAAAAAAAAAAATTGTGAATCACTATACTGTACACCTGTAACATATAATATTGTACATCAACTATACTTCAAAAGAAAATTATAAAAACAAAACAAAACAGATATGTGTCCAATGTTAACAGCAACTGTCTCTGGAAGCCACAGCAGAAACTGTCGGTTTCCCATAATCCAGTTCCCAACCCCATTCATGATCTTCTTAACCCATCTACAACTCCATACTCCACCACCTTCCAGCCAAGTGTGGCCACAGGGCACAGCTCTGTCCAATAAGATGAGAGCAAAGTCTCCTGGGCAGGACTCACAGAGAAGCTTTTGTGCTCTTGATTTTAAAAGGCCATTTTCATTTCTTTCCCCTTCTTCCTGTCCAGAACACTACATGATGCCTGAGGATGCAGCAGCCTTCTTGAGATCATGAGAGGCCAAAGAATAAGAACAAACTGTAACTAGTTAAGGCTGGTAAGACATGAATATTAATGGAGATAACACTTACACATTGCCTACTTCACTGTTCCAGCAGTTCGTACATATTAAACTATTAATCCTTTCAATAGGAGGTGAAGGATATTATTGGTTTTTATTTTATTTTATTTTATTTATTTATTTATTTTTGGCTGTGTTGAGTCTTCGCTGCTGCGTGCGGGCTTTCTCTAGTTGTGGCAGGCTTTCTCTAGTTGTGGCAGTCTTCATTGCAGTGCACGGGTTTCTCATTGCAGTGGCTTCTCTTGTGGAGCACGGGCTCTAGGTGCACGGGCTTCAGTAGTTATGGCATGTGGGCTCAGTAGTTATGGCTCACAGGCTCAGGAGTTGTGGCTTGCGGGCTCTAGAGCGCAGGCTCAGTAGTTGTGGCGCACGGGCTTAGTTGCTCTGCGGCGTGTGGGATATTCCCAGACCAGGGATCGAATCCCTGTCCCCTGTATCGGCAGGCGGATACTTAACCACTGCGCCACCAGGGAAGTCCCATAACCATGTTTTGTATTAAGACACTATTGGCATAGACATGGCCTGGGGCAAGTGGTTTAATCTCACTGGACCTATTTCTCCATCTGACAAATAGACTAAATCAGTGACTTTTTTGTTAGTGATCCATAGCAGAAATATGATTGAGAACAACAAATCATGTATGTGTTTATGTGTGTAACTATAAGTTTCATAAAATAGCTTACCCTTAGAAAGACAGTTTTTTTTTTTCCTTGTCTTTTGTTTGTTTGTTTTGACTGCACCACACGGCTTATGGGATATTAATTCCCTGACCAGGGTTCAAACCGTATCCCCTGCAGTGGAAGTGTGGAGTCCTAACCACTGGACCACCAGGGAATTCCCGAAAGACAGTTGTTTTATTTTAAGCAGAAGTTTTAGGTTTTTAGAAGTTTAGAAGTTTTAAGCAGCAAAATCGAGGGGAAAGATACAAAGATTCCCCCACTTGGCCCCACATGTGCACAGCCTCCCCCATTATCAACATCCCCTGCCAGAGTGGGACATTTGTTACAATTGATGAACCTACCTTGACACATCATAATCACCCAAAATCTATGGTTTACATTAGGGTTCACTCTTGTGTTGTACATTCTATGAGTTTGCACAAATGTATAATGGCATGTGTCCACCATTATAGTATCATACAGGGTAATTTCACTGCCCTAAATATCCTCTGTGCTCTATCTATTCATTCCTCCCCTTAGGCCCTGGCAACCACTGAACTTTTTACCATCTCCATAGTTTTGCCTTTTCCAGAATGTTGTATTGTTGGAATCATACAGTATGTAGCCTTCTCAGATTGGCTTCTTCCATTTAGTGATACACATTCAAGATTCCTCCATGTCTTTTCATGGCTTGATAATTCATTTCCTTTATGCACTGAAAACTATTCCATTGTCTGGATGTACCAGTTTATTCATCCATTCACCTATGGAAAGAATCTTGGTTGCTTCCAAGTTTTGACAGTTATGAATAAAGCTGCTACCAACATCTGTGTGCAGGTTTTTGTGTGGACATAAGTCTGCAGCTCCTTTGGGTAGATACCAAGGAGTTCGTTTATTGGATTGTATGGTAAGAGTATGTTTACTTTTGTAAGAAACTGCCAAAATGTCTTCCCAAGTGTCTTTACCATTTTGCACTCCCAATGGAATACATGAGAGTTCTTGTTTTTCCCTATCTTTGTCAGCATTTGGTGTTGTCAGTGTTCTGGATTTTGCCCATTCTAAAAGATGTGTAGTGGTATCCTATGGTTTTAGTTTGCATTTTCCTGATGACATGTGATGTGGAGCATCTTTTAATATGCTTATTTGCAAACTGTATATCTTCCTTGGTGAGTTGTCTGTTAAGTTCTTTGACCTGTTGTTTTTTTTTTTTTTAAGAAGATGTTGGGGGTAGGAGTTTATTAATTAATTAATTAATTTTTGCTGTGTTGGGTCTTCGTTTCTGTGCGAGGGCTTTCTCTAGTTGTGGCAAGCAGGGGCCACTCTTCATCGCGGTGCGCAGGCCTCTCACTATCACAGCCTCTCTTGTTGCGGAGCCCAGGCTCCAGATGCACAGGGTCAGTAGTTGTGGCTCACGGGCCTAGTTGCTCCACGGCATGTAGGATCCTCCCAGACCAGGGCTCGAACCCGTGTCCCCTGCATTAGCAGGCAGATTCTCAACCACTGCGCCACCAGGGAAGCCCTGACCTGCTTTTTAATTGGGTTGTATGTGTTATTTATACATTTTGGATAACAGTTCTTTATCAGATGTGTCTATTGCAAATATTTTCTCCCAGTCTGTGGCTTGTTTTCTCATTCCCTTGACACTGTTTTTTTGCAGAGCTGAAGTTTTTAATTTTAATGATATCCAGCTAATCAGTTATTTCTTTCATGGATCATGACTTTCGTACTGTATCTGAAAAAGCATCATCATATCCAAGTTCATCTAGGTTTTCTCCTATGTCATTTCCTAGGAATTTTATAGTTTTGCATCTTATACTTCCATCTGTACTCCATTTGAGTTAATTTTTGTGAAAGGTATAAGGTCTATATCTAGATTCACTTTTTCACATGTGGATGTGAAAAAGTTATTCCAGAACCATTTGTTGAAAAGACTACTTTTACTCCATTGTATTGCCTTTGCTTTTTCGTCAATGATCAATTGACTCTATTTATGTGGGGGGCTATTATTTTCATCACTGCTTTACAGATGAGAAAACTGAAAAACTGAGAAGAGGTTAAATAACTTTGCCAATGTCACACAGCTAATAAGCAGCCCAGCCAAGATTTAATAATGAGTTAATAAGAGCTAATAAATAGCAGCCTGGTGCCAATATCCCTGTACTTAACCACTGTGCCATACTCCCTGTCTAGATAAACAGACCCAGTTTGTGTCCTGGTGTCATGTTTGAGCAGTTGCACCATTTTTGGACAGCCTATATTTATATTTCTATATATGAAAAAGATATCTCTAGTTACTTGTATTTCTTATTATGTGTGAAAAATAAATCTCTATTTAAGCCACTATTGCTTAGGGTTTCTGCTATATGTAGCAGAATACAGTCAGTCCTGATATCCAAGCCATCAGTAGCTAATACTCTAAATCCCTTCTATGTGCCTTCATAGTACATCACTCCCCTCCAACCCCCCGCCCCCATTAGAGTGTTAGCTCAATGAGGACAGGGACTACAGCAATCTTGCATATTATTGTACCTTAGTACAATATCTGGTACATATTAGATGCTCAATAAATATGTCTGAATAATTCAATAAATGATTGATAGCTACAATTGCAATAAATTGAACCTCCTGTTCATGCTTTACTTAGCATCACACTAATCTGCATTCTCTGTGTATGGGCTATAGCCAAGAGAGAGGACGGTAGTTCTGTACTTCATGGTTATGTCAGTCTAAACTGGCATTATAAAAATATATACTATGAATAAGTCATCAAGTCCATGAACTATTGAGAGGTAAGTATATTTTTTGGCTTTTGTTCCCCTTGCAGTTTTTCTGTCCCCTTTCAGCTTCTTCTTTAGCCATCAGTTTCTTACTTTCTTTTAATTCCATACTGCTTCTAACATCAGTTTATCCTTCTGATTTGTGTATCTCATATATGCTCTTAATTTCTTCCTTGTCTCTCCTTATTTCCCTGGACATGCTGCATGGTTCCTCTCCACCTCTGATAGAGTGATTTCTCTAAGGCATGAAGAACTGTTTGCTACCCTATAATGTACCCTGCCTGTGCCATCCTCACCACTCATTTCAATTTCCTGGTATGATTTGTTCAGCAATCAGACCATCATCCAAACTTGGCTTTGCAGAAAGGCTTAATACGTTTGTCCTACCCCTTTGGGGACTGCTCCCGATTACCATCCAGAGAAGCTCAGGTCTCCATTTTGCTGATTCTTCACTGGAGCCAGATCAGCCACATGAGCCATTTTGTTTAATAGCAAATTGCACTATTAATTCTCAGAGTAACGTGCAATATGTGGAAGGAGTCGAGTGCCTCTGTTGGCAGGAAGGGATTCTGTTTCTCCCTTGTAACACAGCTCGCTTTTTCTCCCTGTGATGCAGTGGAGGGAGCATTGGAAGACAGGTGAGCTGGAGCAGAGGCTGGTCTCATGGAGACGTCGGCCTTGAGCAAGCCATTAATCCTCTTGGGGCCTCAGTTTCCTCCCAACTCTCTAAGATAACATCCAGCCCTGTAATTTATGATTTTATAAATAAGAAATGGCAAAATAACTTTAAAAGATCCATATTACAAAGGCAACCTGAATTAAATGTCAGGAAAGAAAGCTCAGACTTTCCCCATAACATTTATTATAAAATTAATCATATTCCATCTCATAGGTGGAGTTCAGAAAAATAGACTATAAGAATCAAATAACAGGTAACATCAGAATCCAGGATTCAAGGTTGGATTCATGGCAGGAATCAAGAACAAAGGGATCAAGTCCAACCAGTGACAGGTGAGGCACAGGGGAAAGCGCTTCTAAAAGGTGAACTAGGGCTTCCCTGGTGGTGCAGTGGTTGAGAGTCTGCCTGCCAATGCAGGCGACATGGGTTCATGTCCCGGTCTGGGAAGATCCTGCGTGCCGCAGAGCGGCTGGGCCTGTGAGCCATGGCCGCTGAGCCTGCGCGTCCAGAGCCTGTGCTCCGCAGCGGGAGAGG